>NC_092149.1:59447876-59765376 GCF_045791955.1 Oncorhynchus clarkii lewisi | reverse complement strand
GATCTACAGCTGAGGTGGGAGACTCTGTCCATAGGACAACAATCAGTCGTATATTGCACAAATCTGGCCTTTATAGAAGAGTGGCAAGAAGAAAGCCATTTCTTAAAGATATCCATAAAAAGTGTTGTTTAAAGTTTGCCACAAGCCAACTGGGAGACACACCAAACATGTGGAAGAAGGTGCTCTGGTCAGATGAAACCAAAATTGAACTTTTTGGCAACAATGCAAAACGTTATGTTTGGCGTAAAAGCAACACAGCTGAACACACCATCCCCACTGTCAAACATGGTGGTGGCAGCATCATGGTTTGGGCCTACTTTTCTTCAGCAGGGACAGGGAAGATGGTTCAAATTGATGGGAAGATGGATGGAGACAAATACAGGACCATTCTGGAAGAAAACCTGATGGAGTCTGCAAAAGACCTGAGACTGGGACGGAGATTTGTCTTCCAACAAGACAATGATCCAAAACATAAAGCAAAATCTACAATGGAATGGTTCAAAAATAAACATATCCAGGTGTTAGAATGGCCAAGTCAAAGTCCAGACCTGAATCCAATCGAGAATCTGTGGAAAGAACTGAAAACTGCTGTTCACAAATGCTCTCCATCCAACCTCACTGAGCTCGAGCTGTTTTGCAAGGAGGAATGGGAAAAAATGTCAGTCTCTCAATGTGCAAAACTGATAGAGACATACCCTAAGCGACTTACAGCTGTAATCACAGCAAAAGGTGGCGCTACAAAGTATTAACTTAAGGGGGCTGAATAATTTTGCACGCCCAATTTTTCAGTTTTTGATTTGTTAAAAAAGTTTGAAATATCCAATAAATGTCGTTCCACTTCATGATTGTGTCCCACTTGTTGTTGATTCTTCACAAAAAAAGACAGTTTTATATCTTTATGTTTGAAGCCTGAAATGTGGCAAAAGGTCGCAAGGTTCAAGGGGGCCGAATACTTTCGCAAGGCACTGTACATTAACATATGGCCTACAACAGTACCTCAACTTCTATAGCTACTGTATCACCACAACCATTACTGACTATTACTACAAACCTTACAACCTAGACCATAATCACTATAAGTGTGTAACCTGCTATACAAGCTAATCAGTATGGTAATCAGTAATGGTATGGTCATGCAATACACCCAGTTCTCGTGAGTGAGTGATGTGATGTGATGGCCAGGCAGCATACTCAATGTTCAACAAACTCTCACAGTCTCACTGCAGACTTAGATGTTTTTGCACTTTTCTCCGAACATCAAATTTCAAAGTTGCTCCAAATGTCAAATTTCAAAGTTAAGGTTTAAGGTTTTAGATAGGGTTAAAACATGAAGTTTAGGCATTCATTCCGAATGGTTAAGTTATAAGTTCATGTTTGGGATAGGGTTAAAACAAGTGTCTACCACTGGGATTGCATGAGGACCAGACAGTGTGAAATTCACTGTCTAGAACGTGACCATTATTTGATTCTGGAAATGGTCCTCTCAGGTGCTCTACCAACCAGAATGTTGAATACAATTATATTTTAACTTACTCTGCCGATTGTCCATGGGGTTGGTCCTTCAGCTGCTTGAAATTTGAGATAAAATATCCACAGGAAAGTATTTTTTACCTGACTTATTAGATAACCGGTACTGAAGTTGAAATTTTGATCACCTGGCACTAGCGCAAATCCATGTAAACAGCTGTAAGATTTCGGTTAGTATGCATGGTTCATGTTCATGCACTTCTTTCTGTCTTGTGCACGTGCCTTCAGTCATGAGCAAAACATCTTGATTGCCGAACACATAGACCCAAGTTTTGAAGTCGGTTTAATCATACTTTCCTGAGGATATTTTGTCTCAAATTTAGAACCAATACCACGGACAATCGTCAGAGTACATTTAAATACAGTATATTCAAAATTTTTGACAGACAAGGGACGTTTACAATTTGTCAATGTAAATGTGCGTGGTGTTGTCTAGATCGTTTTCAGACATGGTCATATTTTGTACCTACTGTAGCACTGGGGTTGGAAACGTGATCTTCGGATCCAGAGTCACGGGATTACACCCATCCACCACCCTCGTCCACAATACCCAGTCATGGGTTTACACCCATCCACCACCCTCGTCCACAACACCCAGTCATGGGTTTACGCCCATCCACCATCCTCGTCACAACACCCAGGCAAAACCTAAGTTTACTTGATGATAAGAGCCCCTAGTAGCTAGTTTTATAGACATTTCCCAACGTCTTCAGGACATGGACAGACGGCCACTTTCGAAGTCAATCTTGAGCGATCTGGCTTTCAATGTTCTAGGACCAGCCAGCCAGACAGAAGGATGGCCATTAGGCAACATCCTTAAGGAACTCCATCCCACACAGGGCACATTAGCGCCCGTCCAGAGGTGTGACTGTTGAAAACGGGATCAGGTTGAGAGGTCACTTACACCGGAATCCCCCTCCGCACCCACCCAATGGCACACACAAGCACCCGAGCCTAACGCACACACATACACACACCAAATACACACACCCCACCCCCTCTCCTGAACAGGGAACAGGAGATGCTACGGAAGACACTCTTTCCTCCCCCTCCTCTTTCCCCTCGCCCTCTCCTCCTCTCTTCCTCCTGAACATCTGTGGTAGCTACAGACGGCACTGTGCTATCTCTGCAGTACAGGAAGAGGCTGAGCTGAGCTACTGAGCTCTGATTAGATTACACAACAGCAGAGTCACACAGCAAGTGTATGGAACCGGTACAGGAACACAGGCAGGGGGAGGTGTGTGTGTGCCTGCACATCCTTCAGGGTTACCACTTTCTAATACCACAGAGGAGGCATTGAATAACCCTCAGGAAGCCTTCTCCATACACACACACACACAGACAACATATTACTGTCTCCTCCAATGAGAATCAAAGTAAAACTTCTTCAACACTTAATAGAAATGCATCCTTCCTCCTTCCTCCTAGTCCTTATCACCATCTCCTAAGGAAGGAAGTAGAAAGACAGAACCCCTGTCTTTTCTGTTTGATTTACTTTGTTCATTCTGCTCTCTTTGGGGAGATAACATACTCTGTACTTTGTGGCTGTGTACGGATGGTGGGATGGAGTGATTGAGGGATGCGGAGTGGATAGAGATATGAAGAGTGGATGAGTGTTAAGGTAAGGCTGTAAAGGAAAAGGAGCTGTGGCCTGCCTGCTATTCTACCCGGGTCAGCAGATGTGTGACTCTGTGCTCCAAAGACCTCTGTCTATATCACTCTCTGTCTCAGGCTCTGTCCCACTTTCCAAGGCTAGCCAGAGAGGCTTGCTTCCTTCAGCCCAGAAAAGACAACACAGGTCTATCTATTTTCTTATCTCTTCCCTCTTCCCCTCTCTATCCCTTTCATTTCCTCTCCTCCTGCCTTTCCTTCCTGTAGCTTCCTGTAGCTTCCTCTTTTATCTGTTATCGCTCTTGCTCTAACTCTAACTCTCTCTCTCTCTCTCTCTCTCTCCCTCTCTCTCTCTCTCTCTCTCTCTCTCTCTCTCTCTCTCTCTCTCTCTCTCTCTCTCTCTCTCTCTCTCTCTCTCTCTCTCTCTCTCTCTCTCTCTCTCTCTCTCTCTCTCTCTCTCTCTCTCTCTCTCTCTCTCTCTCTCTCTCTCTCTCTCTCTCTCTCTCTCTCTCTCTCTCTCTCTCTCTCTCTCTCTCTCTCTCTCTCTCTCTCTCTCTGTAGAGGTGTAAAGAGCCAGGAAGGTTCAGATAGCTCTATCTCTCCCTACTCCAAGCTGTCAGCTCCAGCCGTTGCCACGGCGACTGACTATTGTCATGGCAACCCCGGTGGGTTGGAGGAGGAGGGAGCGAGAGGCTGAGTGGAAAGAAAAATGAGAGAGTGAGAAGTCACTGTTTTTTCTCATTAAACGATAAAGAAACCACTGTGCCTCTAATCTGTGTTTCGCTGCCACTATCAGCAAAAAATATCAGGGCTGCTTCCTTCAGAGTAAATAGCAATGGGCCAGTCCATTTGGTAGTCTAATGATAACCATTTATTAATAGTGATGCCAGAATTAACTGGGCCTCAGCATACATACAGCACTACTCAGGCAGACTTTTCACTATTTCTCATTGGTGCGTAATGAGAGAGACAGGAGGAACAGTCGTCATGTTTGGTTAGGCTCCTGTTCTTTTTTCCCTTCCTCTAAAGAGCAGGGCTTTCGTCCTGGGTTTCAATTGGGCCATAACAAGGGAGAAGGGATGCAGGTCAGTGGCTCTGTATAAATACGTTTAACCCCATTACCGGCTGTGTGAACGTGAATACAGCCAGCCTGAGTCCACCGCCACCCACACTCTCCCCAGGGATAACCTCGGCGCTCATACACACAGAGACACAGGCACACACACACAGGGATACACACATGCGCTCACACACATGTACACACAGAGGCACACACACAAAGGTATTCACATGCATTTATGCAAGCACAAAACACACACACACACACACACACACACACACACACACACACACACACACACACACACACACACACACACACACACACACACTAAGAGGCGCTCTTACATTGGTCCTTCACCAGAATAAAGTGCAAGTCAGGCATAGAAAATCAATATATGATACATTTTCTCATTCCGCACAGCTGGGGCAACACGGCTCAGTGCCCCCCCCCCCCCCCCCCCCCCCCCCCCCCCCTCTGTGTGTGTGTTTGTGTGTGATGTAGGCACTCTATGTTGAAATAGCACCTAATAGAAATGCATTAAAAAGACTTCCGAGCTGCGGCAACCGTGCAGGCAAAGGAATAAAAACAGATAACCTATTAGGAAGATTGATGGCTATACTGAGCGGACAAGTCTATTCTCTGTCTGGCCAGTGTCAGGTTATGCACAGTAAGAAAAGCCAAGCCTATTCTCTCTCTTTCTCTCTCTAGATTTGTTGTCTTAATGTCTTTTTTTTCTTCTTTTCGCTGAGTCCTTGACTTGCAGTCTCAGTCGCTGTGGTCTAATTTTGTTTCAACCCCCTCCACCTCTAAATAACATTGATTCCTTGGCCTCACACAGGAAAGGCAGGCCACTCTTATTCCTCAGTCTGTTCTATGATAGTCATTTCACAGCGCTGAAAGATAATTATACCGACTCCCCTAACAAGGTCAGGGCTGTCCCAAATGGCACGTTACACAGTGCACTACTTTTAGCGCACTACATCGGGAATAGGGTGCCATTTGGGACTATTCCCTACACAGTGCACTACTTTTAGCGCACTACATCGGGAATAGGGTACCATTTGGGACTATTCCCTACACAGTGCACTACTTTTAGCGCACTACATTGGGAATAGGGTGCCATTTGGGACTATTCCCTACACAGTGCACTACTTTTAGCGCACTACATTGAGAATAGGGTGGCATTTGGGACTATTCCCTACACAGTGCACTACTTTTAGCGCACTACATCGGGAATAGGTTGCCATTTGGGACTATTACCTACATAGTGAACTACTTTTAGCGCACTACATCGGGAATAGGTTGCCATTTGGGACTATTACCTACATAGTGCACTACTTTTAGCGCACTACATCGGGAATAGGTTTCCATTTGGGACTATTCCCTACACAGTGC
Organism: Oncorhynchus clarkii lewisi; assembly: GCF_045791955.1. NCBI lineage: Eukaryota > Metazoa > Chordata > Actinopteri > Salmoniformes > Salmonidae > Oncorhynchus > Oncorhynchus clarkii. The sequence goes on along the minus strand of NC_092149.1, from coordinate 59,759,780 downwards.
ACTACTTTTAGTGCACTATATCGTTAATAGGATGTGATTTGGGTCGATTCCCTACATAGTGCACTATTTTTCACGCACTACATCGGGAATAGGGTGCCATTTGGGATGTAGGCCAGAGGCCATCATCCTCTGATGTGTTAACAATGTGGAATGGAAGGTCACCCAAGTACCACCATTGCAGATTTTATTACCCTTGAGCTCTGAGCCACCGACGTGGGCCACTAGGCCACCATTTTGTGCCTCACATCACAGTCGCGAGTGATGGCCAGGTTAGATGGATGGTCAGGCCTGCAACTGGCAGTTGGTCTCGGCTCAGTGAGATTAGCATCGTAGCGGATGGCATCCATCATATGGCTAGCTGGCCCCACACACACACACACACACACACACACACACACACACACACACACACACCTGTGCTGTATATCTCCTTAGTTACAGGGGGATGGAGGCAAGGCAGTGGGATTGAATGGGGGAATGGGTTGGGGATTCAGAGGCAGGGACACGGCTTGTTTAGAATACAACAGGGATAAAAGGGTTGGGGGGGGGGGGGGGGTCAGACAGAGTGGTAACACCACCGCAACACTGCCTAGACTTATTATAATCTGCCTGACGGGGGGGGGGGGGGGTGTGGGGTGTATCACATCACATCCCAGCCAGGGTTAATATAGCAGGGCTGCCTGTATGACGTTCCCTGTACTCTCCTCTCCTTTCCTTTTGATGTGACCGTCATGAAAGAAAACTCCCCGTTCGCATGCCGTCTTTGGAGGAAAGTAATTACATTCAGACATACAAAGGCCTTTCTATAATACCCAAAATTCACCCAGGCCCCTACCTCCCTTTCTCTCTCTCCATCCCTCCTAACCCCTCCCTCTACACTTCTACCCCTTCCTCAGTTGCCAAGTTTCTCCATATCTGCAGCTTCATGCTACTACAACGTGTCTGTCCATCAGGAATGCTGGCATGCTGCAATATGTAGCATACCCTCATCCTTCTCTCCTCCTCTCCTTCCATCATTTCACCATTCGTCCTCTCACCCTGCATCCCCCAGCCGCCCCATCCTCTCTCTCTCCATACAACCCTCTCTCTCTCTGACGTGGTCATGAAAGTACGGGCAGTACGGGCCGCAGTTCTAATCAGACTGATAATTAGAATAAATTAGGCCCACTGATTCAATTAACCTTTTTCAAATTTGTCTCCCTGCGATGTAGCCAGTCGTTTTTACATCCTGTCGACATGGGCTCCCACAGTACAGGACATCAATCAGGCTGGGACAGGCCACTGGAGGGTACGGGAGGGATAGAGAGGGTACAGGACGGTTACAGTGTCCCTGCCCATATTTACAATGGGCAGGGACACTGGAGTGATAGAGGTAGATATGTAGGGGTGAAGTGACCAGGCATCAGGTTATTCTGTATGATAAACAGAGTAGCAGCAGCGTATATGATTATTGTATGTGAGTGGGTGTGTATAGAGTCAGTATAAATGTATGTGCATATTACGTGTGTGAGCAAATGATGGAGTGAATGTTTGTATGTGTGTGGAGTGTCAGTGTGTGTAAGTGTGTAGGGCCCTGTGAGTGTGCATAGAGACAGTGCGAAAATTTGACACAGATAGTCAGTGTAGCCATTTTGTTAGCGATTTAGTTAGCTATGGACTGCTACACATTTCCATTTCTCCAATGCGCCATTCCTATCTTTCCCTTTTCTATTTTTTCTCAGTAGTTTTCAGCTTGAGTCAGAAGTTTGAACCTTGCATTCATCTCTGACTTTGCATCCAAAGCTGACTCTCTCTCCTCTGTTCTCATCCTCCTAGATCTATCCGCTGCCTTCGACACCGTGAACCAACAGATCCTCCTCTCCACCCTCTCAGGGCTGGGTGTCTCAGGCTCTATCAGATCCTCCTCTCCACCCTCTCAGGGCTGGGTGTCTCAGGCTCTGCACACTCTTGAATTGCATCCTACCTGGCAGGTTGCTCCTACCAGGTGACGTGGAGAGGATCTGTGTCTGCACCACGTACTCTTACGACTGGTGTCCCCCAGGGCTCGGTTCTAGTACATCTCCATTTCTCTTTATACACCAAGTCACTTGTCTCCATCGAATCCTCATATGGTCTCTCCTATCATTGCTATGCGAATGACACTCAAGTACTTTTCTCCTTCCCCCCTTCTGACACTCAGGTTGGCGACACACATCTCTGCATGCCTGGCAGATATCTCAACTTGGATGTCGGCCCACCACCTAAAGCTCAACCTCGACAAGACGGAACTGCTCCTTCCCTCAGGGAAGGCCTGCCCGCTCAAAGACCTACAAAGAACCTTGGCGTGACCCTGAACAACACCCTGTCATTCTCTGCAAACATCAAATCAGTGACCTGCTCCTGCAGGTTCATGCTCTACAACATCGGTAGAGTACGACCCTACGTCACACAGGAAGCGGTGCAGGTCCTAATCCAGGTACTTGTCCTCTCCCGTCTGGACTACAGCAACTCAATGTTGGCTGGTCTCCCCGCTTGTGCCATCAAACCCCTGCAACTTATCCAGAACGCTGCAGCCCACCTGGTTTTTAACCTTCTAAAGTTCTCTCATGTCACCCCTCTCCTCCTCACACCTCACTCGTATAAAGTCAAAGCTCGTATCCAACCTAAGACCATGGTACTTACCTACGAAGCAGCAAGGGGAACTGCCCCTCCCTACCTTCAGGCTACGCTCAAACCCTACACCCCAACCCGAGCACTCCATTCTAACACCTCAGATCTCTTGTCCCTCCCACACCTACAGGAGAGCAGCTTCCACGCAGCCCAGTCCAAGCTGTTTTCTGTCTTGCTGCCCAATGGTGAAACCAGCTTCCCCCTGAAGCTAGGACAGCAGAGTCCCTGCCCATCTTTCGAAATCATCTGAAACCCTACCTCTTCAAACAGTATCTTAAATAATCCTCCTCCCCACCTAGCTATTTTAAGATGAATGCCCTAACTGTAAGTCGCTCTGGATAAGAGCTACTGCTATATGACAAAACATTTAATGTAAAATGTAAATGTCGTAAAGATGTCCGTAAACTTCCCCAGTTTATCATGTCCACTAAATGAATGAGGTTGTCCGGTCCCCAGTTCATGTCCAGGGCAATAATATCACAGAAAATATTTAGTAATTTAGCTTTGAGGAATGGTGAAGACCCCTCATCCTCCGAGGGCCGGCTGGAGCCATGCATCTTACCCACCCGGCGTGCCTAGAGATGATCCATTCTAATCGCATCAATTGCATATTACTTTAGGGCCTGTGATGCATCGCTCGCCAATCCATTACATATTTATCACACACGCGGAAGGGCACCTGTGTCGGTGGGTCGGGCCCCTACCCCCACCACCTGCTATGGAGTGACAGGGAGCTGATCAGTAAGATTGATTTGGTGGGGGCCGGGGGGGGGGGGGGGGTGTATGTGGATAAGAGGGTGGGGATGGGTGTGGGGGTGGGAGGCATAATTTGGGGTTTTATGTGTGTGTGCAGGGGCGTCTGCGTGTGTAGTTGTGGGCCTTTAGACAAACCACTATAGCGCTGCAGAGCAGGGCGAAGGGCCTTCCTGTGGGATTGCACAGAGAACAGAGGCTTCTAATGGACCTTATTGATCCACACACACAGCCCAGTGACTGATGACAAAGTAAAAGCCCCCTCCTTCCATTCAACTGCCCCCCTCCATCCCATCCCTCCCCAGATCCCTCCCTCTATTCTATCTCTCCGTCCCCCCATCCCATCCCTCCCTCCATTCCTCCCTTGCATTGCTCCCTCCATTCCTCCCTCCCTTCCCGGGTCCGTCCGAGAGAGAGGGGGTTGTCTAACAGCTTGCCTGCTGAACATTTTATCACAGGGCATTTCTGGTTGGTAGTAGTGCTGTCTTGTCTGGGGCTCTAATGAGAAACAGGGTTGGATTCCAATATGTGAGCTGTTGTATATCACCACTGTGAATACATAAGCAGCTAGACAAGGCCAGGGCTGTATTTAACCAGAGATGTGTGTCATTGGTTGTTCAGGTACCAAACCGAGGGTCCTGAAGCACACACAGACAGACACAGACAGACACACCCACACACAGAGACACAGACACAGCGTTATTCAGGGTCTCTGTGGGAGCTGTTAGCTATAAACACACAAGACAGGAACCTGTCTCTGAAGACATTAGTCCCCCAGTGAAGCATCACCATCACCACCATTGTGGTGGGTCTGATTTCCTACCGTCATAAAACATTGACAGACATTAATGTCCAACGCAACGTTGTCATTGCTTCTGTTGACATGACAACAGTGGGGGGTTCATAAGTGTGTGTTTGCAGGCTCCCCCTGGGATTGGTGACGGCGGACGGTAACATGGACTCATAACATGGTATCCATGGTGATGATGAGTCAGTGCCAGTTTTCCAAACAGTCATAATTAAACAGAGAAGAAGCCACGTTTGAGTTGCAACAGACTAGAGAGTGAAAGGAGAGATTGCCTGTTATTGAGATGACGGTAAGGAAAACAGCTCACAAAAAGCCATTATGCTTGTTGGTGTTGTTGTATCAGGGCTCACTGTTATCAGATTAGGTAACAGTGGCAATTATAAAAGCCTCTCTCGCTGCTTCTCTCTCTCTCCCTCTTTCTCTTTCTGTCTCTCTCTGCTTTTTATTTCCAAATCAAATTAGTGGGGGGCAAAACACACTCCCCCGCTGTGACGCAAAACACACACGCACACACACGTTAACAAGAGAAGCAGGGGGGGGGAATCTATTTTATACACTGTACGTACCCACAAAAACACCCCGGCACACACATTCTACAGCCCACGACTCACACACCCCATCTCTGTTCTCCAATCAGAGAAAGTGGATCCCTGGCATATGCCTCCTCACCCTGGGCAATCACAACATTAACTTCCTCAGTTTCATGTTAATGAGAGATCCTGTTCCTGCTTAATAGCTGGCTGTGCTCGACTCACAGAGAAAATCAATTCTCAGTCATTTCCACATATCACGTCTACTACTGCTTTAGTCCCTTCAGCAGCAACAGGGACTGCCACAGAAAACCCATTATGGAGAACAGGATAAAGAGATACAGGGGGAAGAGATGGAGAGAGACAGAGAGACAGAGAGACAGGAGATAGAGATGGAGAGATAGAGGGAGATAAAGAGAGAAAGAGGGGGGGGGTGGAGAGAGGGAGAGAAAGAGGGGGAGAGAGAGAATGATGGAGGGAAAGAGGGATGCAGAGAGAGAGGGATAGGGATGAAGATACTGAGACATGGAAGGAGAGAGAGAGTTACAGAGAGAGAGGGGCAGAGAGAAAGAATGAGAGTGGGAGCATTTGTCAAGAAGAGAGACAGGGAGATGAGGGGATGGATGAGAGGATGGAGAAAGAGGAGGAGGATGGAGACAAAAGGAACAACCAATCCCTATGCTGTCAGGCTGATGGGGAGGGGGGGGGGTCTGGAGGAGGAAGGGATAGAGGGATGGACTGATGAGAGGTTGGGCCTATGTAGGCCCCTAGGGATGAAGGAGAGGAGAGAAGAGGAGAGGAAGGCACGGACCGATTGATGGGGAAAGAGAGAGACATAAGCATAATGACACATAATAGGCCCCTAACACTTAACAACAAACAGCCACATCGCTTCTTCTGCCACATGCAGCACGGCTCGCAGCATTAAAAAAGCATTTTTCTCAAGATGTCGGTACCGGTGAGCTGCATCACACACGTGGACAGGGAATCGTATCGTTCCTGGAGCACAGGGCTCAATGCAGGATAACACAGCAATAAGCAGTGTGTATTTATGTAATACTGGCCCAGCTAATATTCCCCATATACAGAAGTATGCACAATTGGGAAATTAGAACCATAATTGAGAAATGTGGAAAATCCATATTTCGAGGAAGAGGAGCATGAAATTCTAAATGAGTCATATGTTAGATGTTATTATTCACAGTGAAATGTAGCCATGGCTATGGACTCACCTAATCCCTAGGAATACATGAATGTTGTCATCAGTGATCAGATATCATGAGGAAGCTGATGGAGAGGGAAAAGGGGCAAAGATTGGGAGAGACGGGAAGCCACAGAGACAAAGGAGCAGTAATACAGAGACCATACATATACTGACCCAGGATCAGGAGCAGTACGGAAGCAGGGAAGCTAGATGAGCAGGAGTAGATGTAAAGGCTTCCTCGGAGAAGAGTCAGTGTACTGTAGCTAGGTTACACCGTGCTTTAGAACAAGACAAGTGGAAATTGATAGACTGGAGCGATTCACCAATTGGACTGACAAGATCCTTTGTCCGATTCAATGGCAACACTGCAGTGACCCAGATCAAGTGAAACCCTCCTATCTGCTAGTGCATGAATGGTAACCTTTGTAATGCCGAAGTGCTCAGACCCAGACTCATCACAGGGAGAAAAGAATGAGGGAGTTTCTGACATTTTTCAGAGTTTGGTAGTTTCTGAAAGACTGATAGTTACTACGGTGAAAAGGGGCGAAGACAGGCAATGACTGTACGATGATGACTCAACAGCATGCAACCACACAATGGTCATCGTCTTGGTTTCCCTGGCTGTGACACTCATAACGTCCAATCAAATCAGTGTCCTATTGGCTGAATTTGAATGTGAAGTGGATTTGCACTCCTTGTGGAAAGAGACGTGTATCATTGCGTGTGTCTATCTGTGAAAGTGACAGAGAGTAAGGAAAATAGGGGAGAGAGAGAGAGAGAGAGAGAGAGAGAAAGAAAGAGAGAAAAAATGAGAGAGAGAGAAGAGGCAGAGAGGAAGAGAATAACAAAGACATGTCTAGGTAGAGAACATTAGATAGACTGACAGTGGGACCATATTTTCACACTCACAGCAGTGTGGGAGTCCGTAGGGTCCCCCTCCTCGCCCCTACATTGCCATCGACCCGGCCACTTCCTAGTTCACCTGCTAATGGAGAATGAAGCTGACTGGTTTAGCAACTCACTGTTAACAAGCCCCCCTCATGCTGCTATATTGGACCATACCAATATGTCTTAAAGGGTTGAGGGTATAGATGCAATAAATACCCAAAGCAGACATCACACAGACATCAGTATGACTACTGTCTATTGGTTATTGATGGTCATGAAACAGGATGCGGGAGTGATTATAATTATACTGTGGCCCCTATGGCACCTGGTCAAAAATAGTGCACTGTAGAGGAAATAGGGTGCCTTTTGTGACGAAGCCTGTGTGTCCACAGTGTGATGGACGTCCTGTCAACAGTAGCCCACATTGCAGGGTTTTATTTTACTTCTACAGAATAACATAACACAGTGATGACACAATGCTCTATGTCCCATGGCACATTTGTCTAACTTCTTGAGAATAACACTCATTTTACTGTATGAGGCTCTCTGTGTCCCACTACCCCCAATGAGTAATCCATGTTTACACTCAGTCTGTCTGGCCCACAGATATCATACAACACAATACAATAGAACACGCCAGCAGCGTCATCCCAGTGGGGCAATTAGCAAGACAGAGATTAGAGATATAGCCCAGTTCTTTTACAACAATATGACTGTGACGATGACTCAGTGCCCACCCAAATGGCACCCTATTCCCTATGCAGTGCACTACTTTTGACCAGAGCCCTGTGCACTACATAGGGAATAGGGTGCTGTTTGGGCGGCAGCCAGAGTCATTCCAGTAGATGACGTTCCTTTCTCCTTAAGCACTCAGACACAAATCAGCACGGCGTTGAGTTTGGTCACCACACCTCCACTCCAGACAGCAGAGCTAAATGACTTTGCAGTTGGCAGGGAAGGATGTCTCCTGCTCTGTACCCGGAACAACTCATTCACTCACACTCTCTCTCTCATTTCCGGGATGTCGGTCGAAGGGACACTCACTGCGGTGTTCCTTGAAACTAGGGCTCTGCACAGGCTGAAAGACTCAGCGGATGGATGGTCATTCAGTGGTGACTGCTGTTGCGTTTGTCACTCTTTGGCCAAACGGGTTTTGTAACCAGGTTACCTGCAGTTGTTTCACTGTCACATAAAGGGTCCCTTCCCAGCCTCATCAGCACTACTGATCATTTTCCAACATCGTCTCAGCAAGTTTATAGTGTGCTATTATACCTATGCATGTTCACAGTAGTATTTTTCCAGTCCTCTGCAGCCCTTATTTTGTGTGTGAGGGTTTAGGTCCGTTGGACATCCTGACTTGTGTCAGTGGGAGTGAGACAGAGATGCAGACACAGTGCATCAGGGTAGGAGCGTGTCTGGCAGCCTATCTGTAAGGTAGCAGTGCATGATGTGATCTGGGTAAACATTGCCTTAAATAGAGAACACGCTGCACTGGTGACAGGAGACAGACCGACTGACAGGCATTCATCCATCCACTCTCCTACCTCTGTATGCTTTCCTATACAGAATACTGTGGTGTGTGTGTGCATATTTTTGGGTGTGCATATTTTTGTATGTGCATGTTCAGATGTATAGCTCTCTTTGTGTGTGTGTGTTAGCATGTGTTTTTGTGTAGATATGTGGAGGCGATCAAAGAGTTAATACTCTTTGATACTGTAAAACTGTACTGGCTTGCCCCCTATTGGAGGACAGCCTTCATACCAAATGAAGTGAAAATAAACATGAGTATAACACATTTCTCACACAAACCACGTTTTCTGCAAATAAGCGTTTCCACAATGGATATTTCAAAAATGACTATTACCTTGCATTGTCCTAACACAGAATGTAACAGAAGAATCTCCAGTCTGAGGCTACTGTAGCACCCAGTCTATTGCAGATGAGAGGTTTGCAGTGAAGGAGACCATGCAGGGTGAAAGGCAGAACATGTGTTCACCTTGGTTCATTCTCCTCTCAACGCCTGCAGCCTTCACTTCCTCCACGAGTCATTATGTATCAGTGTGAATTGAAATCATGTTTTGTTTCCCATTCCTTCTCTCGAAATCAAGTATAAAAGACTTCATTTCAGGAGACCTTGGATCTTTTCAATAGCTCCCAAATGTGCACACACACAAGCATGCTCATATTAGCGAGCATGTGTGTGTGAGTGTCTGCGTACACACACACACACACCTCTGCACAAAGCAGGAGGGATTTTGGTGCTACTCTGCACCTGTCTGTGCATAAAGACATTCCTTCTGGATGTGCAGTCTATTCATTGCATTTAGTGTGCCTACATACCTTTGTTGGGGAGAAAAGCATTGAATTACTACCTTTTCACTGCAATCCCTAAAGGAACTAGCGATAGCAAAGGAGAAGGAAAGAGGGCTGAAAGAAATGAATTATTCCCCTCCGCAAACCTCATGTACTGTATTCTCGCAAAATAATCATTTTCTTTCCAACAGTGCTATCTACTGGTAACATATCCAACTCCACTCACCTATGCAATAAGAAGACATCAAATGACGAAAAACATTTTTATTCAAACATATATCGAATGAAACATACAAAATGCACATGCATGAAAGACTACAAATATATAAAACTATTATTTGTAGGTTACAGCCATCAATATTTCAGACCAAAATGTAAACCCTCCAATTGGGCTAGCTGCTGTATTTACACAGCAGTCTTAGTAAGCATACATTACTGTATCATTAAATGCACGATTCAAAAGCAGTATAATAAACTAATTGAACAAATCTCATAGGTTTAAAATGAAAGGTAACTGGCATATAGCATAATTTCAAAAGCAATCAGTATTGTGGTGTCATTTTCTCTGTAGACTAATACACATTAAGTCATTGTCAAAATGTGGAACACAATCCCTGAAACTTAACATGGGTAATTGTCCTTATATGTTGAGAGTTGAATAGATCACAGCACTTTCCTGTATGTATGGACATGAACACCAGTTAAAAATAAAACAAGGAGCACACTACATTTAGACAGATACTATTTGTAATAAAATATATATATATATATATATAGTACCAGTCAAAAGTTGACACCTACTCATTCAAGGGTTTCTTTACTTTTACTATTTTCTACATTGTAGAATACTAGTGAAGACATCAAATTAACACATATGGAATCATGAAGTAACCAAAAAAAGTGTTAAACAAATCAAAATATATTTTAGATTCTTCAAAGTAGCCCCCCTTTCCATTGATGACAGCTTTGCACACTATTGGCATTCTCTTAAACAGCTTCCCCAACGGTCTTGAAGGAGTTCCCACATATGCTGAGCACTTGATAGCTGTTTTTCCTTCACTCTGCAGTCCAACTCATCCCAAACCATCTCAATTGGGTTGAGGTCAGGTGACTGTGGAGGCCAGGTCATCTGATGGAGCACTCCATCACTCTCCTTCTTGGTCAAATAGCCATTACACAGCCTGGATATGTGTTGGATCATTGTCCTGTTGAAAAATAAATGATAGTCCCACTAAGCCCAAACCAGATGGGATGGCGTATCGCTGTGGTAGCCATGCTGGTTAAGTGTGACTTGAATTCTAAATAAATCACTGACAGTGTCACCAGCAAAGCACCCCTACACCGTCACACCTTCATGCTTCACAGTGGGAACCATACATGCAGAGATCATCCGTTGACCCACTCTGCGTCTCACAGTAATGGAGGTTGGAACCAAAAATATCAACTTTAGATTCATCAGACCAAAGGACAGATTTCCACTGGTCTAATGTCCCTTGCTCATGTTTCTTGGACAAAGCAAGTCTCTTCTTATTGGTGTCCTTTAGTAGTGGTTTCTTTGCAGCAATTAGACCACGAAGGCCTGATTCACACAGTCTCCTCTGAACAGTTGATGTTGAGATGTCTGTTGCTTGAACTCTGGGAAGCTTTTATTTGGGCTGCAATTTCTGTGGCTGGTAACTAATGAACTGATCCTCTGCAGCAGAGGTAACTCTGGGTCTTACTTTGTGGCGGTCCTCATGAGAGACAGTTTCATCATAGAGCATGAAGGTTTGTGTCTGCACTTGAAGAAACTTTCAATGTTCTTGAAATGTTCCGCATTGACTGACCTTCATGTCTTAAAGAGATGGACTGTCGTTTCTCTTTGCTTATTTGAGTTGTTCTTGCCATAATATGGATTTGGTATTTTACCAAATAGGACTATACCACCCCATACCTTGTCACAACACAACTGATTGGCTCAAACACATTTAGAAGGAAAGAAATTATACAAATTAACTTTTAACCAGGCTCAAACATGAATTGAAATGCATTCCAGGTGACTACCTCATGAAGTTGGTTGAGAGAATGCAAAGAGTGTGCAAAGTTGTCATCAAGGCAAAGGGTGGTTACTTTGAAGAATCTCAAATTTATTTAGATTTGTTTAACACTTTTTTGGTTACTACATGATTCCATGTGTTATTTCATAATTTTGCAGTCTTCACTATTAATCTACAATATAGAAAATACTAACAATAAAAACTCTTGACTGTTTCTGTATATAAATAACAAAACAATAATTTTAATAAAGTGCTATTCTTACCTGATTTGACCTTGCTGTGTTGGTATCTGAAAAAAAGATAATCATATAGTTACGCTTCATCTACACAAGTTACATTCTTTGATCGCCTCACATTCAAAAACCATTCTGTTTTTCCACACACACACACACTACTCACCACCAAGCCTGGGTTCACCCAAAGCAAATTCAGAGTAATGAACTTCCTCATTCTCATCTTCCCCTGTTTGACCCTTCTGGCTCTCTGGTAGTAAAAAAAAAAGAAGCCAAAATGTTAACAGTTGTGATTTTTGTGAAACTTCCTATACATTGGTTGGCACTGTGGAACATTCTGGATGTCATCTTGAAAGTCATCTCTACTTTCTCCTTACTGTACCAGTGGAGGCTCCTCAGAGGAGGAAGGGGACTACCATCCTCAGTGAATATCATGCAAATAAACTGTTCAAATATTGTCTTCTCTCTCTCAATGAGTCAACTACTCACCACATTTTATGCACTGCAGTGCTAGCTGGCGGTAGCTTCTGCTTTCAGTATAAAATTCATTCTGATATTTTGATTGGATGGACAACATGTTAGTTCATGCTGCAAGAGCTTTGATAGGTTGGACGACGGCCTCCGGAAGTCGTCATAATTACTGTGTAAGTCTATGGAAGGGGGTAAGAACCATGAGCCTCCTAGGTTTTGTATTGAAGTCAATGTAAGATAACTGTACTCCGGCTACACGGTGTGACCCTACAGAGTACTGTTGAGGCTACTGTAGACTATTTCAAAACAGTGTGTTTAAATCAGTTATTGGTGATAATATTTTTATATATAATTTTATCCAAAAAGGATAACTTTAATGTTTCACTATAATAATAGTGGATGGTCCACCCCTTCCTCCTCTGAGGAGTCTCCACTGCCATATCTATATTGTACATCACATTAGACCCAAAGTGAATAAGTGTATACCTTGGTCTCTTCGTGGATCTGTGGCGTTATCGTAGACTGGGTCATTCTTCTGGGTCAGCGGTAGGTTCGTCACAGCTTTGAAAATAGCGATCATAGCAAAAATGTTCACACAATTGTTGACATAGGCCTAAATTGAAGATGTAGCAATCCAACAAGTTTGATCAGCAATAGTGGTCATTATCAGTGTATTTTACCTGTCTTCTTCCTCTTCAGGTAGAACACCAGAGCACCAACCAGGACCCCAGCAACAACCATAGCAATGCAGGCCACAATGGCCACAGTCCACAGATGGTCATCTGTGGTAAGCAAAAAGACATAAACAAAGAGTATGAGAGAGAACATGCTGGGATATGAGATACATGAGTACTTACTACACAGCTGACTCCATTTGCTAAGTGTAACGAGTGCGCTGAGAGTCGGGAAGCAAGTACAGGGAGTGAGTGTTTTAATAAATAAACACAAAAAACACTAAATACAAACAACGCACCGACATGAAATTGAGTCAATAACACCTGAGGAAAGAACCAAGGGGAGTGACAGATATCGGGAAGATATAACCAAGGAGGGGATGGAGTCCAGGTGAGTGTCATGAGGCGCTGGTGTGCTTGACGATGGTGACAGTATCAGCAGTCTGATGACCTAGAGGCCGGAGAGGGAGCGTGACAGTACCCCCTCCTCGACAAAGGTGATGAACCCGGGGATCAGGAGTGAACCGGTCATGCCGCCTGAAGCGCTGGAACCTGTCACGCCGGCGGAGGCATGAGAGCCCGACGAGCCGGCGGAGGCATGAGAGCCCGACGAGCCGGCGGAGGCATGAGAGCCCGACGAGCCGGCGGAGGCATGAGAGCCCGACGAGCCGGTGGAAGCAGGGGAGCCCGACAAGCCGGCGGAAGCAGGGGAGCCTGGCAATCCTGCGGAGGCATGAGAGCCTGTAGCGGCTCCCGGACCCGGCGTCATTTATATTGACACAATTTCTTCTTTTTTATATATATGCTTTCCTTAGGTGAGGTGTTATTCTGTAACGAGTGCGCTGAGAGACGGGAAGCAATTACAGGGAGGAAGTGTTTTAAAAAATAAACAAAACACAAACACCACACCGACATGAAACAGTCAATAACACCTGAGGAAAGAACCAAGGGGAGTGACAGATATAAGGAAGATAATCAAGGAGGTGATGGAGTCCAGGTGAGTGTCATGAGGTGGTGGTGCGCTTGACGATGGTGACAGGTGTGCGGGATAATCAGCAGCCTGATGATCTAGAGGCCGGAGAGGGAGTATACGTGAAACTAAGACTCTAAATTCATCACAGTTTAAATTGCCCAAGGGCAATCCATAGACATTGATTTGGTTACTTGTATGATGAACTGTCTGTTGTTTGTGATGATGTCATCTTACTGAATCTTTAATAGATTCCAATCATTCAGATGGAGTGATCTAATGTAATCTACAGACATGTGTTACCTTTTATAGAGATATTGATGTAATGAACTCTGATCTTCCAGCAGAAATCACTGAAACTGAGAGGAATGCTTGCACTGAGCATGCCCCCTGTGAACAGCATAGAATGCAAGTGCAGCAAAACAAGTTGTTACCTGTCATTGACGACATTGTTGTCTGTGTGGGGAGTGTGAAGGTCAGGGAGGCTGTCGTTCTGAGCATGCCCTCTGTGAACACAGCACACTGCCAGTGCAGCTGGTCGCTACGGAGGCTGGGCAGGGTCACACTGAGCGTCCTGTTAGGGTGACTCTTTGTCAGGACGTCCTGTTTGACCAGCAGCCACCTGCTCCCCTCCATCCTCATCCAGGCCAGGGTCAAAGGGTCGGTGCTCACCTCCGACACCTCACACCTCACCACCACGGGCTGGCCACCAGGGGGCCCTCCAGATTCAGATACTAAGATAAATAACAGAAAACAGTAGTGTACTGTACTGTACTTTGACTGAAAGAGCAGTAACTGTAACAATGTACTGAACAGCTGATTAAATTAAATTATTAAATGAAAAATGTATGGTTGTCATAGTAACCAACAGTATAAGTGAACAGAGTGTCTGCTCTCTCATTGTTAAAAGACTAAAGCAAAGTTACCTCGAATGGTTGTGATTTTAACCGAGCTGAACCTGTTGTCTTCAAAGAAACATGTGAAAACTCCACTATCCTCAAATGTCACTGGTGAGACCTGCAGTGGGAAATCATATCCGTTGAATGAGGGAGATGAGAATCGGTCACTTCTGACTTTGTCTGATGAAGTCAGAGTAACAGATGTTGGTGATCTGCTCATGGTCCATGCGGCTCTGCTGTATGAGGAACTTGGGGAACTTGACCTGCAGATCAACTTCACCTCACTGCTGTTGCTGCTCTCTCGAAACAGATGATATGGTTTATTAAATGTGTCTGGAATAAAGAAACGTTAAAAGGAAAATGCTGATGATATTGTTTGCCTGTATAGTGCAGTTGTATCACTCTTTTCTTTGTATTATTGAGGACCATCTTCCTGAATATTTAACATTTGGTCAAGTCATGTATTAATATATTACATTCATGTTAATAAATCTTACCTGTTTGTACAGACAGTGTAGTATGAACTCTAAACAACAATTCTCCATTCAGTCTGAAATTGCAGTTAGATCTCCCCTGGTAATTCTGATCGACAGTGTGGATGATCATATGGGCCATTTTGTTGTAGAACAGCGTGGTGTTAGATGTGGAATCTCCATGTCTTTCCCACTGCAGTGTGGCCCCGTCTGGTATGTGGGACACCTCGCAACGCACACTCACATCAGAACCCAGATACACTTCATTACCATTATAGTTTGGTGTCGCTGCAAAAAGGAGATATATTACTTTACTTCAATTTGTTAAAAGAAGATAAAACGAGGGGAAATGTGGAAATCAGTGGTTTACATTTTTACAAATCTAAAATGCTTGAAAATCAATAATGAAATGATTATAACAGCAAAATTTTGTCTCTAATTATGATATTGACGAGGCGATATACATTGATATTTAAAATGATTCAAATTATACACATTGAGAAACTGAACATGATCAATATACCTTTAACCACAAAACTAAACACCTCAAATCTCGCCAGAACTGCTGAAGCTGGTTTGGTTTGCATGAGCACAAACTCTCCAGCATTTTCATATTTTGTTTGCATAGACAGATATCCTGTTCCTTGTGAGAAAGGAGCCTGTGTGTTCCATGAAGGATTTCTACTCATGGAGGAAGTGATTTGGGCTACTGAAGTGTTTGAGTGTCTGCCATCATGTGAGGTCCACATCCATTGGTGCGCTGTCCCTTTCAGAACTGCAGGGGGAACTTGGAGAGTGACTCTGTTATTGTTATTGGTCTCGGCAAGGAAAAATATCTTCGTTGACAATTCTGTGGAGGGAAGATATTCAAAACGATGGGATAAAAAGCTGCAAAATATCTTTATATTAATATTATTCACTGTTCAAATCACACATTTTCTCTCGCTCTCTTTCTCAGATGGCTCCTCAATAGCTTCATCATACTTGTATGTCATGCTTTAAAGGGGCAATCTGCTGATAGAACAACAACAAAGCAGTTAACCTGCTACTGATTTGGGAAACAGCTGAGGGATGGGCCTGGAGATATTTATAAAAATGTCTATAATATTTATATTGTTTACAACTTATATTTGGGATACAGATGGGGTACAACAGTTGAACTAAGCTCATTAGGCAGTTCAAATCTTCAAGAATCAATGGATGTATATCAGGGATGGGCAACTTGGTGGGTGGTGGGGGCCACTAAAACTGAACTCATCATGAGTGGAGGGAAATGCCTTGCAGGTCTGCATAACCACATATGCATAATCCCCCCCCCACCACCACATAGTGAGAAAAACATTTCAGCAGAACCCATCTTGGCAGCAGAGAGAAAAAACATGTTTTGGAGTAAATTTTCTACAATTTTACAAGTTGATTTTGTTTTACTCATTTCCTGCAATTCTACACATTTTGCCATATGGTGAGGAGAAATGTGTGCAGTTTTTAATATGATATCTGAGTGAGACTGACTAACAAAATCAATGTGTTCCCCCCGGATGGTAATTTGACCATGATTACTAAATTTAGAAAGCTAGCAGCAAGACTAACTTACCAATAAAAAAATGTTTAGCTGACATGGACTAATTGACTGACAATCAGTGTCTGCATCATAGAAAAACTGCTGATGCACAAACATATTTAAAAAATGTCACATTGTATATTATCCTATTCTAACTTGCAACAGTAGGTTGAGACCCCGACTGAGAAAAAACTTTCTTTTTTTTAAATGTACTTCTTCTTTCGACCCGAGGGCCGTCAAAAGGGGCGAGTTTCCCATCCTGGGTGTTCACAGCTGCAGGAAGTAGGAGTGCTGAGGCTGCTGTAGCACCCCCTGAAATATCTGATTGAAAATATCCTTAAAGATTCACACAAAAATGCGACCCCCTTGACAAGACATTCTCAGCCCCTCCCCCATCCTCCATTGCTGAAAAAATGTACTGCGTTCCACCCCAAACTACTTCCCGTGGCTATGCTGGTGTATATCATTCATTTAAAGGTCTCCAAATGGATGTAGCAACTACAGTTTACCTCTTTAAATGGTGACTCTTTTATGTCAAATAATTCAACCAGAAACACGTTACTCACGTTCAGCTGAGAGTCCCTGACCGGATCTAGATATCCACAGCAGAATCCACAACAACGTTACACCCATAGAGCCACTGTACTGCCCCATGTTGCTGTATGTTACTGTTCTGTTCCCGTATCTACTCAGTAGCCAACTCATATCATTACTGACATCTCTGATAAATAGGTTCAGGAAATGACTGAAGAAAAGAAGAAGTTCAAGAACTACAGATGTGATGCAATTTAAAATGAGTGCAAATCTGAGGATATAGTACTTTATAAAATCTCACTTTACTTGTATCAGCCATATACTGAATGTAGCAAGCAGGGATTACGGAGCAGGATTAAAGGTTAAATGATCAATGCCACACCACCACCATAATTTTTTTTACATTTATATAACTAAGCAAGTCAGTTAATAAGAAGAAATTCTTATTTTCAATGAAGGCCTTGGAACAGTTGGTTAACTGCCTTGTTCAGGGGCAGAACAACAGATTTTTACCTTGTCAGTTGAGGGATTCGATCTAGCAACCTTTTGGTTACTAGTCCAACGCTCTAACCACTAGGCTACCTGCCGATAATAGGCATCAATGGGATCAAAACAATAGTCAAACATGTCACAGTTTAGCAACATGTAGCAGAATATAATGTAAATGCTGTGCAATTTAAATAATAGAAGTAGTGTTATAACAAGGATGTTACACATATTATAATTAATATGGAAACAAGACATTTTCCTCTTGAAGCAAACAGTGAATATTTTGAAATTCCAAAGACCATGATGTCCAAATGCAACCAAAGGCTTTCAAAACCAAAAGGCCTAACTTGCTACATTATAGCCAGTCTCTTACAACAGTCCATTCAAAGTTCAAAGCTTTCCTAATACAGGACAATCAGATGGTAAAATAAACTGAGACACTGTTGACAAACTAGTATTAACATCCCCATTTATTGTGTACAAACATTACAGACTGAGGATGAATGGAAATGTACATTTCTAGGATGAACTAAATAATATACACTGAGTGTAAAAACATTACTATTTTGTCTTGACCGTTCACCCTCTGAATGCCACACATACGCAGTCCATGTCTCAATTGTCTCAAGAATCCTTCTTTAACCAGTCTCCTCCCCTTTATCTACGCTGATCAAAGTGGATTTAACAAGTGACATCAATAAGGGATCACAGCTTTCATCTGGATTCACCTAGTCAGACTATATCATGGAAAGAGCAGGTGTTCCTAATGTTTTGTGCAGTCAGTGTAAATTATTTAGGTCTTTTGGAAAGATGCTTACAGTATCATAACATGATCATGTTTTCAACATTAGTCTTTGAGGGGAAGGTTGTTGGTGGTTAACACATTATTTTAACACCAGTGAAGTTTCTATTGCCAGACCTTTTGACAGAACACAGTGTGACATGTGGTAATTCAGTGTGAAAGACGTCACTGGTTGGTACAGACATGGGTGGGAAAGCTATATTTCAACACAGCCACAGGCCATAGGCTAGCAACAAGGCTATACACTAGTCTCCTCCAGTTGAGCAGGTTCCTCCTTTTGTCTCTGTGTCTGGGTGCCTGGATGGAAGACACAACAACACATCAACCAGAATGTTTCGTCATAATGTTAATTTAAGTTGTAGTTCACTACAAAATCAAAGTTGGTCATATGTTTGGAGACTTTAAAAGCTCTCTAATGCAGAGAAGGATCCACGTCCCATTTGAAGGCTAGCTCTGCCTCAGTCCAAAACGAAAGAGAAAGGTAGGTACTGTCTAAGGCAGACATTTTAGATGATTCCTCAATGTCCCGTTCCTTTGGGATTGGGTTGGATGTCTTGTTTATGGAGAGTCTACCCAAGAGGGAGTGTCTCTTTACCGTTTGGTCTTCGACAGTAGAGCCCAAGAAGTCCCAGAATTCCTACGGTGGCAGCCATTGTAATCACCCCTCTGACCACTGTCTCGGTGCCCATCCCTATGAAACAGAGACTTCTGTTAGATTATATTAAACATGGGAACCTCTCCAGCATGGTAACCTATTTATTTTGTTACACTAGGCCTATGCCAGGGGAGAGCAGAGGTCCAGTGAGGAAAAATGTGTTTGGTTTGAGATAGGTTGGAACAGATTAGATAAATTTGAAGAGAGTCTATCATAACAAGTTGTTACCTGTCATTGAAGACATTTTTGTCTGTGTGGGGAGTGTGAGGGTCAGGGAGGCTGTCGCTCTGAGCATGCCCTCTGTGAACACAGCACACTGCCAGTGCAGCTGGTCCCTATGGAGGCTGGGCAGGGTCACACTGAGCATCCTGTTGGGGTGACTCTCTGTCAGTATGTCCTGTTTGACCAGCAGCCCCCTGCTCCCTTCCATCCTCAGCCAGGCTAGGGTCACAGGGTCGGTGCTCACCTCCGACACCTCACATCTCAGGACCACCGGATGATTCCTGGGGAATCCACTAGGCGGAACTGCAGAGACTGAAATGGAAATCTGGAGATCATTGGGGATCTGTCATCTGTTCTCTCAAAGATTAGTAAAATAGATTATTCTGAAAAATGCACTGTAGATATTTAAAATGATAATGCTCACCCTTTAGGGTTACCACATTGATAGAGGCAACTAGGAGGTTTTCAAAATAGCAATTGAACCTTCCAGAATCTTCAAACTTCACTGGTGAGAAGTAGAGAGGGAAGTAGTATCCATTGAAGTCCCCGTATGAAAATCTCTCATTAAACGTGTCATTGGATCCGTACATTGTAGTTCTCACAAGGTGAACCTCTTTAGCTGTAGATAATGGGGTCCAGGACCATGATGCATGTATGTACTCATCTGATGTCATACAAAGCAGTGTCACCAGAGAGCTGTTGGAGCTCTCTCTGTACATTGTGAGAGTGGCATCAGACGAAACTGTGGAGAAAACCATAGCGTTGTTCAGTCAGAGGGGAAAGTTTAATTTTATTTCAATCCAAAGTCTAAATGGCATTACGGGTCCATTTTATTGTAAATGTATCACATGTGATCACCATTTATCCATTTAAAATCAGACCAATATTATTGATTGTCAATGACTACTGATCAAGAGGACAACATTCACATTTCACATAAAAGTTTTGATATTTCAGTTAGATAAGAACACATTTTGTACCTTCCTCAATTCTGACAGCATTAGAGACATTATATAACAGTGTTCCATTCTGTCTAAAAGTGCAGTAGTATGCCCCCTGACTGTTCGGATGAACACTGCGGATGATCATGTGGACAGTGTTGTTGTAGAACAGCATGGTGATAGAAGTGGAATCTCCATCTCTTTCCCACTGCAGTGTGGCCCCATCTGGTAGGCTGGACACCTCGCAACTAACACTCACATCAGAACCCAGACGAAATGAAGGCCAAAAGGAAGGTGTAACTGAAAAAACATGCAATTTAAAGATGTTTACAATGTAAACTTACTGTCCAAACTAAAACAATAATGTGAATGAACAATTACGGTGAAGAAATTAATTTTGGAAGCTGGCTTTCGAAATGATTTAATCATTGGAAAGTATTTTGTCATTATGGAAGATTCACGATGGCGTGTCTGTACAAAACAGACACAGAATCTACTTACTTGTTGTGGCGAAGATCTCAATCTTAACCAATGGGACATTTGCTCTTACCAACAAAAACACCCCTGCACATTCAAACTTCGGCTTCACTGTTACGTCAAAGTCTTTGCTGCAAGAAAAGTACTCTGTGAAAGGTGGACTAACCACTAGCCTAGAGGATATTGCTCTGGCTATTTGAATCTCTGAGTATCTCCCATCATGTGAGGTCCACTCCCAGCTGAACTCTGACCAGTGAGGTTGAGCCAGGTCTGACACAGACAGGTGCACACTCTCTGTCTGACCAGAGATCAAGAAGATGCTCCTCTTCATCACTGTGAGTGGACAATGAGACACAGATCTGGTCAAATGACAGTATTAATTCACCCCATAACAGTTTCAAAATGCACAGATTATTTATTGTGAATCTGGTTTAAAGCCCCTTATTTGTTTTAAAAATCAAGGACAACCGATTCAAATTAGAGAATAGGTTTTCAAAGTCTAATCGGTATACCAGTTTCCCTCTGATAGTCATAGAAACTGTCCATACTGTACATGTAATCCTTTAATTTACATTGAAATTGCTTGTCCCAGATATTTGGGTTTTGAATGAAACATTCTGCTTGTAGAGTTTTAAACAAGATGTTCAGAGCAACAAAAGAATGATGATGAAATACATACAGTAAGAACTGAACTCACCCTCAGCAGAATTCCCTGATATGCATAACAGGATCCACCACTGAATAACCATAATGTGGTCCATGACCTGACATTTAACTCCAGTTCCACCAATATCTGAGAAACAACTCCAGACAAAGAGACGGAGCAGAGCACATTCTTACATTGAAACAGCAGCTTGCACAATTTCCGCTATCTTGTTCAGTTCCATCTCGTCATCTCACTATTGCATTCCTCATTGTAGCAACTTGTTCTCTTGATCTGATAACGTGAAGGTTTTCTCAGTTGATTTGAACCGTTAGCATTTGAGCTACCCATTTTGACCATTGAATGCCATTGAACGCCTGGCCAAGCCAGGCGAAATGTCTGATATCTAATTTAATTATAGTCTAATCTAATTTGGGTATAGTTACAGTAATGGAATGGACCCAGAAAATTGTACGTGGTTTTATTCTCAATTACGTTAATAATACTTTAACAAAAACACACCATGGGAAAAAGGTCAAATTTAAACTGGAATTGAACTGGAATTGGAATAGAATCAACTCAAATTAGGAACAATTTTACTTAACATGATCTAAACTGGTGTTACAGGAAGCAGTTTGTTCGTTATATCACCAGACCTATACACTGATTCATTAAAAACATATGGTATGGTAAAGTGCAGTGCATAGCAATGTTATAATGGGGTTACGTCCATTAAGGTTCATTAGCATTAAAGGCACAATGCAGCTTTTTAAACATTTATATTAAATCATTTCTGGGTAACAATTTAGAACTTTACTGTAATATATTTCCATTAAAAGGGTCAAAAAACACTTTTTGGGAGTGGTCTGAGTGGGAAGGGAAAAACTGAAACATAGCCATTATTGGCAGATCGTTTTGGAACTCTTTGTTATTGGTCTAATAACCAATTTACCACATGGTGATGTCATGATGGAAAACCCGAAACTTCCACCCATTCAAACCCGCTGATTAAAAGGTCCTTTGTGGATTGTATTTTCAACCAGAAACTTTCAGGAATTGAAACTTATGATTATTTTTTCAAACTTTTACAGTGTTAGTTTCATCAGCTGTTTTAAATGAACCTTTAAATGGCGGCAGGGTAGCCTAACGGTTAGAGCGTTGGACTAGTAACCGAAAGGATGCAAGGTTGAATCCCCGAACTGACAAGGTACAAATCTGCCGTTCTGCCCCTGAACAAGGCAGTTAACCCACTGTTCCTTGGCCATCATTGAAAATAAGAATTTGTTCTTAACCGACTTGCCTAGTTAAATAAAGGTAAAATAAAAAATAGAAGTTAGAGCCATGGCTCAAATTGCATGGGTTTTGATACTGTTTGATTCCTGAAAGTTTAGTATGAAAAATAGCTATATGAAGCAGGATTAGCATGATAAACATAATACATACATAGCTTAAATGTATTTGATAGACAATCCAATGCTGAAAGCCTTTGATAGTATAGGTCTATGTACTTTCTCAGCAGAGAAAATCTCCCCTCCTTGGTTCCTTATCGGTATGGTACAAAGCATAAGCATGACAAGAGTGTATAAGATCATCCACTCAGTAGCGTATTCATCACAGTCACTGAATGTAGACAGCATAATTATTTTACAACTTTTATGTTTTAAGCAGACCACCATAGTGCCTGTGCCCAAGAACACTAAGGTAACCTGCCAAAATGACTACCGACCCGTGCACTCACGTCTGTAGCCATGAAGGGCTTTGAAAGGCTGGTCATTGCTCACATCAACACCATCATCCCAGAAACCCTAGACCCACTCCAATTTGCATACCGCCCCAACAGATCCACAGATGATGCAATCTCTATTGCACTCCACACTGCCCTTTACCACCTGAACAAAATAAACACCTACGTGAGAATGCTATTCATTGACTACAGCTCAGCGTTCAACACCATAGTGCCCTCAAAGCACACCAGTAAGCTAAGGACCCTGGGACTAAACACCTCCCTCTGCAACTGGATCCTGGACTTCCTGACGTGCCGCCCCCAGGTGGTAAGGGTAGGTAACAACATATCCGCCACGCTGGTCCTCAACACGGGGGCCCCTCAGGGGTGCGTGCTCAGCCCCCTCCGGTACTCCCTGTTCACTCATGACTGCATGGCCAGGCACGACTCCAGCACCATCATTACATGGTAGGCCTGATAACCGACAACACCTGACACAACAGTGGTAGGCCTGATAACCGACAACAACGAGACAGCCTATAGGGAGGAGGTCAGAGACCTGGGCATGTGGTACCAGGACAACAACCTCTCTGTCAACGTGATCAAGACAAAGGAGATGATTGTGGACTACAGGGAAAAGAGGACAGAGCACACCCCCATTCTCATTGACGTGTCTGCAGTGGAACAGGTTGAGAGCTTCAAGTTCCTTAGTGTCCACATAACCAACAAACTAACATGGTCCAAGCACACCAAGACAGTCGGGAAGCGGGCACAACAAAACCTATTCCCCCTCGGGAGACTGAAAAGATTTGGCATGGGTCCTCAGAACCTCAAAAGGTTCTACAGCTGCACCCTCGAGAGCACTGGTTGCATCACTGCCTGGTATGGCAACTGCTCGGCCTACGATCGCAAGGCACTACAGAGGGTAATGCGTACGGCCCAGTACATCACTGGGCCCAAGCTTCCTGCCATCCAGGACCTCTATACCAGGAGATGTCAGAGGAAGGGCCTAAAAATTGTCAGACTCCAGCCACCCTAGGCATAGACTGTTCTCTCTGCTACCGCACGGCAAGCGGTACCGGAGCGCCAAGTCTAGGTCCCCAAACCATAAGACTCCTGAACATCTGGTCAAATGGCTACCCAGACTATTTGCATTGCACCCCCCCCCCCCCCCCCCCTCTTCACACCACTGCCACTCTCTGTTGTCATCTATGCATAGTCACTTTAATTAACTCTACCTACACTTACATACTACCTCAACTACCCGGTGCCCCCGCACATTGACTCTGTACCGCCACCCCCCTGTATATATTGTTATTTATTACTGCTGCTCTTTAATTACTTGTTACTTTTATCTCTTATTCTTATCCATATTTCTTTGAACATTCTCTGTTGGTTAGGGGCTCATAAGTAAGCATTTAACTGTAAGGCTGTTGTATTCGGCGCGTGGGACTACTACAATTTGATTTGATTTGAAAAATGTGTTTTGTAGATGTGCTTTTTTAAGTGTGTGATGATGATGAATGGCTCACACTTGTGACGTGTTCTTAGTGGGTGTTTCATAAATGTTAGAGTTGGGGTTGTTTTCATAGATGTGCTCAGGTATGTCTTGGTCTTAAACAGACAGTTACAAAAATAAAGAAGATCAAAAACAGAGTTACATCTAACATTCCAGTGTCACAGCATCCACTGGAAAAGTTTTTTTTTTTTTTGTGCAAGTATACTGTACTGTAGATACCTTTGTCTCTCTTTGGATCATCTCAGTCAGTGGTAGGTCTGTCATACCTTCAAGGTAGAAACAAAATATTACTTGAGACAGGTCCATCTTAATATAGAATAACATTACATTTAGGAACACAGTATAAGTTAGAAATCAGTGTGGCTACCTGCAGCTGCAGCTGATCCCCCTCCTGTGGAAATCACCAGATCTCATCAGGATCACAGCAACGGCACACACCAACCTAAACAGGGAACAATGATCACAGGCTACAGATTACTCTGTCAATGGCACAGAGAGAGAGAGAGAGAGAGAGAGAGAGAGAGAGAGAGAGAGAAAGAGAGAGAGAGAGAGAGAGAAGGGGAGAGGGAGAGGGAGAGAGAGAGAGTGGGAGAGAGAGAGATACATGTGTGATATGACGGGTTGACACCAGTGCCTCACATTCAATGGAGGCTACTTTTCCAAAAGGTACAAATGATGAGGCTAGAACTGTGGCTGTAGGAACTATGGCTATAGACACCTGTAAATGTATTCTTTGTAATAATGTTTCAGGCAAAACCTTTTATATAGGATGTTCTACGCATAAAATGTCTGTGAGCTACGTACCTATTTCGGCGGGCATTGTGAGGGTCAGGGAGGCTGTAGCCCTAAGAATGCCCTCTGTGAACACCACACACTGCCAGTGCAGCTGGTCTCTACGGAGGCTGGGCAGGGTCACACTGAGCGTCCTGTTGGCATGACTCTCTGTCAGGACGTCCTGTTTGACCAGCAGCCACCTGCTCCCCTCCATCCTCATCCAGGCCAGGGTCATAGGGTCACCGCTCACCTCCGACACCTCACACCTCAGGACCACTGGCTGGCCTCAGTGGTCTACCTTGAAACCCCAAAATGAGAATCTCTGAGGATTCTCCTACATTAATACCCCGTTTGGATGTTCTCTCTCTGCTGAAGCCACCTTCACCGATGTTGCATGTAGTGGTTTTGGGTGCCCAATACCAAGCTGTTCTGTTAGGTTCATCTCCAGAGCTGCAGTTCAACGTCATCTCACTGATGTTGGAACTCTCTCTATACAGAGTGTAGGGAGGATTCTTTGTATCTGAGAAGACATAAGAAAACATACATATTGCTATTAAAAGCATGCCCTGATGCCTCTCGGGTGGCGCAGTGGTCTAAGGCACTGCATCGCAGTGCTAGCTGTGCCACCAGAGACTCTGGGTTTGAGCCCAGGCTCTGTCGCAGCTGGCCGCGACCGGGAGGTGCATGGGGCGACGCACAATTGGCCTAGCGTCGTCCGGGTTAGGGAGGGTTTGGCCGGTAGGGATATCCTTGTCTCATCACGCACTAGAGACTTCTGTGGCGGGCTAACTAGGTCACCAGGTGCACAGGGTTTCCTCAAACACATTGGAGCGGCTGGCTTCCGGGTTGGATGCGCGCTGTGATACCTTCTTAGGGCTGGAATCCCGTTAACAAGATTGATATGACAACAGCCAGTGAAAGTGCAGGGTGCCAAATTCAAATCAACAGAAATCTCATAATTAAAATTCCTCAAACATACAAGCAAGTATCATATACCATTTTAAAGGTAATCTTGTTGTTAATCCCACCACAGTGTCCAATTTCAAATAGGCTTTACAGCGAAAGCACCACAAACGATTATGTTAGGTCAGAGCATGTAAGTCACAGAAAAACACAGCCATTTTTCCAGCCAAAGAGTGGATTCACAAAAATCAGAAATAGAGCTATAATTAATCACTAACCTTTGATGATCTTCATCAGATGACACTCATAGGACTTCATGTTACCCCATACATGTATGTTTTGTTTGATAAAGTTCATATTTATGTAAAAAAAATCTCAGTATACATTGGCGCGTTATGTTCAGTAGTTCCAAAAACTACTATTTTGCAGAGAGCCACATCAATTTACAAAAATACTCATTAGAAATGTTGATGAAAATACAAGTGTTATATATGGAAATATAGATAAACTTCTCCTTAATGCAACTGCTGTGTCAGATTTCAAAAAAGCTTTACGGAAAAAGCAAACCATGCAATAATCTGAGTACGGCGCTCAGAGACCCAACAAGCCAAAAATATATATAAAATATATATATAAAATATATATTGTGCAGTCAACAGAAGTCAGAAATAACATTATAAATATTCACTTACCTTTGATGATCTTCATCAGAATGCACTCCCAGGAATCCCAGTTCCACAATAAATGTTTGATTTGTTTGATATTGTCCATCATTTATGTCCAAATAGCTACTTTTGTTAGCGCGTTTGGTAAACAAATCCAAACTCACAAAGCGCATTCACTAGTTGCAGACGAAATGTCAAAAAGTTCCGTTACAGTCCGTAGAAACATGTCAAACGATGTATAGAATCAATCTTTAGGATGTTTTTAACATAAATCTTTAATAATGTTCCAACCGAAGAATTCCTTTGTCTTCACACCTCTCATGTGAATGCGCATGACCAGCTCGTGGCTGCTGGCAGACCTCTGACTCATTCCCCTCTCATTCAGCCCCCCTTCACAGTAGAAGCCTCAAACAAGTTTCTAAAGACGGTTGACATCTAGTGGAAGCCTTAGGAAGTGCAACATGACCAATATCCCACTGTATCTTCAATAGGGGCTGAGTTGAATATCGACCAACCTCAGATTTCCCACTTCCTGGTTGGATTTCTTCTCAGGTTTTTGCCTGCCATATGAGTTATGTTATACTCACAGACATCATTCAAACAGTTTTAGAAACTTCAGAGTGTTTTCTGTCCAAATAAACTAACGATATGCATATATTAGCAACTCGGACTGAGGAGCAGGCAGTTTACTCTGGGCACCTCTGGGCACCTTATTATCCAAGCTACTCAATACTGCCCCCAGCAATAAGAAGTTTAAGAAGCAGTGCGGCTTGGTTGGGTTGTGTTTCGGAGGACGCATGGCTTTCGACCTTCATCTCTCCCGAGCCCATAAAGGAGTTGTAGCGATGAGACAAGATAGTAACTACTAAAAACAATTGGAGACCACAAAATTGGGGAGAAAAGCGGGTAAAATATAAATTAAATCAAAAGCATGTCCTGATTTATTCCGTTCAACAAGAGGAGAAAATATAAGAAATGCTGAAAATGAACAAAGCTATAAGACATTTGCTGAAAATGTTACTCTAAAAACAAGGAAAACAATACTGACAAAAAATATGTATCATCTACAAAGCCAAATAGTGATAATAGTAACTTTTATACAATTTCACAAGGTACAAACAACAAATTCCTAAGAGATAACGTATTATTCACCATTTGTGATATTCAGTGTGTTGTAGACATAGAATATATCCACTCCATTCCGTAGGATTCTGCAATAATATCTCTCCTGGCTGTGCTGATCAACATTGTGCATGTTCATGCAAGTAGGATTGTTGTAATGTGGTGTTAGAAGTAGCACTTTCATCTCTAACCCGCTGCAGTGCAGTTGAATCTGGCAGAGGAGAAAACTCACAACTCACTCTCGGATCTGAATCAGCTGTCAGTTTGGAATTAACAGACAAAATAAAGTAATTTGAATTGAATTACATAATAAATGTTGCAATTACTCTATGACGGAGATGATCGTGGACTTCAGAGAAGTTAGATATTACTGCACGGACGGAACTAGAAGCACAAGCATTTCACGACACTCGCATTAACATCTGCTAACCATGTGTATGTGACCAATAAAATTGTATTTGATGACCCGTATGTTCTTGAGTCCCTTCGCTCATATCCTATAATATATAGAGTTAGGCATATTGCATTTGAAAAGGTTTAATATTGACAGTCACCAAATGGAAACATTGAAAATATACATATACATTTGACAGCAAAGTTCATACTGAGCCAAGAGAAAATGGTTTGGTTGGCTCTGAGAGAAAGAATCAACTCCATGTTAAAAAGGTTTTTTGTTTTTTTGTTTTTTTAAGAACAAAAAAGTTGTCTTTCTACAGATCTGCACAACCTACTCCCCATTTTCAAAGTGAAGGAAAGTTATAGAATATATATATAACAAATTAAAAAACAAAGATGTCTAATTGCGTACTTCTTCACACCCTAGAGTTAACACTTGATGAAATCACCTTAGGTAGCCATTACAGCTGTGAATCATTTTGAATAATATTCTGCACACCTTTTAGTGCAGAGATGGGCCCTTGGATCAATTTCCACAAAAAAAACTCAGTCGGGAGTGAAGACATATCACATCAAATCAAATGTATTTATATAGCCCTTCGTACATCAGCTGATATCTCAAAGTGCTGTACAGAAACCCAGCCTAAATCCCCAAACAGCAAGCAATGCAGGTGTAGAAGCACGGTGGCTAGGAAAAACTCCCTAGAAAGGCCAAAACCTAGGAAGAAACCTAGAGAGGAACCAGGCTATGTGGGGTGGCCAGTCCTCTTCTGGCTGTGCCGGGTGGAGATTATAACAGAACATGGCCAAGATGTTCAAATGTTCATAAATGACCAGCATGGTCAAATAATAATAAGGCAGAACAGTTGAAACTGGAGCAGCAGCACGGCCAGGTGGACTGGGGACAGCAAGGAGTCATCATGTCAGGTAGTCCTGAGGCATGGTCCTAGGGCTCAGGTCCTCCGAGAGAGAGAAAGAAAGAGAGAAAGAGAGAATTAGAGAGAGCACACTTAAATTCATACAGGACACCGAATAGGACAGGAGAAGTACTCCAGATATAACAAACTGACCCTAGCCCCTCGACACATAAACTACTGCAGCATAAATACTGGAGGCTGAGACAGGAGGGGTCAGGAGACACTGCATATGCACATATGCAATCAATACAGCCTCATTTTATATTTCTTAGTCTTTTGGAAAATGTTCTATAATTTTTCTTTTCTCTTTAAAAATGTGGACTTGGTTGTGTAGATCAATAGAAAACAATTATCCTTTTTAGATGTAATTTTAAGGCAGCAAAATGTGTGCAAGGGGTGTGTAGACTTTCACTAACGACTGTATGATATCAAGCCAGTTGCAAACATAAAAATTGCAACATTATTGAAACGTGACTTTTTAAGTGAATAATTAATCTTAAGATCTACCGTCGGCAAAGTTTTAAATGGACATAGACTTACCTTCTGCAGGAAGTCCATGATTATATCCTGATACCCACAAGCGCAGGATCTGTCCACTCTCTCCGTCTGAAAGGATCATTGACTGGGTGGTTTCTGACAAGACGTTTGGTGAGAATGTTGGTAGTAAACACTTTACCCTTTTATGTATTTCTTATACAGTAATCCTCAGTGACATATGCTATCACTTAACCGGCCACTCGAATGGCAAAATTATTGAAAACTTTGCTTTGGAAGAATTACTCTTATAGTAACTGTCCATTAGTGTCTTTTCTCCAATTTATGCTTTGGCCACAAATACGAGTAAAGGATGAGTCAATAACATTATTTGGGTATTAACAGAATATTAACTTTTAACAGTGAGATTTTCCCTGGACACTTATTTTAAGACTCCCCTCAGCAATTAATGAAATTGTATTGGCTCGAAGGTTTCATTCAATGAACTGAGACTTCACTTCTGCAGAAATGCCATGATTATACCCCCAAACACATGCCAGCAGGATTCACCAGAGTATTCTTATTGAGCTGAGTCTCATTGTCATCCACATAGTCAGCTCTTTTTTCACCATAATTGTAAAGCCATAGTAATTTGTTGCTTTGACAAAGTTATTTCCGAAGATTATTATTCAGTTCATGTAATTAGTGTGTCATTTACGTCTGTCCTTCATTTTAAAGTCAACCCTTTTATGTGTTACTGTTCTGTAGTTCTAAAATGGTGAAACTATAATATATATATTTTTTAAACATTGAACATAGTCAAATCATAGTGTGAAAGCAGGTGAGCTGGTTGTACTATTTTTGGCAATTTGCTGGTGTTTTGTGGTGGCAAACTGAGCAGGTCGAGCGTAACATGTCAACTCTGTTACCCATAGATAGACAGGCTAGAAATGTTTGAACAATTTAACACTTGTTGTGAAACTTTAAGATAAATAATTAAATTGTCAACCCTGTTACGGTCAACCCTGCTTCTTTATTTGCCATTTAAAGTGGAAATCAGCAGTAGAAACAATTACAAAGCTGTTCCCCTCCCCTGTTTCGGTAAAAAGCTGAGGGATGGGGCTGGAGAACTGTAACCACTCTGAAATATCAAAATTATCGTTTAACTGTGTTTTGAGGCTATATGGCGTTTGTTAAAATGTACTTTGTTTACCAACATTGGAATAGAGCAAGTTTATATTTTTGGTTCTGTTGGTGTATGACAGTTAAACTAAGTTCATGAGGCATTTGCAAGTTATATTCTTCAAGAATCAATGGTAACATATCATTAATTTATAAGTCCAAAAATGGATGTAGCAACTGCTGATTGC
This sequence comes from Oncorhynchus clarkii lewisi, assembly GCF_045791955.1. NCBI lineage: Eukaryota > Metazoa > Chordata > Actinopteri > Salmoniformes > Salmonidae > Oncorhynchus > Oncorhynchus clarkii. The sequence continues at coordinate 59,728,692 of NC_092149.1, read as the reverse complement.
CCCTTTAACAGTCACTTACTATAGTCATTTTTTTTAACCTCTTGAATTGGGTAAAGGGGTTTTTATGAAGTTGAACATGTGTTATTTATGAAATAATGTTAAAATGAGGTGAAATCAAACCAAGTTACATTTCTCAAAATGCAGCAAATTGGTGGAACAACGCTATTATGAGCAGCATGATGGAACACAGATTTTTACATTGCACTAAAATCTGAACTATCAAGGCATGGACACATAAAACTGAAAGTTACTGTAGCTTCATGTTTATTGTCAGCATGTATAATTATTTTATTTATCTTTCTGTACAAGTGTAATCTAAAAAAAACAACAACATAAAAACAAAAAATAAACATAAAGGCTGCAAATAAATTCAGTGCAGTTCCTTCCTATTTCTATAGCCCTATATGCTGTCTTATATTGCATGTTTGTCATCACTATGTTCCACCATTCACTCCCTCTAGAAATGATTTAGTCATGCTTCTAGGGGGGGTTAAATCACTTGCTTATCATCACATAATTACTGTCAATTTAAATGTAAACATCTCCAATGTTATACATGCTCTGGGTCAGCAAGGGTTTACAATAGGTTCAATATTCTGGACAGTCAAGGGTTAACACTGAGGCCCCAGCATGCATATGGCTATTTGGACAATCTGGGCACACTTCCGGTAATACCGTGAGAGGGACCTGGCAACTTTGCTTACGTGGAATTTTCAGCTGAGAGAGAAACACATATGGCTTTACAAGCTCCATTGCATTTTGGAAGGTGATTTTGTTATATTTGACATTACAACTGAATATGACTTCATTGCAAACTTTCAGAAGACTATTTAAACGTTTCTGTACTTGTTCTTGTTTTTTGTTATTGTTCAGGAAACTGTTCTGTTCGATAACCTAATCCCTGCATCATGGGATCCAGTCTAGTTTCACAACTTTTGTCTTAAATGCACAATCTAAATGAATGCGGTACCTGCATAATACATAAGACCTACTCTAAGACACTATGACATGTTTTAAACCACTAGTCTATCTATGGGCATGTCATTATTGTGGCCCTTATCGGATGTTATCGTTCCACACATCACAGACAAATCAACAAGTTATTTTATCTTAGCAGCCCAGGTGTCATAGAATCTCTTTAAACCTCTCCTCTATGTGACTGAGTGACTACTACCAGTAGCCTCCTCTGTCCTACTCCTTATACAGTGGGGCAAAAAAGTATTTAGTCAGTCACCAATTGTGCAAGTTCTCCCACTTAAAAAGATGAGAGAGGCCTGTAATTTTCATCATAGGTACACTTCAACTATGACAGACAAAATGAGAAAAAAAATCCAGAAAATCACATTGTAGGATTTTTAATGAATTTATTTGCAAATTATGGTGGAAAATAAGTATTTGGTCACCTACAAACAAGCAAGATTTCTGGCTCTCACAGACCTGTAACTTCTTCTTTAAGAGGCTCCTCTGTCCTCCACTCGTTACCTGTATTAATGGCACCTGTTTGAACTTGTTATCTGTATAAAAGACACCTGTCCACAACCTCAAACAGTCACACTCTAAACTCCACTATGGCCAAGACCAAAGAGCTGTCAAAGGACACCAGAAACAAAATTGTAGACCTGCACCAGGCTGGGAAGACTGAATCTGCAATAGGTAAGCAGCTTGGTTTGAAGAAATCAACTGTGGGAGCAATTATTGGGAAATGGAAGACATACAAGACCACTGATAATCTCTCTCGGTCTGGGGCTCCACGCAAGACCTCACCCCGTGGGGTCAAAATGATCACAAGAACGGTGAGCAAAAATCCCAGAACCACACGGGGGGACCTAGTGAATGACCTGCAGAGAGCTGGGACCAAAATAACAAAGCCTACCATCAGTAACACACTACGCCGCCAGGGACTCAAATCCTGCAGTGCCAGACGTGTCCCCCTGCTTAAGCCAGTACATGTCCAGGCCCGTCGGAAGTTTGCTAGAGAGCATTTGGATGATCCAGAAGAAGATTTGGAGAATGTCATATGGTCAGATGAAACCAAAATAGAACTTTTTGGTAAAAACTCAACTCGTCGTGTTTGGAGGACAAAGAATGCTGAGTTGCATTCAAAGAACACCATACCTAATGTGAAGCATGGGGGTGGAAACACCATGCTTTGGGGCTGTTTTTGTGCAAATGGACCAGGACGACTGATCCGTGTAAAGGAAAGAATGGGGCCATGTATCGTGAGATTTTGAGTGAAAACCTCCTTCCATCAGCAAGGGCATTGAAGATGAAACATGGCTGGGTCTTTCAGCATGACAATGATCCCAAACACACCGCCCGGGCAACGAAGGAGTGCTTTCGTAAGAAGCATTTCAAGGTCCTGGAGTGGCCTAGCCAGTCTCCAGATCTCAACCCCATAGAAAATCTTTGGAGGGAGTTGAAAGTCCGTGTTGCCCAGCAACAGCCCCAAAACATCACTGCTCTAGAGGAGATCTACATGGAGGAATGGGCCAAAATACCAGCAACAGTGTGTGAAAACCTTGTGAAGACTTACAGAAAATGTTTGACCTCTGTCTTTGCCAACAAAGGGTATATAACAAAGTATTGAGATAAACTTTTGTTATTGACCAAATTCTTATTTTCCACCATAATTTGCAAATAAATTTATTAAAAATCCTACAATGTGATTTTCTGGATTTTTTTTGTCATTTTGTCTGTCATAGTTGAAGTGTACCTATGATGAAAATTACAGGCCTCTCATCTTTTTAAGTGGGAGAACTTGAACAATTGGTGGCTGACTAAATACCTTTTGCCCCACTGTATACAGTATCTCTCCTCCTTCCATGTAATGATTGACCGATCCTAGTGAAGGAGTAGATCAGTCTCTGTGTCTGTGTCTCTGCTGAGTCACTGCAAGCTGGAAGGAGCACTAAGCTAGCGGAGCAGACGACAGCAGAGCACCATGACCTGCCGGATGTTTGAGGAGAAACACCATGCCGCCATCTACCAGAGGTACCGCTTTGTACCCCCAGAGGAGATCAGAGACATCATCCTGCATTACCTGGAAAGGAAGGTGATACCAGAGTTTAATATTTTTTTTAACCTTTATTTAACTAGGCAAGTCAGTTAAGAACAAATTCTTATTTTCAATGACGGCCTAGGAACAGTGGGATAAATTCCTGTTCAGGGGCAGAACGACAGATTTGTACCTTGTCAGCTCGGGGATTTGAACTTGCAACCTTCCGGTTAATAGTCCAACGCTCTAACCACTAGGCTACCCTATCAAAAGTTTGGACAAACCAACCAATTCAAGGGTTTTTCTTTATTTTTTATATTTTCTACATTGTAGAATAATAGTGAAAACATCTAAACTATGAAATAACATATACATAACTGGTAATGTATATTATCTGTATTGAACATCACATTTACACTATCACTATCTATCACTCTCCTTTAGTGAAGGCTAATTATATAGTGTCTCACTGGTCCCCTCTCTTCAGAAAGTCCAGCCTCATGCCCTAGCTGTGGACCTGGGCTGTGGGACGGGGCAGAACTCACGCCTGATGGCCCCACACTTCCAGGAGGTGGTGGGCATTGACATCAGCGAGTGCCAACTGGAGGAGGCCAGGGCAGTGGCAGGGTTCAACAACATCACCTACAGGTATTTGAATGTGTGTATGTGTGTGTTTAACCTTGCTATCCTTTTGAGGTCCAAAAGTCCTCACAAGGATAGTAAAACAAGAAAAATGTGATAAGTGGGGACATTTTTCAGTTCCCCATACATTAAGAAAAACTGCTATTTTAGAGTTTGGTTTTGGGTAAGGGTTAGGATTAGGGATAGGGTTAGGTTTAGTTAGGGGTTAGGGTTAGAATTAGGGTTAGGGTTTAGGGATAATAGGATTTTGAATGGGAGTAAATGTTTGGTCCACACTTGGCTCGTTTTACAACGTGTATTTTGTTTAAAAAGAAACAGTGATGACAATCTGCAGAGACGGTCAATTACACTCAGCACAAAGGTCAGCAGTAGCTTCCCACTTTCAATAGGCCCCTAGTTAATATGTTAGTTTATGTAGAAATCCTCAATGTTTGGTGCTGTGTCTTAATACTTACTATACAGGAAAGGGACAGCTGAGGAGCTGCCGTTTCCGGATGCTTCTGTGGACCTACTGACTGCAGCCTCAGCGGCCCATTGGTTTGACCAGCAGCGGTTCCTCTTGGAGGCAGTCCGGGTCCTGAAGCCTTGCGGCTGCATGGCTCTGCTTGGCTTTGCTGATAACTTCAGACTCCATTACTGTTACGGTGAGTGAATGAGGACCCAAAAGCGAACTAACTTAAACAGAGCTTCTTTAATAACCAAACATAGGTAGGCTCAGATAGACCGGCAGATTCCGACAGGACAGGACAAGGTTACAGCAAACATGACGATAGTCTGGCTCAGGCATGAAACACAACAAACAAGAATCCGACAAGGACAGGAACAAAAACAGAGAGAGATATAGGGGACTAATCAGAGGGAAAAAGGGAACAGGTGGGAAAAGGGGTGACGAGGTGGTTAGGAGGAGACAAGGCACAGCTGGGGGAAAGAGGGGGAGAAAAGGTAACCTAACAACGACCAGCAGAGGGAGACAGGGTGAAAGGAAAGGACAGAAAGACACAACATGACAATACATGACAGTACCCCCCCACTCACCGAGCGCCTCCTGGCGCACTCGAGGAGGAAACCTGGCGGCAACGGAGGAAATCCTCGATCAGCGCACGGTCCAGCACGTCCCGAGAGGGAACCCAACTCCTCTCCTCAGGACCGTACCCCTCCCAATCAACGAGGTACTGGTGACCACGGCCCCGAGGACGCATGTCCAAAATCCTGCGGACCCTGTAGATGGGTGCGCCCTCGACAAGGATGGGGGGGGGGGGGGGGGGGGGGGGGGGGGAAGACGAGCGGGGGCGCGAAGAACGGGCTTAATACAGGAGACATGGAAGACCGGGTGGACGCGACGAAGGTATCGCGGAAGAAGAAGTCGAACTGCGACAGGATTAATGACCCGAGAAATACGGAACGGACCAATGAACCGCGGGGTCAACTTGCGAGAAGCCGTCTTAAGGGGAAGGTTCTGAGTGGAGAGCCAAACTCTCTGACCGCGACAATATCTAGGACTCTTAGTTCTACGCTTATTAGCAGCCCTCACAGTCTGCGTCCTATAACGGCAAAGTGCAGACCTGACCCTCTTCCAGGTGCGCTCGCAACGTTGGACAAAAGCCTGAGCGGAGGGGACGCTGGACTCGGCGAACTGAGATGAGAACAGCGGAGGCTGGTACCCGAGGCTACTCTGAAAAGGAGATAGCCCGGTCGCAGACGAAGGAAGCGAGTTGTGGGCGTATTCTGCCCAGGGGAGCTGTTCTGACCAAGACGCAGGGTTGCGAAAAGAAAGACTGCGTAAGATGCGACCAATAGTCTGATTGGCCCGTTCTGCTTGACCGTTAGACTGGGGGTGAAAGCCGGAAGAGAGACTGACGGAAGCCCCAATCAAACGGCAAAACTCCCTCCAAAATTGAGACGTGAATTGCGGACCTCTGTCCGAAACGACGTCTGACGGAAGGCCATGAATTCTGAAAACATTCTCGATGATGATTTGTGCCGTCTCTTTAGCAGAAGGAAGCTTAGCAAGGGGAATGAAATGAGCCGCCTTAGAGAACCTATCGACAACCGTAAGAATAACAGTCTTCCCCGCTGACGAAGGCAGTCCGGTGACAAAATCTAAGGCGATGTGAGACCACGGTCGAGAGGGAATGGGAAGCGGCCTGAGACGGCCGGCAGGAGGGGAGTTACCGGACTTAGTCTGCGCGCAGACCGAACAAGCAGCCACGAAACGACGCGTGTCATGCTCCCGGGTGGGCCACCAAAAACGCTGGCGAATGGAAGCAAGCGTACCCCGAACGCCAGGGTGGCCGGCTAACTTGGCAGAGTGAGCCCACTGAAGAACGGCCAGACGAGTAGGAACGGGAACGAAAAGAAGGTTCCTAGGACAAGCGCGCGGCGACGGAGTGTGAGTGAGCGCTTGCTTTACCTGCCTCTCAATTCCCCAGACAGTCAACCCGACAACACGCCCCTCAGGGAGAATCCCCTCGGGGTCAGTGGAGGCTACTGAAGAACTGAAGAGACGAGATAAAGCATCAGGCTTGGTGTTCTTAGAGCCCGGACGATAAGAAATCACGAACTCGAAACGAGCGAAAAACAGCGCCCAACGCGCCTGACGCGCATTAAGTCGTTTGGCAGAACGGATGTACTCAAGGTTCCTATGGTCAGTCCAAACGACAAAAGGAACGGTCGCCCCCTCCAACCACTGTCGCCATTCGCCTAGGGCTAACCGGATGGCGAGCAGTTCGCGGTTTCCCACATCATAGTTACGTTCCGACGGCGACAGGCGATGAGAAAAATACGCGCATGGGTGGACCTTGTCGTCAGAGAGGGAGCGCTGAGAAAGAATGGCTCCCACGCCCACCTCTGACGCGTCAACCTCGACAACGAACTGTCTAGAGACGTCAGGTGTAACAAGGATAGGAGCGGATGTAAAACGATTCTTGAGGAGATCAAAAGCTCCCTGGGCGGAAACGGACCACTTAAAGCACGTCTTGACAGAAGTAAGGGCTGTGAGAGGGGCTGCCACCTGACCGAAATTACGGATGAAACGACGATAGAAGTTCGCGAAGCCGAGAAAGCGCTGCAGCTCGACGCGTGACTTAGGGGCGGGCCAATCAATGACAGCTTGGACCTTAGCGGGATCCATCTTAATGCCTTCAGCGGAAATAACAGAACCGAGAAATGTGACGGAGGAGGCATGAAAAGTGCACTTCTCAGCCTTCACAAAAAGACAATTCTCTAAAAGGCGCTGGAGGACACGTCGAACGTGCTGAAGATGAATCTGGAGTGACGGTGAAAAAATCAGGATATCGTCAAGGTAAACGAAAACAAAGATGTTCAGCATGTCTCTCAGGACATCATTGACTAATGCCTGAAAGACAGCTGGAGCGTTAGCGAGGCCGAAAGGAAGAACCCGGTATTCAAAGTGCCCTAACGGAGTGTTAAACGCCGTCTTCCACTCGTCCCCCTCCCTGATGCGCACGAGATGGTAAGCGTTACGAAGGTCCAACTTAGTGAAAAACCTGGCTCCCTGCAGGATCTCGAAGGCTGAAGACATAAGAGGAAGCGGATAACGATTCTTAACTGTTATGTCATTCAGCCCTCGATAATCTATGCAGGGGCGCAGAGACCCGTCCTTCTTCTTGACAAAAAAAAACCCCGCTCCGGCGGGAGAGGAGGAGGGGACTATGGTACCGGCGTCAAGAGCTACAGACAAATAATCCTCGAGAGCCTTACGTTCGGGAGCCGACAGAGAGTATAGTCTACCCCGGGGGGGAGTGGTTCCCGGAAGGAGATCAATACTACAATCATACGACCGGTGTGGAGGAAGAGAGGTGGCCCTGGACCGACTGAACACCGTGCGCAGATCGTGATATTCCTCCGGCACCCCTGTCAAATCACCAGGCTCCTCCTGTGAAGAAGAGACAGAGGAAACAGGAGGAATAGCAGACATTAAACATTTCACATGACAAGAGACGTTCCAGGAGAGGATAGAATTACTAGACCAATTAATGGAAGGATTATGACAAACTAGCCAGGGATGGCCCAAAACAACAGGTGTAAAAGGTGAACGAAAAATCAAAAAAGAAATGGTTTCGCTATGATTACCAGAAACAGTGAGGGTTAAAGGTAGCGTCTCACGCTGAATCCTGGGGAGAGGACTACCATCCAGGGCGAACAAGGCCGTGGACTCCCTTAACTGTCTGAGAGGAATGTCATGTTCCCGAGCCCAGGTCTCGTCCATAAAACAGCCCTCCGCCCCAGAGTCTATTAAGGCACTGCAGGAAGCTGACGAACCGGTCCAGCGTAGATGGACCGACAGGGTAGTGCAGGATCTTGAAGGAGAGACAGGAGTAGTAGCGCTCACCAGTAGCCCTCCGCTTACTGATGAGCTCTGGCTTTTACTGGACATGAAGTGACAAAATGACCAGCAGAACCGCAATAGAGACAGAGGCGGTTGGTGATTCTCCGTTCCCTCTCCTTAGTCGAGATGCGGATACCTCCCAGCTGCATAGGCTCAGCTCCCGAGCCGGCAGAGGAAGATGGTAGTGATGCGGAGAGGGGGGCAACGGAGAACGCGAGCTCCTTTCCACGAGCTCGGTGACGAAGATCAACCCGTCGCTCAATGCGAATAGCGAGTTCAATCAGGGAATCCACGCTGGAAGGGACCTCCCGGGAGAGAATCTCATCCTTTACCTCTGCGCGGAGACCCTCCAGAAAACGAGCGAGCAAAGCCGGCTCGTTCCAGCCACTGGAGGCAGCAAGAGTGCGAAACTCAATAGAGTAGTCTGTTATGGATCGATTACCTTGACATAGGGAAGACAGGGCCCTGGAAGCCTCCTCCCCAAAAACAGATCGATCAAAAACCCGTATCATCTCCTCCTTAAAGTCCTGATACTGGTTAGTACACTCAGCCCTTGCCTCCCAGATTGCCGTGCCCCACTCACGAGCCCGTCCAATAAGGAGAGATATGACGTAGGCGACACGAGCAGTGCTCCTGGAGTAAGTGTTGGGCTGGAGAGAAAACACAATATCACACTGGGTGAGGAACGAGCGGCATTCAGTGGGCTCCCCAGAGTAACACGGCGGGTTATTGATTCTGGGCTCCGGAGATTCGAAAGCCCTGGAAGTGGCCGGTGGATCGAGGCGGAGATGGTGAACCTGTTCTGTGAGGTTGGAGACTTGGGTGGCCAGGGTCTCAACGGCATGTCGAGCAGCAGACAATTCCTGCTCGTGTCTGCCTAGCATCGCTCCCTGGATCTCGACGGCTGAGTGGAGAGGATCCGAAGTCGCTGGGTCCATTCTTGGTCGGATTCTTCTGTTACGGTGAGTGACTGAGGACCCAAAAGCGAACTAACTTAAACAGAGCTTCTTTAATAACCAAACATAGGTAGGCTCAGATAGACCGGCAGATTCCGACAGGACAGGACAAGGTTACAGCAAACATGACGATAGTCTGGCTCAGGCATGAAACACAACAAACAAGAATCCGACAAGGACAGGAACAAAAACAGAGAGAGATATAGGGGACTAATCAGAGGGAAAAAGGGAACAGGTGGGAAAAGGGGTGACGAGGTGGTTAGGAGGAGACAAGGCACAGCTGGGGGAAAGAGGGGGAGAAAAGGTAACCTAACAACGACCAGCAGAGGGAGACAGGGTGAAAGGAAAGGACAGAAAGACACAACATGACAATACATGACAATTACGGCTCATGTGGGGACAGACTCACTGGCATCTGTGATGAGGTGAAAAACACAGAACTAGAATGACATTCTATCAAACCAATGGCACTTTTTTATTTTTTTATTTGACCTTTATTTAACTAGGCAAGTCAGTTAAGAACAAATTCCTATTTGGGTTAACTGCCTGTTCAGGGTCAGAATGACAGATTTGTACCTTGTCAGCTCGGGGATATGAACTTGCAACCTTTCGTTACTAGTCCAACGCCCTAACCACTAGGCTACCCTGCCGCCACTTAATTGGTTTAGTGTGTCATATGTTTATTTTCATTGGGTACTAAGTACAATTGTTTTTTTCAAGTACAGCATGCTTACAAAATGTTTGTTTGCGGCCCTATTGAGACATTTCTCTTGTGAAAAAAAGTTTAATTTCCATGGGCTCACCTGTATGATACAAGAGACCCTCACAATTCTTTGTTTGATATAAGTACCACGTTTGCTGACTGTTTCCTGACTGAGATTTGACTTTGCTATCCCCAGTTCAAGAAGGTGCTGTTACCATACACCAGCACACAGGTAGCAGTGGCCAACATCAAACTACAGGAGCTTTACACTGCTATCCCCTTCCCTGACAAAGAGAGGTAACTCATACAGCCTCTGTGAGAACCCAGTAGAACAGCCTGTTACACATTAAAACATTTCTCATGGTGTGACTTTGACCCCGTGTCTCTGAGTTTCTATTTGAGAATTAAATATTATATATATATATATATATATACATACATACATACAGAAGTAATGTACTCACATCTAGTGACTCTCAGGTGGTCAAAATCAAATGTTGTACTCAATAAACTGCAGGAGTATTCAATATTATGACTTACTTGACTTAAACCTCTAGGCCCCCTGGGTAAATAGGTCATCCACTATGACTCTCCTCTCAATTTAACAGTGTGCGTGTATCTGTTCTTCTTACAGGGTTGAGTGTATCCCACTGAAGCAGCAGATCTCAGTGAGGAACATAGTGGGCTTCATGGAGTCCTTCTCCATGTACCAGGCCTTCCAGAGGGCCGAGCCTGATGCTGCCACCGCACTGCTGCAGAGAACACTCGACAGGTAACAACCCTGATCAATCAATGGATGAATGAATGACTGATTGGATGAATGAACCAATGACTGAATGGATGAATTAATGAACTAATTAGCTAATTAGCCCGGTGGAGTCGATTGATAAACCGGTGTGTCAGTCTAAGTTACATAACAAATAAATACCCATCAAAATCCATCAGTTTACGCTAGAGATACGCATCCGCCAGTGTCACACTTCAACATCTGCAATGAAAGGTGACAGAGCTAGAGCCGTGTTTGTCAGACCATGAGACATCCCGAAAATCATCTGTAGCATCCGAACAGTTTGACCTACAAACTATTGACCATTGTATGGATAGACTCTCGAACACGATGGTGTTCTCTTCTTTGCTCTACGACCCCCACAAGTGCCAGGAGTCTCGTAAGTTCTCCCACTTAAAAAGATGAGAGAGGCCTGTAATTTTCATCATAGGTACACTTCAACTATGACAGACAAAATGAGAAAAATATCCAGAAAAATCACATTGTAGGATTTTTTATTAATTCATTTGCAAATTATGGTGGAAAATAAGTATTTGGTCAATAACAAAAGTTTCTCAATATTTTGTTATATACCCTTTGTTGGCAATGACAGAGGTCAAACGTTTTCTGTAAGTCTTCACAAGGTTTTCACACACTGTTGCTGGTATTTTGGCCCATTCCTCCTTGCAGATCTCCTCTAGAGCAGTGATGTTTTGGGGCTGTTGCTGGGCAACACGGACTTTCAACTCCCTCCAAAGATTTTCTATGGGGTAGAGATCTGGAGACTGGCTAGGCCACTCCAGGACCTTGAAATGCTTCTTACGAAAGCACTCCTTCGTTGCCCGGGCGGTGTGTTTGGGACCATTGTCATGCTGAAAGACCCATCCACGTTTCATCTTCAATGCCCTTGCTGATAGAAGGAGGTTTTCACTCAAAATCTCACGATACATGGCCCCATTCTTTCCTTTACACGGATCAGTCGTCCTGGTCCCTTTGCACAAAAACAGCCCCAAAGCATGATGTTTCCACCCCCATGCTTCACAGTAGGTATGGTGTTCTTTGGATGCAACTCAGCATTCTTTGTCCTCCAAACATGACGAGTTGAGTTTTTACCAAAAAGTTATATTTTGGTTTCATCTGACCATATGACATTCTCCAAATCTTCTTCTGGATCATCCAAATGCTCTCTAGCAAACTTCCGACGGGCCTGGACATGTACTGGCTTAAGCAGGGGGACACGTCTGGCACTACAGGATTTGAGTCCCTGGCGGCGTAGTGTGTTACTGATGGTAGGCTTTGTTACTTTGGTCTCAGCTCTCTGCAGGTCATTCTCTAGGTTCCCCCATGTGGTTCTGGGATTTTTGCTCACCGTTCTTGTGATCATTTTGACCCCATGGGGTGAGATCTTGCGTGGAGCCCTAGATCGAGGGAGATTATCAGTGGTCTTGTATGTCTTCCATTTCCTAATAATTGCTCCCACAGTTGATTTCTTCAAACCAAGCTGCTTACCTATTGCAGATTTAGTCTTCCCAGCCTGGTGAAGGTCTACAATTTTGTTTCTGGTGTCCTTTGACAGCTCTTTGGTCTTGGCCATAGTGGAGTTTGGAGTGTGACTGTTTGAGGTTGTGGACAGGTGTCTTTTATACAGATAACAAGTTCAAACAGGTGCCATTAATACAGGTAACGAGTGGAGGACAGAGGAGCCTCTTAAAGAAGAAGTTACAGGTCTGTGAGAGCCAGAAATCTTGCTTGTTTGTAGGTGACCAAATACTTATTTTCCACCATAATTTGCAAATAAATTCATTAAAAATCCTACAATATGATTTTTCTGGATATTTTTTCTCATTTTGTCTGTCATAGTTGAAGTGTACCTATGATGAAAATTACAGGCCTCTCTCATCTTTTTAAGTGGGAGAACTTGCACAATTGGTGGCCGACTAAATACTTTTTTGCCCCACTGTATATATCTTTATACCTAAAGGGGTCCTACAATTCTCAATCAAATAGCTAAATGATCCATAGGTATGACCAACTTAAAACAATTCCATCTGTCAGATTAGCCCCCCCCGTCTTAGACTAAAGATTAAATGAAAAAAATAAAATAATGAACAAATAATCAAAATGATTAATTTTATTTACTTGTATGCCACTTTTACGGTCCATCCCACATGGAATTATTTTATCAAATATATTGACGTCGTATTGCAGGTTTCTGAAGGAGATGGGAGTCACATCACCAGACACACTCATGGAAGTGACGCTGGAGTATTTCTGTGTCCTGGCGTCTAAACCGGAGTGAACACTCTTTACAGTGTGAATGTGTTTGTGTATAGACAGATGTTTCTTAAGCTTGTGTCAATCATGTTTAAGATGTTGTTAAGTAGTATTCTGTTCACATAAGGTGTCATTGAAGTCCCTTTGGTTGTCTCTTTTATACATTGTAATGTAGAGCAAACTATTAGCCTTAGTCACATCATTATCAAAATGGTTGCCACATTTAGTATCTTCCTTGCCTGAGATTTACAATAAAATGTCTGCAGACACAATCATAACTTTTGAATATTATTTAACTTCAGGGCCGTATCAAGTGTCTCAGAGTAATATTAGGAGTGTGGATTTCAGGATCAGTTTTTCCTTTTAGATCACAATGAAAAATATAACATGGGCAAGGGGGTATCTGATCCAAGATTAGCACTCCTAATCTGAGACAATTGATACTTACGCAGCCCAATTCTGATATTTTTAACTAATTGGTCTTTTGATCGATCAGATCAGGTCTGAAAAAGATCTGATGTGAAAAGATCTGATTGGTAAAAATATCAGAATCGGGCCGCCTGTCGAAACACAGCCATACTGCCCCAGATATTCTGATGGTTTCTTTTTAATATGCTGTATGCATGGGTTCAACCCAATTCATCACGTTACGCAAACTAAGAGGAGACCTTTGGTCGGTTCTTGGACCAGTCCTTCAGATATTGTTTATAATTAACTCTTTCAGTGATCTAGTACTAGTGCAGCTCAGTACAAAGCCTGTTGTTGTTGATCTATTGCTCAGTGATCAGTTGGAATAGGGTTTTTATCTGAATAAGAAGACCGAACTCAGGCTTTTGTATTTTCCCACATCAATCACAACAAGGAAAGCACTTCATAGCAAAGTAAGTTCCTGATCCCTCCCTCTCCCGTCCCATCTCCATGGGACTTCTTATTGGTTCTGACACACCACACAGCTCTTTGACCCCATGTAACCCTGACTCCCTTCATAAACAGCCTCATTTGCAAACACACATTCCCATGAAGCTGCTGCTCCGCCCCTTCCTCTCTATCTGGGGCCTGTCTCATACTAGCCTGGCCAAGCACCTAGTGGTTTCCCTGTAACTGGCCCTCTGAAGAAAGGGAATCTCCTGTGATGAGTGTGGTAGTGTGTGTGATCACATTCCTTAACGTAGCCTCCACAACCCAGTGAGAAAGAGAGCTTGCATGAGTTTTATTAAAATCTGTAAGAGAAACAGGTCTCTTTCTGGGCTGGAGAATACCTTTTGTATTCCTGTTTTCTCCTGTAGTATAGCTCAGTGTCATGGCATGGCCCATCATCTGTTTGAAGGTAAGGAGCATGCTGCCTCCTACTGGAAATACAGTCTCAGCTCATTGAAGAGGTCATGTTCTTCCTGAAGAGAACGGTAGGAGTGACATATACCTGTTACACATTTTCAGACTTGGTTTTCCTAAATCAAATACCATGGATTGTGCATGCTCAGATTAAATGGTTACAGTCTTCTGTGGATGTAAAATAGTTACAATGGAAAATATTGCGAAACATTACAGAATTATATCAATGTATGTTTAATTCCAGGTCTATTTACATTCTAATGCCTTTAAAAATGTGTGCATGTACTAACAATGTCTCATACCTGTGTGTGATGGGGATGTGTCCTGTTTGACAGAGGGGCATGCAGCCCTTTGACCTGGCAGTAGATGTAGGCTGTGGGTCAGGGCACCTTGCCTCCTCCTCGGTGTTGGGGACCGACGTGAGCCCTGACCAGCAGGAGGTGGCCCTAGAGAATGCAACTGCCGCTAACGTCTCCTACAGGTCAGAGCCTCCGCCCCTAACATCTCTTACAGGTCAGAGCCTCCGCCCCTAACATCTCTTACAGGTCAGAGCCTCCGCCCCTAACATCTCTTACAGGTCAGAGCCTCCGCCCCTAACATCTCCTACAGGTCAGAGCCTCCGCCCCTAACATCTCCTACAGGTCAGAGCCTCCGCCCCTAACATCTCTTACAGGTCAGAGCCTCCGCCCCTAACATCTCTTACAGGTCAGAGCCTCCGCCCCTAACATCTCTTACAGGTCAGAGCCTCCGCCCCTAACATCTCTTACAGGTCAGAGCCTCCGCCCCTAACATCTCTTACAGGTCAGAGCCTCCGCCCCTAACATCTCTTACAGGTCAGAGCCTCCGCCCCTAACATCTCTTACAGGTCAGAGCCTCCGCCCCTAACATCTCTTACAGGTCAGAGCCTCCGCCCCTAACATCTCCTACAGGTCAGAGCCTCCGCCCCTAACATCTCTTACAGGTCAGAGCCTCCGCCCCTAACATCTCTTACAGGTCAGAGCCTCCGCCCCTAACATCTCTTACAGGTCAGAGCCAACCCCAGAGGGGAGAGGAGGAAGGTGCACTGGACTGGAGGGTCATGTTTTGTTTTGACTGACACTAACGTGGACTCTAACCCTTTACATTACAGTCAAATAATTAGTTTTTTATAAGTAGGCCTACTAGACTTGTAGGTACAAAATAATTTTATTCAGGGTGAAATTGACATGGATTTACCAATACCGTCTCACTCAGAACAGTCTTGCCTTATGTAACAGTACCACAATGTCATGGGAGAGAGGACTGTAGGGTTAAAGTCTTTTGTTGATGTGGATACAGTGAAAATAGGCCAAGGGCCAAACCGGACAATGGGACCCTTGTCTGCTCAAACTTTTGCACGTCTTCCTGTAATGAGCAAACATAAAAGCTACAACTACTGATACTATTCTGGAACAGTGCCATCTGAACTACATCTCAGGAACGAAACCACAAAGTCGTGTGCAAATTCTAGCCTGGTTCCCATCGGTTCTTGCTGTTTTGCCATTTCCTGTAGTGGAGGTGACAAGTTACTTGAAATTAGCAGCCCAGTTGTCATAGTAGATCTTTTAACCTCTCCTTTATGTGACTACTAACATTAGCCTCCTCTATCCATGTAATGATTAAAAGGTCATAGTGAAGGAGCAGGTCTGTCTCTGTCTGCTGAGTCACTGCAAGCTGGAAGGAGCACTAGGCTAGCTGCGCAGACGACAGCAGAGCACCATGACCTACCGGCTGTTTGAGGAGAAACACCATGCCTCCATCTACCAGAGGTACCGCTTTGTACCCCCAGAGGAGATCAGAGACATCATCCTGCATTACCTGGAAAGGAAGGTGAGCCAAGCAAAAGTAGTATTACTGTTATAGACTGTCTTTTACATGACGTTAGACTTGTACAGTTGGCAGCTAAGACAAATCTTAGGTTGTCTAAGATAAGTCTTTGGTGTAATGCTGCCACAGTGTCTGAGATATAAATTAAAGTAAAAAATGCCCTCTATTGCATAACATTTTAGGATTATGACATTTTAAATTGGATATAGAAACCGTATCTCAACCATTTCCTGTTTCTAAATGCTTTTAAGTATTGTGACAATAGGTTACTAAACTGTCATCCATTATGTTACGTTATTATCGTATGCTTGAAATTCAGCATGCAATGTGTCATACCTATAGAGCAAAGACCAGAGTGTAAAATATATATAATATCTGTATTGAACATCACATTTACACTATCACTAGCTATCACTCTTCTTTAGTGAAGGCTAGTTATATAGTGTCTCACTGGTCCCCTCTCTTCAGAAAGTCCAGCCTCATGCCCTAGCTGTGGACCTGGGCTGTGGAAGAACTCACGCCTGATGGCCCCACACTTCCAGGAAGTGGTAGGCATCGACATTAGCGAGTGCCAACTGGAGGAGGCCAGGGCAGTGGCAGGATTCAACAACATCACCTACAGGTGTTTGAACGTGTGTGTGTGGGATCTAACTTTACTATCCTGTTGAGGTCCAAAAGTCCTCACAAGGATAGTAAAACAATGAAAGTGGGGATATTTTGCCGATCCTATTTTAAGCTTAGGGGTTAGGTTTTGGTTAAGGGTTAGGAGTTAGGGGTAGATTTAGGTTAAGTTAGGGGTTTGGGGTTAGGCTTAAGGTTAGGCGTTCGGGAAAATAGGATTTTGAACGGGAATAAGAGATGTTGTTCCCACCTGGATAGTAAAACCAACGTGTATGTTGTTTAAAGATAACAGTGATGACAATCTGCAGAGACGATCAATTACACTCAGCACAAAGGTCAGCAGTAGCTTCCCACTTTCAATAGGCCCCTAGTTAATATGTTAGTTTATGTAGAAATCCTCAATGTTTGGTGCTGTGTCTTTTTTTTTTTTTTTTAACAGTATTTTTATTGGAATTTTACAATTTTCACCCATATTAAGAGATACAACAACAGAGACAAAGCACACAGAAAGCTTCTCTCACCACATCACCATCATTGCGTCTCTCAATACATACATTTTAAACAAACTTACAAACAGAAATTAAACAAAAAAGCTCAGTTTAAACCAAGAGGTTAGGTTCCACACATGGAACGTACAGTGTAGTTCTGAAATACACACATCCCCGTCTTTCTACGAGAATCCTTGCAGCATAATAGCTGATACCTCAGGTTCTAGGTAATTTAGATAAGGTTCCCATACTTTGTAGAACTGGTCTGTTTTAGAATGCAATGTACATGTCAGATATTCCAGAGGCACCCATTCAAATAGTATCTTATGCCAATCTTTAATAGAAGGAACCTTATCACTAATCCACTGTAAAAGGATGTTTTTCCTCGCTGCGAAGGTAAGGATGTTGTAAAGCCTCCTTTTACCCACAGAAGTAACCTGCCTACTAGGGAGACCTAACAGTAAAGAAACTGGGTCCAATTCTAGATCAACCCCTAGGATCTTTTCAATTTCTTGCAGAACACCAGACCAGTATCTTTGTATTTTGGTACATGACCATAAACAATGTGTTAGGGTGCCTGTATCAGTTTTGCATTTAAGACACTGAGGGGAAGAGGAGGTGGGGCTAAAAGCATGTCTGCGATTTGGGGATATATGCAATCTGTGTATTATTCTTAATTGGATTGCTCTAGTACGATTACATATAGATATTGTTTTTGCATATCTCCAAATGTCCTCCCACATCTCTTCGTCAATAGTAACAGACAATTATTTCTCCCACACTTGTTTCACCCTCTGTGTGTTGACAGCAGAAAGGGACCTTAAAGTATCATAAAACAGACTTACAGACATTTTCCTTTGTGGGAAAAAAAGCATTATTTCAATGACAGACACATCAGGGTTACCAATTAAGGTGGTGCTCTTCAGGATATAATGTCTTACTTGTAGGAAGCGGAGAAAGTCCTGCTTTGGGAGTCGATATTTCTCGACCATCTGCTCAAATGACAACAAAATCTTATCAACAAATAAGTCATTTAGCCTGCGTATGCCCTTATTAAGCCAAGAGTTAAAGCCGGCATCCAGCAATCCTGGACTGAAATCTGGATTGTTAAGAATTGGGGTAAGAGCAGAGGTTAGTTTGGACCTTCCCAGGAAGCGTTGAACTGACCTCCATACTTTGAGTGTGTTAAGTGTAACGGGATTATTGCAGTGATCTTCTACAGACTTGAAACTTCTGAAAAATAAAAGATCCTGTAAGGGGTATTTTGAAAGAGAAGTCTCAATGTCTAACCAAATAGAGGAGTCATCATTTGTGATCCAGTCAGAAATATAACAAAGGTGGGCACACCATTGATAGAACCTGATATTGGGCAGGTCCAAGCCGCCCATAGAACTTGGCAGCTGCAATATTGCCATCTTAAGTCTTGGTTTGCGTTTACTCCATATAAAGGAACTTAGCCATCCATTTACATCCTTTATTACCTTATTGGAGAGTAATACTGGGATCATTTGGATTGGGTAAAGTAGTCTAGGTAAAATGTTAATTTTCAAGAGGGATATTCTACCCAACCAAGAAATCGGGAGAGAGTTCCAGCGCTCCAGATCCTGTCTTATTGTATCAAACAAGGGAACAAAATTGGCTTTGTACATTTGCTGGAATTTAGGAGTTACAAATATACCCAGATACATGAAACCTGAGGGAGACCATTTAAAAGGGAAGGGGGGAGAAGTATTAGGTACAGAGTGCAGGCTACCAAGTGGCATAGCCTCTGACTTAGTTAGGTTAATCTTGTAGCCTGAGAATTCGCTGAATAATTCAATAATATTAATAAGAGCTGTAATTGAAGTCTCGGGACTAGAGATGAATATCAGGACATCATCAGCATACAAGCTTATTTTATGGTGAACATCACCAATGAGCAGCCCCTGTATAGCAGGTGTTACCCTGATGGCCTCAGCCAGTGGTTCCATAACGAGTGCAAAGAGGAGGGGGGATAAAGGACAGCCCTGTCTGGTACCTCTGTGTATAGAGAAGTTATTTGACCTTAGCCCATTAGTAAGGACAGCAGCCTGAGGATCATCATATAAAACTTTCACCCATTTTATAAAGTTGTCGCCCAGACCAAATTTATTTAGAGCAAATAATAGGTAAGACCACTCCACACGATCAAATGCTTTCTCAGCATCTAGGGAGAGCACCAGACCATCCACAGCACTTTGTTGGTAAGCTTGAATTACATTAAGAAGCCGCCTGACATTGTTGCATGACTTACGGCCCTTAATGAAGCCAGTTTGGTCTCCTTTCACAATTAATGGCAGTGAGTCCTCTAATCTTGTGGCTAGAATTTTAGAAAGCAATTTTCTATCCACATTCAGAAGGGAAATTGGTCTGAACGAGGAACAAGACTCTGGACATTTTCCCTTTTTGAGAATAAGTGAAATGTTGGCTTCTCTCAGCGTTTGAGGGAGTTGGTCATTTGAAAATGAGTGATTAAACATATCACGCAATGGCTCAAGGATCAGGCCATGGAACTCTTTATAGAACTCACTACAAAACCCGTCTGGTCCTGGGGCCTTACCATTTTGCAGATTCTTAATTGCGAACATTATCTCTTCCTTGGTAATAGGGGCATTAAGGAGGGACCGCTGCTCTTCGGAGATAGTAGGGAGCTCAATCTTACAAAATAAGTTCTCCATTAATTTGGGTGCATCATTTGGCAGTTCTGAGGCATAAAGATTTGTATAAAATTTCTTAAATTAGTCACTTATCAATTTATTTTCATATAAATGATTACCATCAGAGTCAGTAATAGTAGCAATTGACTGAGAGTCAGCTCTCTTTTTAGCTAGGTATGCCAAGTACTTTCCTGGCTTATCGCCATGTTCATATAGCTTTTGCCTCACAAATCTCATTTTCTTTTCAGCGTCCTGTGTTAGGAAAGAGTCTAACGTTGATCTAATGACTGATATTTCCTTTAATAGGGCAGGAGTGGGCGTTTTAATGTAGTCCTTCTCTTTAGTTCCTAATTCACCCTCTAACATTTTTTGCTTTTCACGCTTTTTCCGTCTCTTAGTAGCTGTGTATGACATAATCAGACCCCTGGCATACGCTTTACAGGTCTCCCAAAGGAGCGAGGGGTTATCTGTTGATTGAGAGTTAATAGAGAAAAATGCTTTAAACTCTGTAATGAAATATGATGTGAATGTATGGTCTTTAAGAATGGTTGTGTTCAACCTCCAATGTCTTGACCGATTGAATGCCCCGTTGAGTTTTATGTCCAGGATCACCTCAGCATGATCAGATATGACTATGCTTCCTATCCTAGCGGATAGAACAGACTGTAGAGATGTCCTGGGCACAAAAAAATAATCTATTCTAGTCTGACATCCATGAGGTGCAGAGAAAAAAGTGAACTCTCTGTTAGAGGGATGAAAAGCTCTCCAGACATCCGCATACCCCAGATCATCACAAATAGCTTTAAGTGACTTAGCTTGAGGAGAGAGTGAAGCTATACCGCTGGGGAACCTATCAATAAGGGGGTTCAACAAGCAGTTAAAATCTCCTCCAACCACTGCAGTGTCCGAGTTTAATTCTGAAAAGTCTAGAAAAACCTTAGTGAGGAAATCAGGGGGGTGAGCAGGGGGGAAGTAAATATTCATTATAGAAATGTTCTGCCCTTGTAAAGTACCATTAATTATAACAAAGCGACCAAATTTATCTTTCACACAATTCAAGACCTTAAGTGGTAAGTTCTTTTTCACCAGAATTGCTACCCCTCTACTTCTGGATGTAAATGATGAGAAAAACACTTGACCAAACCCCCCTTGTTGTAATTTCAGGTGCTCCCTATCATCCAAATGAGTTTCTTGCAACAGGGCAATATCAATATTTTCTTTTTTCAAAAAAGATAGTACCTTCTTCCTCTTAATGGGGTTATGGCTCCCTCTAATGTTCCATGTACATACACGCAGTCCGTTACCTGCCATTGTATCTTGACCATTCAATATCCAGACTGGATCCCACTGTAAAAGTGGGGTGGTACCTTTTTCCATGTGTTGAACTCTCCTCCATCTCACTGAGCATAAACAAACGATATGAACCCTGAACTCGAACTATAATAAACCCAAAAATTAAACATGTAAAGATCCAAAAGGGGGTTTTCCCACTAGCTAACATGCAGGGGATTTCAACTCTCCAATGTAGACTCTTAAGTCTGCATCGCCGCTCCATAGCCTCATCCTTTATATGTATGGAAAAGAAAATCAATAGGAGAATATTGAGGCTCTTCCACCTAAAACCAAACCTGGGCACCAATATGGATTCACACATATCTCAGCCTGAGCTATAGCGGCTATTACTTTAGCAAGAAAAATAATAAAGATACGAATATTACTGAGCCGAAGTACGTGAGGACTCACGTCACTGTTTCATGATCAGATTCAACCAAAAATAAACAAAGTTATCCAATGCTGCTGAGGTGCAGCTTAAAAGTTATTTACCCGAGAGAGTCAATAAACGCAGCAGCCTCTTCAGGTGTGTAGAGCTTTTTAGGTGATCCGTTGACCATAATCTTCAATGTGGCCGGGTACAACAGTGCGTAGTCCATCTTCATTCTCCTGAGTCGACCCTTCGCCTCATCAAACGCTTTGCGTCTTCGTACAACCGCCGTGGAATAATCATTGAAGAATGAAACCTTAGGACTTTTACGTTGACTACCATCAGAGCCGATGTTTCTAGCCGCATCCATGACCCGCTGCTTGTCGGTGAAGTTGTGGAACTTTATAACCACCGGCCGTGGGCGCTGATTGGGACCGGGTATCGGTGCTTGAGAGCGATGGGCTCTGTCCAGCTTCACACGGCCAGCCTTAGTGTCCATTTGTAGGTAGCCAGGGATCCATTCCTCAAAGAATTTTACTGAACGTGTCCCTTCAGAATTTTCCGGGAGTCCCACAACACGAATATTGCATCTGCGTCCTCGATTATCCAAGTCGTCAATGTGCTCCGCCATTTCGCGCACCTGTTTCTCAAGTGCTTTTAGCTTAGCGTCCATAGATGTGGTTGAAGTTTCCACTGCGTCAATTCTTCCTTCCGCCTCAACAACACGTTCCACAACCCTCTGTAGTTCAGCTGAATGGCCTGCTATTGCTTCCAAGACCGTTCTTATCTTAGCATCGATCACTTTAGTAATGTTATCAGTCATCTTTTGAATCACCAGGTCCATTGTGCCTGTATCCGCAATGGTGCTAGCCTCGCTAACGTTAGCTAGCTCCTCATGCACATCCACAGGGGTGGGGGTTTTGGTCGACTTCTTAGTAGTTCTGTTGGGCATGTTGTCGGAGATTTTTGCAAAAAAGTCGTCAAGACTCATTATATGGTAACTTATTTAGCCAATTCTACCACTTTTTCAAGCTAGGAGATTAATGTAAAAATATAAATTTACGAATGCCACGAGAGCTCGCTGAAACACTATGTTCTCTCTACGGCGCCATTTTCATCCCCCCCTGGTGCTGTGTCTTAATACTTACTATACAGGAAAGGGACAGCTGAGGAGCTGCCGTTTCCGGATGCTTCTGTGGACCTACTGACTGCAGCCTCAGCGGCCCATTGGTTTGACCAACAGCGGTTCCTCTTGGAGGCAGGCCGGGTCCTGAAGCCTTGCGGCTGCATGGCTCTGCTTGGCTTTGCTGATAACTTCAGACTCCATTACGGCTCATGTGGGGACAGACTCACTGACATCTGTGATGAGGTGAAAAACACAGAACTAGAATGACATTTGTTTTTATGGTAACAAACCAATGCCACTTAATCAGTTTAATGTGTCATATGTTTATTTTCAGTGGGTTATAAGTACAGTTGTTTTCATGTAAAGAATGCTTATTTATTCAGACATGTGTAGAATTGCAGGAAGTTAGCTGCAAAACATCTAATTTCTCTCAACACCTGTTAGAAAACCACTGTGTGTCTTTGGCATAAAAATAAGTGTAATTGTCTCGCTGAAAATAAACCTCTATCCCAGGGTTAGGTTTTCATAAGACTGAGGTGGGTTTTCCTTTAACTTTTTACCTGGGTTTTGCTCCCTTCATATTTTTTTTTATCCTGACAAACTGTGGAGGCAGTATTATGTTATGGGTATGCTTGTCACGGAAGGGACTGGGGAACTTGTTAGGATCAAAAGATATGTGAATGGAGCAATGCCCAGGTAAAACCTTAGAGGATAAGGTTGTTAGAATCTTATTCAAAATTATTCATAGCTGTAATGGGTATGAAAGGTGCTTCGATCCACCAAGTATTGACTCTGGGGTGTGACTGAAAACATATGCAATCAATACAGCCTTAATACAGTCATTTCGAAAATGTTCTATAATTTCTCTTTCACTTTCAAAATGTGGAGTAGGTTGTGTAGATCAAAAGAAAACAATTATCATTTTTAGATGTAATTTTAAGGCAGCAAAATGTGTGCAAGGGGTGTGTAGACTTTCACTAACGACTGTATGCTATCAAGCCAGTTGAAAACATAAGAATTGCATTATTGAAACGTGACTTTAAGTGAATAATTACTCTTAAGATCTCCCATCGGCAAAGTTTTAAATGGACATAGACTTACCTTCTGCAGAAAGTCCATGATTATATCCCGATACCCACAAGCGCAGGATCTGTCCACTCTCTCCGTCTGAAAGGATCATTGATTGTGTGGTTTCTGACAAGACGTTTGGTGATAATGTTGGTAGTAAATACTTTACTGCAACAAAAAAATGCATGGTTGACATTTCAACAAGCCCTTTTATGTACTTCTTATACAGTAATTGTAACGGCTTTCGTCGTCAGATGAGGAAGAGTAGTCGGACCAAAGCGCAGCGTGGTAAGTGTTCATGTTTGTTTATTGAACTGACCACTAATACAAAAGACTAAATGAAACCGAAACAGTCCCACAAGGTGCAAACACTTAAACAGAAAATAACTACCCACAAAACCCATGTGGGAAAAAGCTACCTAAGTATGGTTCCCAATCAGAGACAACGCTAGACAGCTGTCCCTGATTGAGAACCATACCCGGCCAAAACAAAGAAATACAAAACATAGAAAAAGGACATAGAATGCCCACCCAAATCACACCCTGACCAAACCAAAATAGAGACATGAAAAGCTCTCTACGGTCAGGGCGTGACAGTTATCCTCAGTGACATATGCTATCACTTAACCGGCCACTGCATTTTGACTCTGACTTCTAGGAGGAATTTAACCCTAACATTTCTCTCTTTTTTTCACCATAATTGTAAAGCCATAGTCATTTGTTGCTTTGACAAAGTTATTTCCGAAGATTATTAATAATTTCATGTGATTAGTGGTTCATTTGCGTCTGTCCTTCATTTTAAAGTCAACCCTTTTACGTGAACTAAAATGGTGAAAGTATAATCTTTTTTTTTTCTTCTTGGCATTCTTTAAAAAAAAACATTGAACATTGTCAAATCATAGTGTGAAAGCAGGTGAGCTGGTTGTACTATTTTTGGCAATTTGCTGGTGTTTTGTGGTGGCAAACTGAGCAGGTCGAGCGTAACATGTCAACTCTGTTACCCATAGATAGACAGGCTAGAAATGTTTGAACAATTTAACACTTGTTGTGAAACTTTAAGATAAATAATTAAATTGTCAACCCTGTTACGGTCAACCCTGCTTCTTTATTTGCCATTTAAAGTGGAAATCAGCAGTAGAAACAATTACAAAGCTGTTCCCCTCCCCTGTTTCGGTAAAAAGCTGAGGGATGGGGCTGGAGAACTGTAACCACTCAGAAATATCAAAATGATCGTTTAACTGTGTTTTGAGGCTATATGGCGTTTGTTAAAATGTACTTTGTTTACCAACATTGGAATAGAGCAAGTTTATATTTTTGGTTCTGATGGTGTATGACAGTTGAACTAAGTTCATGAGGCATTTATAAGTTATATTCTTCAAGAATCAATGGTAACATATCATTCATTTATAAGTCCAAAAATGGATGTAGCAACTGCTGATTGCCCCTTTAACAGTCACTTACTATAGTCATTTTTTTTAACCTCTTGAATTGGGTAAAGGGGTTTTTATGAAGTTGAACATGTGTTATTTATGAAAGAATGTTAAGATGAGGTGAAATCAAACCAAGTTACATTTCTCAAAATGCAGCAAATTGGTGGAACAACGCTATTATGAGCAGCATGATGGAACACAGATTTTTACATTGCACTAAAATTAGAACTATCAAGGCATGGACACATAAAACTGAAAGTTACTGTAACTGTCACGACTTCCGCCGAAGTCGGTTCCTCTCCTTGTTTGGGCGGCATTCGGCGTTCGACGTCACCGGTCTTCTAGCCATCGCCTACCCACCTTTCATTTTTCCATTTGTTTCCCATATCTGTGTGTGAAATTGTTTCTTGTAGTGTGTTTGTGCACTCTGACTGGTTCGCGACGGGTTATTTTGCACCCATATCTTGTTGTTCTGGGTGCCGTTGGTTTTGCATATTAAACTGCTCCGGTTATTACCCAGTTCTGCTCTCCTGCGTCTGTCACCCCTGCAGCCAGTCAAACACCACTTACAATAGCTTCTTGTTTTTTGTCAGCATTTATAATTATTTTCTTTCTCTTTCTGTACAAGTGTATGTAATGAAAAATAATCGAACAAAATATAAACATAAAATTAAAAAATAAACATAAAGGCTGCAAATAAATTCAGTGCAGTTCCTTCCTATTTCTATAGCCCTATATGTTGTCTTATATTGCATGTTTGTCATCACTATGTTCCACCATTCACTCTCTCTAGAAATGATTTAGTCATGCTTCTAGGGGGGGTTAAATCACTTGCTTATCATCACGTAATTACTGTCAATTTAAATGTAAACATCTCCAATGTTATACATGCTCTGGGTCAGCAAGGGTTTACAATAGGTTCAATATTCTGGACAGTCAAGGGTTAACACTGAGGCCCCAGCATGCATATGGCTATTTGGACAATCTGGGCACACTTCCGGTAATACCGTGAGAGGGACCTGGCAACTTTGCTTACGTGGAATTTTCAGCTGAGAGAGAAACACATATGGCTTTACAAGCTCCATTGCATTTTGGAAGGTGATTTTGTTATATTTGACATTACAACTGAATATGACTTCATTGCAAACTTTCAGAAGACTATTTAAACGTTTCTGTACTTGTTCTTGTTTTTTGTTATTGTTCAGGAAACTGTTCTGTTCGATAACCTAATCCCTGCATCATGGGATCCAGTCTAGTTTCACAACTTTTGTCTTAAATGCACAATCTAACTGAATGCGGTACCTGCATAAGACATAAGACATACTGTAAGACACTATGACATGTTTTAAACCATTAGTCTATCTATGGGCATGTCATTATTGTGGCCCTTATCGGACGTTATCGTTCCACACATCACAGACAAATCAACAAGTCATTTTATCTTAGCAGCCCAGGTGTCATAGAATCTCTTTAAACCTCTCCTCTATGTGACTGAGTGACTACTACCAGTAGCCTCCTCTGTCCTATGTACAGTATCTCTCCTCTTTCCATGTAATGATTGACAGATCCTAGTGAAGGAGCAGATCAGTCTCTGTGTCTGTGTCTCTGTGTCTCTGCTGAGTCACTACAAGCTGGAAGGAGCACTAGGCTAGCGGAGCAGACGACAGCAGAGCACCATGACCTACCGGCTGTTTGAGGAGAAACACCATGCCTCCATCTACCAGAGGTACCGCTTTGTACCCCCAGAGGAGATCAGAGACATCATCCTGCATTACCTGGAAAGGAAGGTGAGACCAGAGTTGAATAAACAGTACAGTACAGTTTGGACAAACCAACCCATTCAAGGGTTTTTCTTTATTTTTAATATTTTCTACATTGTAGAATAATAGTGAAAACATCAAAACTATGAAATAACACATATGGAATCATGTAGTAACCAAAAAAGTGTTAAACAAATCAATATATGTTTTATATCTGAGATTCTTCAAAGTAGCCACCCTTTGCACACTTGGCATTCTCTCAAACAGCTTCATGAGGTAGTCACCTGGAATGCATTTACATTAACAGGTGTGCCTAGTGAAAAGTTAATTTGTAAAAATTATTTCCTTCTTAATGTGCAAATCAGTTGTGTTGTGACAAGGTAGGTGTGGTATACAGAAGATAGCCCATTTGCACTCCATATGCGGGAACTCCTTCAAGACTGTTGGAAAAGCATTCCAGGTGAAGCTGGATGAGAGAATGGCAAGAGTGAGCAAAGCTGTCATCAAGGCAAAAGGTGGCAACTTTGAAGAATATAAAATATATTTTGATGTATTTAACACTTTTTTGGTTACTGCATATGTGTTATTTCAGAGTTTTGATGTCTTCACTATTATTCTACAATGTAGAAAAGAGTAAAAATAAAGAAAAACCCTTGAATGAGTTAGTGTGTCCAAACTTTTAACTGGTACTGTATATTATCTGTATTGATCACCACATTTACACTATCACTAGCTATCACTCTCCTTTAGTGAAGGCTAGTTAAATAGTGTCTCACTGGTCCCCTCTCTTC
This sequence comes from Oncorhynchus clarkii lewisi, assembly GCF_045791955.1. NCBI lineage: Eukaryota > Metazoa > Chordata > Actinopteri > Salmoniformes > Salmonidae > Oncorhynchus > Oncorhynchus clarkii. The sequence continues at coordinate 59,701,170 of NC_092149.1, read as the reverse complement.
AGAAAGTCCAGCCTCATGCCCTAGCTGTGGACCTGGGATGTGGGACGGGGCAGAACTCACGCCTGATGGCCCCACACTTCCAGAAAGTGGTGGGCATCGACATCAGCGAGTGCCAACTGGAGGAGGCCAGGGCAGTGGCAGGGTTCAACAACATCACCTACAGGTATTTGAATGTGTGTATGTGTGTGTTTAACCTTGCTATCCTTTTGAGGTCCAAAAGTCCTCACAAGGATAGTAAAACAAGAAAAATGTGATAAGTGGGGACATTTTTCCATTCCTCATACATTAAGAAAAACTGCTATTTTAGAGTTTGGTTAGGGTTTAGGGAGTGTTTCTTTTTGTATTGGTGTCAAACCTTGGGTTGCATGGGTATATTGCACCTCTGACCAGTCTGGAGAAAGTGGGAGGACATGAGAGGCCGAGAGCTCTGAGGGGTCACCCACAACAATTCAAAAGCAGGAGGAAGACAATCATAAAACAACCTGGGAGTAAAAGTTTTAACCTTAAACCAAATCTCATATAAAATTAGGGTTAGGGTTAGGAGTTAGGGTAAGGTTTAGTTAGGGGTTAGGGTTAAGGGTTAGGGTTAGATTTAGGGTTAGGGTTTAGGGATAATAGGATTTTGAATGGGAGAAAATGTAAAACCAACGTGTATGTTGTTTAAAAAGAAACAGTGATGACAATCTGCAGAGACGGTCAATTACACTCAGCACAAAGGTCAGCAGTAGCTTCCCACTTTCAATAGGCCCCTAGTTAATATGTTAGTTTATGTAGAAATCCTCAATGTTTGGTGCTGTGTCTTAATACTTACTATACAGGAAAGGGACAGCTGAAGAGCTGCCGTTTCCGGATGCTTCTGTGGACCTACTGACTGCAGCCTCAGCGGCCCATTGGTTTGACCAGCAGCGGTTCCTCTTGGAGGCAAGTCGGGTCCTGAAGCCTTGCGGCTGCATGGCTCTGCTTGGCTTTGCTGATAACTTCAGACTCCATTACGGCTCATGTGGGGACAGACTCACTGACATCTGTGATGAGGTGAAAAACACAGAACTAGAAGGACATTCTACTTTTATGGGGACAAACCAATGCTACTTAATTGGTTTAGTGTGTCATATGTTTATTTTCATTGGGTACTAAGTACAATTGTTCTTTTCATGTACAGCATGCTTACAAAATGTTTGTTTGCTGCCCTATTGAGACATTTCAATTGTGAAAAAAAGATTAATTTCCATGGGCTCACCTGTATGATGCAAGAGACCCTCACAATTCTTTGTTTGATATAAGTACCACGTTTGCTGACTGTTTCCTGACTGAGATTTGACTTTGCTATCCCCAGTTCAAGAAGGTGCTGTTACCATACACCAGCACACAGGTAGCAGTGGCCAACACCAAACTACAGGAGCTTTACACTGCTATCCCCTTCCCTGACAAAGAGAGGTAACTCATACAGCCTCTGTGAGAACCCAGTAGAACAGCCTGTTACACATTAAAACATTTCTCATGGTGTGACTTTGACCCTGTGTCTCTGAGTTTCTATTTAAGAATTAAATATATACACTGCTCAAATAAATAAAGGAAACACTAAAATAACACATCCTAGATCTGAATGAATGAAATAATCTTATTAAATACTTTTTTCTTTACATAGTTGAATGTGCTGACAACAAAATCACACAAAAATGATCAATGGAAATCAAATTTATCAACCCATGGAGGTTTGGATTTGGAGTCACACTCAAAATTAAAGTGGAAAACCACACTAAAGGCTGATCCAACTTTGATGTAATGTCCTTAAAACAAGTCAAAATGAGGCTCAATAGTGTGTGTGGCCTCCACGAGCCTGTATGACCTCCCTACAATGCCTGGACATGCTCCTGATGAGGTGGCGGATGGTCTCCTGAGGGATCTCCTCCCAGACCTGGACTAAAGCATCCGCCAACTCCTGGACAGTCTGTGGTGCAACGTGGCGTTGGTGGATGGAGCGAGACATGATGTCCCAGATGTGCTCAATTGGATTCAGGTCTGGGGAACGGGCGGGCCAGTCCATAGCATCAATGCCTTCCTCTTGCAGGAACTGCTGACACACTCCAGCCACATGAGGTCTAGCATTGTCTTGCATTAGGAGGAACCCAGGGCCAACCGCACCAGCATATGGTCTCACAAGGGGTCTGAGGATCTCATCTCGGTACCTAATGGCAGTCAGGCTACCTCTGGCGAGCACATGGAGGGCTGTGCGGCCCCCCAAAGAAATGCCACCCCACACCATGACTGACCCACCGCCAAACCTGTCATGCTGGAGGATGTTGCAGGCAGCAGAACGTTCTCCACTGTCACGTCTGTCACATGTGCTCAGTGTGAACCTGCTTTCATCTGTGAAGAGCACAGGGCGCCAGTGGCGAATTTGCCAATCTTGGTGTTCTCTGGCAAATGCCAAACGTCCTGCACGGTGTTGGGCTGTAAGCACAACCCCCACCTGTGGACGTCGGGCCCTCATACCACCCTCATGGAGTCGGTGTCTGACCGTTTGAGCAGACACATGCACATTTGTGGCCTGCTGGAGGTCATTTTGCAGGGCTCTGGTAGTGCTCCTCCTGCTCCTCCTTGCACAAAGGCGGAGGTAGCGGTCCTGCTGCTGAGTTGTTGCCCTCCTACGGTCTCCTCCACGTCTCCTGATGTACTGGCCTGTCTCCTGGTAGCGCCTCCATGCTCTGGACACTACGCTGACAGACACAGCAAACCTTCTTGCCACAGCTCGCATTGATGTCCCATCCTGGATGAGCTGCACTACCTGAGCCACTTGTGTGGGTTGTAGACTCCGTCTCTTGCTACCACTAGAGTGAAAGCACCGCCAGCATTCAAAAGTGACCAAAACATCAGCCAGGAAGCATAGGAACTGAGAAGTGGAATGTGGTCACCACCTGCAGAACCACTCCTTTATTGGGGGTGTCTTGCTAAATGCCTATAATTTCCACCTGTTGTCTATTCCATTTGCACAACAGCAAGTGAAATTTATTGTCAATCAGTGTTGCTTCCTAAGAGGACAGTTTGATTTCACAGAAGTGTGATTGACTTGGAGTTACATTGTGTTGTTTAAGTGTTCCCTTTATTTTTTTGAGCAGTGTATATTCTATTATATAAAGTGTAAAGTGACTATGCATCAAGGATATATAATAATACGATTAAAAATAAAGAACAGAGTAGCAGCAGCATATGATGAGTGTAAAAGTGTGTGTGTTTGTAATGCCGGTATGCGTGTGTGTGTGCTTGCATGCGTATGTAGTGTATATATACAGAAGTAATGCACTCACACCTAGTTACTCTCAGGTGGTCAAAATCAAATGTTGTACTCAACAAACTGCAGGAGTATTCAATATTATGACTTACTTGACTTAAACCTCTTGGCCCCCCTGGGTAAATAGGGCATCCACTATGACTCTCCTCTCAATTCAACAGTGTGTGTGTATCTGTTATTATTTCAGAATTGAGTGTATCCCACTGAAGCAGCAGATCTCAGTGAGGAACATAGTGGGCTTCATGGAGTCCTTCTCCATGTACCAGGCCTTCCAGAGGGCCGAGCCTGATGCTGCCAACGCACTGCTGCAGAGAACACTCGACAGGTAACAACCCTGATCAATCAACGGATGAATGAATGACTGAATGGATGGATGAATGGATTGTGGGTGAATGAATGAACTAATGAGATTATTTAAAAAATGACTGAACAAAAAAATTAAGAAAGAAATGTCATCCATGTCACTTTTATGGTCCATCCCAAATGGAATTATTTTTTCAAATATATTGACGTCGTATTGCAGGTTTCTGAAGGAGATGGGAGTCACATCACCAGACACACTCATGGAAGTGACGCTGGAGTATTTCTGTGTTCTGGCGTCTAAACCGGAGTGAACACTCTTTACAGTGTGAATGTGTTTGTGTGTAGACAGATGTGTTTTAAGCTTGTGTTTAGGCTTGTGTCAATCATGTTCAAGCTGATACTAGAAATGTTATTCTGTTCACATAAGGTGTCATTGAAGTCCCTTTGGTTTTGTCTCTTCTTTTATACGTTGTAATGTAGAGCAAACTATTCACCTTAGTCACATCATTACCAAAATGCTTGCCACCTTCAGTATCTTCCTTGCCTGAGATTGACAATAAAATGTCTGCAGACACAATTGTAAATGTTGAATATTATTTAACTTCAGGGCCGTATCAAGTGTCTCAGAGTAATATTAGGGGTGTGGATTTTAGGATCGGTTTTGCCTTTTGAAAAATATAACATGGACAACGGGGATCTGATCCTGGTCTGAGACACTTGATACTTAAGCTGCGTTTAGACAGGCAGAACAATTCTGATACTTTTTCACTAATTGGTCTTTTGAGCAATCAGATCAGGTCTGAAAAAGACCTGATGTGAAAAGATCTGATGTGAAAACATCAGAATTATGCTGCCTGTCTAAACGTAGGCACACTGCCCCAGATGTTCTTTTTTTTCTTTTTAATATGCTGTATGCATGTGTTCAACCAAATTCATAACATTATGCAAACTTAGAGAATACCTTTAATCGGTTCTTGGACCAGTCCTTCTTGGACCAGTCCTGTTTATGATTAACTCTTTCAATGATCTAGTGGTAGTGCAGCTCAGGATAAAGCCTGTTGTTGTTGATCTATGGCTCAGTGATCAGTTGGAATAAGGTTTTTATCTGAGTAAGGAGACTGAACTCATCAGGCTTTTGTATTTTCCCACATCAATCACAACAAGGAAAGCATCTCATAGGAAAACAAGTTTATGATCCTTCCCCCATCCCATCTCCATGGGACTTCTTATTGGTTCTGACACAGCACACAGCTCTCTTTGACCCGATGAGCCCAGCCTCATTCGCAAACACACATTCCCATGAAGCCGCTGCTCCGCCCCTTCCTCTCTCTATCTGGGGCCTGTCTCATACGAGCCTGGCCAAGCACCTAGTGGTTTACCTGGAACTGGCTCTATGAAGAAAGGGAATCTCCTGCGATGAGTGAGGTAGTGTGTGTGTGATCACATTCCTTAATGTAGCTTCCACAACCTAGTGAGAAAGAAAGCTTGCATGAGTTTTAGTAAAATCCGTAAGAGAAACAGGTATCTTTCTGGGCTGGAGAATACCGTTGTATTCGTGTGTTGTTTTCTCCTGTAGTATAGCTCAGGGGCATGGCATGGCCCATCATCTGTTTGAAGGTAAGGAGCATGCTGCCTCCTACTGGAAATACAGAGTCTCAGCTCATTGAAGAGGCCTTGTCCTTCCTGAAGAGAAGGTAGTCGTGACATATACCTGTTACACAGGATACAGACCGTTTGTTTTTCTTATATCAAATATCATGGAATATGCATGCTCAGATGATACGGTTACAGTCTTCTGTGGACATAAAATATAAACGCATCAAGTAAAGTGTTGGTCCCATGTTTCATGAACTGAAATAAAAGATCCCAGAAATCTTTGATACCCACAAAACGCCTATTTCTCTCAAGTCTTGTGCACAAATTAGTTTACATCCCTGTTAGTGAGCATTTCTCCTTTTCCAAAATAATCCATCCACCTGACCGGTGTGGCATAGCAAGAAGCGGATTAAAGAGCATGGTCAGTACACAGGTGCACCTTGTGCTGGGAAAAATATAAATACTCTCTAAAATGTGCCGTTTTGTCACACAACACAATGCCACAGATGTCTCAAGTTTTGAGGGAGTGTGCAATTGGCATGCTGACTGCAGGAATCTCCACCAGAGCTTTTGCCAGAGAATTGAATGTTCATTTCTAAACCATAAGCTGCCTCCAATGTTGTTTTAGAGAATTTGGCAATACGTCCAACTGGCCTCACAATCGCAGACCATGTGTAACCACGCCAGCCCAGGACCTCCACATCTGGCTTCTTCACCTGCAGCCAACCGGACAGCTGATGAAACTGAGGAGTATTTCCGTCTGTAATAAAGCTCTTTGTGTGGAAAAACAAATTCTAATTGGCTGGGTCTGGCTCCCAAGTGGGTGGGCCTCTGCCCTGCAGCCCTTTGACCTGGCAGTAGATGTAGGCTGTGGGTCAGGGCACTGTGCTCCTGGCCTCCTCACTTCTCCTCGGTGTTGGGGACCGACGTGAGCCCTGCCCAGCAGGAGGTGGTCCTGGAGCATGTAACCACCATTAACATCTCTTACAGGTCAGAGCCATTCGCCCCTAACATCTCTTACAGGTCAGAGTCACCGCACATAACAAATCCTACAGGTCAGAGTCACCACCCCTAACATCTCCTACAGGTCAGAGTCACCGCCCCTAACATCTCCTACAGGTCAGAGTCACCGCCCCTAACATCTCCTACAGATCAGAGTAACCGCCCCCAACATCTCCTACAGGTCAGAGTTACCGCCCCTAACATCTCCTACAGGTCAGAGTCACCGCCCATAACATCTCCTACAGGTCAGAGTCACCGCCCCTGACATCTCTTACAGGTCAGAGTTACCGCCCCTAACATCTCCTACAGGTCAGAGTCACCGCCCATAACATCTCCTACAGGTCAGAGTCACCGCCCCTGACATCTCTTACAGGTCAGAGTTACCGCCCCTAACATCTCCTGCAGGTCAGAGTCACCGCCCCTAACATCTCCTACAGGTCAGAGTCACCGCCCCTAACATCTCTTACAGGTCAGAGTCACCGCCCCTAACATCTCCTACAGGTCAGTGCCACCACCCCTAACATCTCCTACAGGTCAGAGTCACCGCCCCTAACATCTCTTACAGGTCAGAGTCACAGCCCCTAACATCTCTTACAGGTCAGAGTCACCGCCCCTAACATCTCCTACAGGTCAGAGTCACCGCCTCTAACATCTCCTACAGGTCAGAGTCACCGCCCCTAACATCTCCTACAGGTCAGAGTCACCGCCCCTAACATCTCCTACAGATCAGAGTAACCGCCCCCAACATCTCCTACAGGTCAGAGTCACCGCCCCTAACATCTCCTACAGGTCAGAGTCACCGCCCATAACATCTCCTACAGGTCAGAGTCACCGCCCCTGACATCTCTTACAGGTCAGAGTTACCGCCCCTAACATCTCCTGAAGGTCAGAGTCACCGCCCCTAACATCTCTTACAGGTCAGAGTCACCGCCCCTAACATCTCTTACAGGTCAGAGTCACCGCCCCTAACATCTCCTACAGGTCAGAGTCACCGCCCCTAACATCTCTTACAGGTCAGAGTCACCGCCCCTAACATCTCCTACAGGTCAGTGCCACCACCCCTAACATCTCCTACATGTCAGAGTCACCGCCCCTAACATCTCCTAGAGGTCAGAGTCACCGCCCCTAACATCTCCTACAGGTCAGAGTCACCGCCCATAACATCTCCTACAGGTCAGAGTCACCGCCCCTGACATCTCTTACAGGTCAGAGTTACCGCCCCTAACATCTCCTGCAGGTCAGAGTCACCGCCCCTAACATCTCTTACAGGTCAGAGTCACCGCCCCTAACATCTCTTACAGGTCAGAGTCACCGCCCCTAACATCTCCTACAGGTCAGAGTCACCGCCCCTAACATCTCTTACAGGTCAGAGTCACCGCCCCTAACATCTCCTACGGGTCAGTGCCACCACCCCTAACATCTCCTACATGTCAGAGTCACCGCCCCTAACATCTCCTAGAGGTCAGAGTCACCGCCCCTAACATCTCCTACAGGTCAGAGTCACCGCCCATAACATCTCCTACAGGTCAGAGTCACCGCCCCTGACATCTCTTACAGGTCAGAGTTACCGCCCCTAACATCTCCTGCAGGTCAGAGTCACCGCCCCTAACATCTCTTACAGGTCAGAGTCACCGCCCCTAACATCTCTTACAGGTCAGAGTCACCGCCCCTAACATCTCCTACAGGTCAGAGTCACCGCCCTTAACATCTCTTACAGGTCAGAGTCACCGCCCCTAACATCTCCTACAGGTCAGTGCCACCACCCCTAACATCTCCTACAGGTCAGAGTCACCGCCCCTAACATCTCTTACAGGTCAGAGTCACCGCACATAACATATCCTACAGGTCAGAGTCACCACTCCTAACATCTCCTACAGGTCAGAGTCACCGCCCCTAACATCTCCTACAGGTCAGAGTCACCGCCCCTAACATCTCCTACAGATCAGAGTAACCGCCCCCAACATCTCCTACAGGTCAGAGTCACCGCCCCTAACATCTCCTACAGGTCAGAGTCACCGCCCATAACATCTCCTACAGGTCAGAGTCACCGCCCCTGACATCTCTTACAGGTCAGAGTTACCGCCCCTAACATCTCCTGCAGGTCAGAGTCACCGCCCCTAACATCTCTTACAGGTCAGAGTCACCGCCCCTAACATCTCTTACAAGTCAGAGTCACCGCCCCTAACATCTCTTACAGGTCAGAGTCACCGCCCCTAACATCTCCTACAGGTCAGAGTCACCGCCGCTAACATCTCTTACAGGTCAGAGTCACCGCCCCTAACATCTCCTACAGGTCAGTGCCACCACCCCTAACATCTCCTACAGGTCAGAGTCACCGCCCCTAACATCTCTTACAGGTCAGAGTCACAGCCCCTAACATCTCTTACAGGTCAGAGTCACCGCCCCTAACATCTTCTACAGGTCAGAGTCACCGCCTCTAACATCTCCTACAGGTCAGAGTCACCGCCCCTAACATCTCCTACAGGTCAGAGTCACCGCCCCTAACATCTCCTACAGATCAGAGTAACCGCCCCCAACATCTCCTACAGGTCAGAGTCACCGCCCCTAACATCTCCTACAGGTCAGAGTCACCGCCCATAACATCTCCTACAGGTCAGAGTCACCGCCCCTGACATCTCTTACAGGTCAGAGTTACCGCCCCTAACATCTCCTGAAGGTCAGAGTCACCGCCCCTAACATCTCTTACAGGTCAGAGTCACCGCCCCTAACATCTCTTACAGGTCAGAGTCACCGCCCCTAACATCTCCTACAGGTCAGAGTCACCGCCCCTAACATCTCTTACAGGTCAGAGTCACCGCCCCTAACATCTCCTACAGGTCAGTGCCACCACCCCTAACATCTCCTACATGTCAGAGTCACCGCCCCTAACATCTCCTAGAGGTCAGAGTCACCGCCCCTAACATCTCCTACAGGTCAGAGTCACCGCCCATAACATCTCCTACAGGTCAGAGTCACCGCCCCTGACATCTCTTACAGGTCAGAGTTACCGCCCCTAACATCTCCTGCAGGTCAGAGTCACCGCCCCTAACATCTCTTACAGGTCAGAGTCACCGCCCCTAACATCTCTTACAGGTCAGAGTTACCGCCCCTAACATCTCCTACAGGTCAGAGTCACCGCCCCTAACATCTCTTACAGGTCAGAGTCACCGCCCCTAACATCTCCTACAGGTCAGTGCCACCACCCCTAACATCTCCTACAGGTCAGAGTCACCGCCCCTAACATCTCTTACAGGTCAGAGTCACAGCCCCTAACATCTCTTACAGGTCAGAGTCACCGCCCCTAACATCTTCTACAGGTCAGAGTCACCGCCTCTAACATCTCCTACAGGTCAGAGTCACCGCCCCTAACATCTCTTACAGGTCAGAGTCACCGCCCCTAACATCTCCTACAGGTCAGAGTCACCGCCCCTAACATCACCTACAGGTCAGAGTCACCGCCCCTAACATCTCTTACAGGTCAGAGTTACCGCCCCTAACATCTCCTGCAGGTCAGAGTCACCGCCCCTAACATCTCTTACAGGTCAGAGTCACCGCCCCTAACATCTCTTACAGGTCAGAGCCTCGGCCCCTAACATCTCCTACAGGTCAGAGTCACCGCCCCTAACATCTCTTACAGGTCAGAGCCACCGCCCCTAACATCTCTTACAGGTCAGAGTCTCCGCCCCTAACATCTCTTACAGGTCAGAGCCAACCCCAGAGGGAAGAGGAGAAAGGTGGACTGGACTGGAGGGTCATGTTTTGTTTTGAGTAACACTAACGTGGACTCAAACTCTCTTTACATTACAGTCATAGAATACAAAAGAGCAGAAACAGATCTGAGACTAGGCTAGCAAATATCTTTACAGATCTGAGACTAGGCTAGCAAATATCTTTACAGATCTGAGACTAGGCTAGCAGATATCTTTACAGATCTGAGACTAGGCTAGCAAATATCTTTACAGATCTGAGACTAGGCTAGCAAATATCTTTACAGATCTGAGACTAGGCTAGCAAATATATTTACAGATCTGAGACTAGGCTAGCAAATATCTTTACAGATCTGAGACTAGGCTAGCAAATTATCTTTACAGATCTGAGACTAGGCTAGCAAATAACTTCAGTATAGCCTGTATTATGTAGCCCTGATTTTTATGTCTCTGGTTTCTTTATAAACAGCGTCCGGCTGCTGATCAATGTGTCTCTCTTGTCTCTGTCTGTCAGACAGTGTCCGGCTGAAGAGCTGCCCTTCGCAGCTCAGTGGAACTGGTGACGGCCATGACTGCCTGACCGGCCGCAGTTCCTCCAAGGAAGCCCATAGGATCCTGCATCCTAAAGGCCGTCTCTATCCGCTCAACTGTACCATGGACTTGGAGATCCATCATGGCGACTGCTACCACACACTCAACAGTCTGGACAACTAGAGAATTGAATAAAAGTATATTATCCATAAACAGTGGAAATGTACCATTCTAAATACTGTAGAAAACAAAACGCAATGCACATTTTTGATAGATTGACGATGTACAAATTATCAATGCATACAGTAGATTTGTTGTGTGTTTTTTCAACATAATTTGTATTTTTTTAATCTCATCAGTTTTATGGTGCCCTCCTGCCCTATCGTAACCTCTGCCTGGGCCCCAACTCTGTGGCTCTCTACAAACAGTCCTACAACTCCATCCCCTACACAGAGAAAGAGTGGTGAGGCCTGAGTACCATTGCATCCACTGTTATATCTGCCATTGTTGCTACTGTATTCCCATGTACAATAATTGTTGAATTGATTCTCAATGCTAGCCTCGATTTCCAGGGTTCCTCCAGTAGCCGAGTGATTAACAACAATTGGAAGGATTGCATTGCGAGACTAACTCATTGCTCATTTTGTGTTGAACAGTTGTGTCTAGGCAGGAGTGTGTTTGGATGAACAGTCAGGTCTCATAGACTAGACATAACATAGTAAGCCTACCCTTCCCCTAACCCTAACCTTAACCCTTTCAGCTAACCCTAACCCTAGCCTAGCTAGTGTTAGCAACCTAGCAACCTAGCTAGAATTCGTAACATATCATACATTTTGCAAATGTGTAACTATTGTACGTTTTGTAAATTCGTAACATATAATAAGAAGTGTAATTTGTAACATATCATACGAAATGGGTGATGGACATCCACAAATTAATACATACCATATGAAACGTAACATATCTTACTAAATGGAGCTTCCCAAGATGTACGTACAGAATAATATGAAATGTAAAGGCATCATTTAACGTTACATCTAACATCTCTCTCTGTCCTCTCCAGACTGTTGGCTGTGATGGAGGTGACCTCCCCAGAGACTGAGGTTGTGGTCGGAGTCAGGTATTTCTACCTGCTAGCCTGCAAGCCAGAGGACTAGCTACAGATGACTGAGACTATGATGTTTCCCCTGTGGAAACTTAAATATTTAGTTAGTGATGAACAATTAAGGAAGTTGTTATTACTGTTGTCACGTCCTGACCATAGAGAGCTGTTTATTCTCTATGTTGGTTGGGGCTTGACAGTGACTACGGTGGGTTATCGAGGTGATTAATTATTTATGTTGGCCTGGTATGGTTCCCAATCAGAGGCAGCTGTTTATCGTTGTCTCTGATTGGGGATCATATTTAGGCAGCCATTTTCCCCATTGTGCTTTGTGGGATCTTGACTATGTATAGTTGCCTGTGAGCACTATTGTAGCGTCACGTTTTGTTCGTTTATTGTTTTGCGGTTCACACAGCAATAAAGATGTGGAGCCCAGATCACGCTGCGCTTTGGTCCAGTTATTATGACGATCGTGACAACTGTGTACATTTATATTACTAAAGCTTGCCAATGAGTGGTATCTTATCTAATATAGTTTGTCATTCTGGCTCCAGTTTTACGTACTTCACAAGCAGACAAACACAGCCCGTGATATGAGATGTGTGTGTGTGTGTGTGTGTGTGTGTGTGTGTGTGTGGATAGCATAGGATCCCTCAGAGGAGTGATCTCAAGAGACCAAATGACCCAGTTTGTCACTGAGACAGGAGGACATTGATTCCTTACATTGGGACTCAAAGCAGAGGGAATAGTATATACAGGGAAAAGTACCTAGCATAGCACTTTCAGTCTCCAGAGGTTTTGCTTCATGGATACAAGTTTGTTTAGATGACTTTCCAGCATGGTTTCTCATTTTGTGTGTCTGTGTGAGTGTGTGTGTAAGCCTGCATGTGTGTATCTGTGTGTGTGGTAAGATGTAGAGAGAGTGGATGTCACAGGAGCTTGTCCTAACTGTATGGGCATAGCAGGGGACATCTGTAAAACAATCACAGAAGAAACAGTAAATAACATTGCCTTAGGAAAATATGCCTCTCCATACCCCTTGAGTCCATAACAATGTTTGGTAAAATATAGCCAACCAGAACATTCAATAGAAAGTGGGTTCCACTCCTGGAACAAAATAAGCAGCTTGCTGTGCCAGATTTCCACCCCCACAAATCATGGAAAGTGTGTGTGTCTGTGCGTGTGTGTGTTTGTGTGTGATATTGGGCAGGTTGTTTCGCATCCATACTTTCTCTGAATAAGGGGGCCAAACTGGGGCAAAAGAGGGATGAACTCCTATCCCTCAGTCCCACATCACTTCTGGAGCCACTGTCACAACAGGTGATCAGAGTGAGTCCAGACCATCAGAGTGAGTCCAGAAACCATTATACACAGGCAGTTAGAAAAGCCAAGGCTAGCTTTTTCAAGCAGAAATTTGCTTCCTGCAACACTAACTCAAAAACGTTCTGGGACACTGCAAAGTCCATGGAGAATAAAAACACCTCCTCCCAGCTGCCCACTGCACTGAAGATAGGAAACACTGTCACCACTGATAAATCCACCATAATTGAGAATTTCAACAAGCATTTTTCTACGGCTGGCCATGCTTTCCACCTGGCTACTCCTACCCCGGTCAACAGCACTGCACCCCCCACAGCAACTCGCCCAAGCCTTCCCCATTTCTCCTTCTCCCAAATCCAGTCAGCTGATGTTCTGAAAGAGCTGCAAAATCTGGACCCCTACAAATCAGCCGGGCTAGACAATCTGGACCCTTTCTTTCTAAAATGATCTGCCGAAATTGTTGCCACCCCTATTACTAGCCTGTTCAACCTCTCTTTCGTGTCGTCTGAGATTCCCAAAGATTGGAAAGCAGCTGCGGTCATCCCCCTCTTCAAAGGGGTGGACACTCTTGACCCAAACTGCTACAGACCTATATCTATCCTACCCTGCCTTTCTAAGGTCTTCGAAAGCCAAGTCAACAAACAGAATACCAACCATTTTGAATCTCACCATACCTTCTCTGATATGCAATCTGGTTTCAGAGCTGGTCATAGGTGCACCTCAGCCACGCTCAAGGTCCTAAACGATATCTTAACCGCCATCGATAAGAAACATTACTGTGCAGCCGTATTCATTGATCTGGCCAAGGCTTTCGACTCTGTCAATCACCACATCCTCATCGGCAGACTCGACAGCCTTGGTTTCTCTGATAGAGTTCAGTGTGTCAAATCTGAGGGTCTGCTGTCCGGACCTCTGGCAGTCTCTATGGGGTGCCACAGGGTTCAATTATTGGACCGACTCTCTTCTCTGTATACATCAATGATGTCGCTCTTGCTGCTGATGAGTCTCTGATCCACCTCTACGCAGACGACACCATTCTGTATACTTCTGGCCCTTATTTGGACACTGTGTTAACAACCCTCCAGGCAAGCTTCAATGCCATACAACTCTCCTTCCGTGGCCTCCAATTGCTCTTAAATACAAGTAAAACTAAATGCATGCTCTTCAACCAATCGCTGCCTGCACCTGCCCGCCTGTCCAACATCACTACTCTGGACAGCTCTGACTTAGAATACGAGGACAACTACAAATACCTAGGTGTCTGGTTAGACTGTAAACTCTCCTTCCAGACCCACATCAAACATCTCCAATCCAAAGTTAAATCTAGAATTGGCTTCCTATTTCGCAACAAAGCATCATTCACTCATGCTGCCAAACATACCCTTGTAAAACTGACCATCCTACCAATCCTCGACTTTGGCGATGTCATTTACAAAATAGCCTCCAATACCCTACTCAACAAATTGGATGCAGTCTATCGCAGTGCCATCCGTTTTGTCACCAAAGCCCCATATACTACCCACCATTGCGACCTGTACGCTCTCATTGGCTGGCCCTCGCTTCATACTCGTCGCCAAACCCACTGGCTCCATGTCATCTACAAGACCTTGCTAGGTAAAGTCCCCCCTTATCTCAGCTCGCTGGTCACCATAGCATCTCCCACCTGTAGCACACGCTCCAGCAGGTATATAGTCACCCCCAAAACCAATTATTTCTTTGGCCGCCACTCCTTCCAGTTCTCTGCTGCCAATGACTGGAACGAACTACAAAAATCTCTGAAATTGGAAACACTTATCTCCCTCATTAGCTTTAAGCACCAACTGTCAGAGCAGCTCACAAATTACTGCACCTGTACATAGCCCACCTATAATTTAGCACCAAACAACTACCTCTTTCCCTACTGGACTTATTTTATTTATTTATTTTGCTTCCTTTGCACCCCATTATTCTACTTTGCACATTCTTCCACTGCAAATCTACCATTCCAGTGTTTTACTTGCTATATTGTATTTACTTTGCCACCATGGCCTTTTTTTGCCTTTACCTCCCTTATCTCACCTCATTTGCTCACATCGTATATAGACTTGCTTATACTGTATTATTGACTGTATGTTTGTTTTACTCCATGTGTAACTCTGTGTCGTTGTATGTGTCGAACTGCTTTGCTTTATCTTGGCCAGGTCGCAATTGTAAATGAGAACTTGTTCTCAACTTGCCTACCTGGTTAAATAAAGGTGAAATAAATAAAAAATTGTCATTGGGGCCTCAGTCTACAGAATAATGCTGACTCATAAGAACAAAAGTATAATAAATCTGACCCCTAGCCTGCTCTGTGGCTGTATATCGTGGAAGGGGATGGCCATTAATCAGACACTGACTTGTTGTGTTGTTTGAGAGAGAGAGCAGACCCTCATTGCACCAAGTCGTATTTGCTTTGTGAGAGGGCCAATTGGCTAGTAGCTTTATCATGGAACTGATGATGACATAGAGGGGAAAGCATTGACATCTCATAAACTGCTCAGACCCCAACCAAGGAACATCAAAAGTCGTGCTATAAATTCACAGACAACACAAAGATTCCTTGATGTCCTTCCATATTCCCTCTGTCTACCCAAGGACGCCAGAGGACAAAAATCAGTTAACCACCTAACTGAGGAACTCAATTTAACCTTGCGCAATACCCTAGATGCAGTTGCACCCCTAAAAACTAAAAACATTTCTCATAAGAAACTAGCTCCCTGGTACACAGAAAATACCCGAGCTCTGAAGCAAGCTTCCAGAAAATTGGAACGGAAATGGCGCCACACCAAACTGGAAGTCTTCCGACTAGCTTGGAAAGACAGTACCGTGCAGTACCGAAGAGCCCTTACTGCTGCTCGATCATCCTATTTTTCTAACTTAATTGAGGAAAATAAGAACAATCCGAAATTCCTTTTTGATACTGTCGCAAAGTTAACTAAAAAGCAGCATTCCCCAAGAGAGGATGGCTTTCACTTTAGCAGTGATAAATTCATGAACTTCTTTGAGGAAAAGATCATGATTATTAGAAAGCAAATTACGGACTCCTTTTTAAACCTGCGTATTCCTTCAAAGCTCTTTACTCTGCCAGGACCTAGGATCAAGAGAGACGCTCAAGTGTTTTAGTACTATATCTCTTGACACAATGATGAAAATAATCATGGCCTCTAAACCTTCAAGCTGCATACTGGACCCTATTCCAACTAAACTACTGAAAGAGCTGCTTCCTGTGCTTGGCCCTCCTATGTTGAACATAATAAACGGCTCTCTATCCACCGGATGTGTACCAAACTCACTAAAAGTTGCAGTAATAAAGCCTCTCTTGAAAAAGCCAAACCTTGACCCAGAAAATATAAAAAACTATCGGCCTATATCGAATCTTCTATTCCTCTCAAAAATTTTAGAAAAGGCTGTTGCGCAGCAACTCACTGCCTTCCTGAAGACAAACAATGTATACGAAATGCTTCAGTCTGGTTTTAGACCCCATCATAGCACTGAGACTGCACTTGTGAAGGTGGTAAATTACCTTTTAATGGCATCAGACCGAGGCTCTGCATCTGTCCTCGTGCTTCTAGACCTTAGTGCTGCTTTTGATACCATCGATCACCACATTCTTTTGGAGAGATTGGAAACCCAAATTGGTCTACACGGACAAGTTCTGGCCTGGTTTAGCTCTTATCTGTCGGAAAGATATCAGTTTGTCTCTGTGAATGGTTTGTCCTCTGACAAATCAACTGTAAATGTCGGTGTTCCTCAAGGTTCCGTTTTAGGACCACTATTGTTTTCACTATATATTTTACCTCTTGGGGATGTCATTCGAAAACATAATGTTAACTTTCACTGCTATGCGGATGACACACAGCTGTACATTTCAATGAAACATGGTGAAGCCCCAAAATTGCCCTCGCTAGAAGCATGTGTTTCAGACATAAGGAAGTGGATGGCTGCATACTTTCTACTTTTAAACTCGGACAAAACAGAGATGCTTGTTCTAGGTCCCAAGAAACAAAGAGATCTTCAGTTGAATCTGACAATTAATCTTAATGGTTGTACAGTCGTCTCAAATAAAACTGTGAAGGACCTCGGCGTTACTCTGGACCCTGATCTCTCTTTTGAAGAACATATCAAGACCATTTCAAGGACCGCTTTTTTCCATCTACGTAACATTGCAAAAATCAGAAACTTTCTGTCCAAAAATGATGCAGATTAATCCATGCTTTTGTCACTTCTAGGTTAGACTACTGCAATGCTCTACTTTCCGGCTACCCGGATAAAGCACTAAATAAACTTCAGTTACTGCTAAATACGGCTGCTAGAATCCTGACTAGAACCAAAAAATGTGATCATATTACTCCAGTGCTAGCCTCCCTACACTGGCTTCCTGTCAAAGCAAGGGCTGATTTCAAGGTTTTACTGCTAACCTACAAAGCATTACATGGGCTTGCTCCTACCTATCTCTCTGATTTGGTCCTGCCGTACATACCTACACGTACGCTACGGTCACAAGACGCAGGCCTCCTAATTGTCCCTAGAATTTCTAAGCAAACAGCTGGAGGCAGGGCTTTCTCCTATAGAGCTCCATTTTTATGGAACGGTCTGCCTACCAATGTCAGAGAGGCAAACTCGGTCTCAACCTTTAAGTCCTTACTGAAGACTCATCTCTTCAGTGGGTCATATGATTGAGTGTAGTCTGGCCCAGGAGTGGGAAGGTGAACGGAAATGCTCTGGAGCAACGAACCGCCCTTGCTGTCTCTGCCTGGCCGGTTCCTCTCTTTCCACTGGGATTCTCTGCCTCTAACCTTATTGCAGGGGCTGAGTCACTGGCTTACTGGGGCTCTCTCATACCGTCCCTGGAGGGGGTGCGTCACCTGAGTGGGATGATTCACTGATGTGGTCATCCTGTCTGGGTTGGCGCCCCCCCTAGGGTTGTGCCGTGGGGGAGATCTTTGTGGGCTATACTCAGCCTTGTCTCAGGATGGTAAGTTGGTGGTTGAAGATATCCCTCTAGTGGTGTGGGGGCTGTGCTTTGGCAAAGTGGGTGGGGTTATATCCTTCCTGTTTGGCCCTGTCCGGGGGTGTCCTCGGATGGGGCCACAGTGTCTCCTGACCCCTCCTGTCTCAGCCTCCAGTATTTATGCTGCAGTAGTTTATGTGTCGGGGGGCTGGGGTCAGTTTGTTATATCTGGAGTACTTCTCTTGTCCTATTCGGTGTCCTGTGTGAATTTAAGTGTGCTCTATCTAATTCTCTCTTTCTCTCTTTCGGAGGACCTGAGCCCTAGGACCAAGCCTCAGGACTACCTGACATGATGACTCCTTGCTGTCCCCAGTCCACCTGGCCGTGCTGCTGCTCCAGTTTCAACTGTTCTGCCTTATTATTATTCGACCATGCTGGTCATTTATGAACATTTGAACATCTTGGCCATGTTCTGTTATAATCTCCACCCGGCACAGCCAGAAGAGGACGGGCCACCCCACATAGCCTGGTTCCTCTCTAGGTTTCTTCCTAGGTTTTGGCCTTTCTAGGGAGTTTTTCCTAGCCACCGTGCTTCTACACCTGCATTGCTTGCTGTTTGGGGTTTTAGGCTGGGTTTCTGTACAGCACTTTGAGATATCAGCTGATGTACGAAGGGCTATATAAATAAATTTGATTTGATTTGATTTGATTCAATGTTGGTGAAAATATGACGCATTTAAGAAAATAGATTGAAATGCATTTTTATGTGTTGTTCACAGCAGCAGATTTCAACAAACAAAAAGTATGAGTTCCTCACTTCAGCAATGACTGAAATGCCTGAATACTGCTGAAAACCCTTAAATGTTCATATGCCAGATATGGAAAAATAGGGATTTTAGTGATAAGAAGTAATAAGTTATTTCAGCTACTGCCCCGAGGCCCTTCTTATCATTATTCCCAAAACGAATACTAAGGGTGGCAGCCTTGCTGAAGAAATAATCCCTTTGGAAAGGGTGGGTAGCCGAAGACCATTGTGTCATTGTTAGAATGAGTGGTTCAGGATTGAGGGATTCTCTGCTGCAGCTGCACTATGATATGAAATGCAAAGAGGAACTGGCTGGCCAGCCTCCTGATAACATCTTTCCAATTATAACAGCACTTCTCTCCAACATCTTCATCTGACTCCAACAAGTGGCAAAAACAACATAGAAAAGCAATGCTGGCTCGCAGAACTTTTTATTTTAGGTTTATTTGGATCGTGGATGGCTCCTATTCTCTCATGCTCATAATCTCTGAGTTTTTATTTAGCTCTGCTGCCTGTAACATTGGGTAAAACAAAAAAGATATCACTTGGCACTAACAGACAGTGAAGCCCCATTCATGAGACACCAAATGCTGGCCTTGACAGTCAGAGCAAGAGGGCACTGTTGCTTGGGAATCAGAAGTCTAATTGGTACAGAAACCCGAACACTGCAAGTCTTGTGTCAGTGTGTGTGAATATAGTAGGCTTATGAAGCATTGTGAGGATTGGGTCATTTCTAGTGTGTAGAAGTTAGCTGAGGCTGTAAGCTTTTGTGAATGGGTGAGGAGAAACAAGTTTTTTTTTCTAATAACAAAAAGTATAATGTTGTCTCTTTGGTTTGGCTTTTGATTTAGTCTAATAGGAACTTTTACATGGTATGTAACTAGAAACCATCACTTCCAAAACAGTTCTTAGGGCGATTTCACGTAACTGAACATAATAATGTGTTACTTATTTTGACCAACTGTGTTGCCTATTTTCTTTGCTTTGTCTAGCAGAACTAATGTTTTCATGTGATATTTGGCCGGACAACAGTAACAAACGGAACAATCCCTCACCTCCTTTAACGACACTGGCAGTAGAGTTGTTACAGCTGGCTTTACAAGTGGGATGCACTGTTGAGCGCTACATCCCAAGGGGTTTATGATTGTACGGAGATTGTGACAGCTGGTTAAATGGCATCTCTTGACAAGGCAAGAACAAGATGTATGTCAGAAGAAGTGCAGTATTTTCATAAGGAGAATTATACTTGGAATACAGAGGAGGAATGGAGGCAAGAGTGGCAGAGGAGGTCTAAGAGAGAGAGGGAGGGTGAAGTATCGAAGGTGGTAGGTGTGAAGTTCTCAGAGCCCGAAGGCTTGCACTGAGGGTCAGGATAAAGATGAGTCTGTGACAGTAGGTGAAGTTGTGGAAAAAGTGTACCCTTGCCTTTTGGCTGATCCATGTGTGGTTTCAGGGTGGGTGAAAACAGAGTTGGGTGCCGTGGAATCAGTATAGGTAACCAGAAGTGGTCTTGTGATAATTGTTTGTGTTTCTGCTGGTCAGAGGGAGCAGGCGCTCCGTGTTAAACAAATGGGGGCAAGAGATGTGAATTGTTTTGCTCTCAAGAAAAGGGTGCCATTGAAAGGCGTGATTACTGGGTAGAAGTAAATGTGAAAGCTGACCAACTGAAGGGGAAGATTCACGGTGTTTGTGATGTTTGTCGTTTGGTGCAACGCAGATAGGGTGGCATGAGTGGAGAAACAGAATAGTCATTGTCTGTTCTTTGGAGTTTTAATGTTGAGTCTTTGCCCGACAAAGTGATATTGGGATATATCAATTATCCTGTACAAGCTTTTGTGCTGAATACATTACGTTGTTACAGGTGTCAAGCTTATGGGCATGTGGCAGCAGTGTAGGAGGGAGGTTCCTAGGTGTGAGAAGAGTGCGGAAGGGCATGAGACAAAAGAATGTGTAGCATTGGGAAAAGTAGTGGTATTTGTTAATTGTAGGGGTGCCCATGGCGCTGGGTATCAGAAATGTCCTTTGCGAGAGAGGCAGGTTGAGGTTTCCAGTGTTAGACTAGTGCAGAAGTTGTCATATGCTGAGGCAGTGAAGAAAGTAGAGGAAGATGGGTTAAGGGATCCTGAGAGGAATGGTGTGAGTAGGGAAAGGGGGATACCTAGTCAGTTGTTCAACTGAATGCCTTCAAATGAAATGTGTCTTCCGCATTTAACACAACCCCTCTGAATCAGAAAGGTGTGAGGCGCTGCCTTAATTGACATCCACGTCTTCGGCGCCCGGGGAACAGTGGGTTAACTGCCTTGCTCAGGGGCAGGAAGACAGATTTTTACCATTTCAGCTTGGGGATTTGATCCAGCAACCTTTACCAGTACTGACGGATAAACCAACAAGTGATATACGTTTGACATTTATAGCAATGGTTATCAACTGTACTGCAGGGATGGACCGTAAGTCGCAAAAAATAGAGGTTGTGGTGGTTGACATCAAAAGAGTTACGCAGGGGTGGGCAATTCCAGTCCTCGAGGGCCTGATTGGTGTCACAGTTTTGCCCCAGCCCAAGCTAACACACCTGACTGCAATACTCACCTAATCATGATCTTCAGTTTAGAATGCAATTTGATTAATCAGCTGTGTTTGCTAGGGATGGAGAACAAGTGTGACACCAATCAGGCCCTGGAGGACTGGAGTTGCCTGACAGGGGTGTGTCCTTTCAGGCTGTTGGCTTGAAGTAGGACTAAATAGTGGAGTATGGTATTTTTTTGTGAGTGTAGCGTTAGATGGTAGGGTGTATGTTGTATTTTTTTTTAAAGAAACGTATGAGCGTTATACTCCAGTCTAGTAGGTGGCGGTAATGCAACATTTGTTGGATGCCAATCGCCGTTAAACCTCATCGAATAAGAAGCTGTTAGGCAGCTTTTTTACGTTTCAATATTAACATTTGTCTTTATATTCGTGAGGTTATTTGGCGACTGAAGTTTACTTCCAGAGGCTTGCTTCCGAGTCTCGTTGATTAGGGTGTGGACGGAGCGCTTTCTGTGAGACAGCAGGTAAACAACCGTGCAGACATTAACTAGTTTATGTGGTTTTTATGTCGCATAACTAACCGCATCAACGTGAAGTATTTTCTAGCTATGTAACTAGCAATTGTTTTCGCTCTGTTGCAAGTCTCCCTATCCTTGCCACGCTCTACTGTAACTACGTCCAAATAACTGAGGGTGTATTCGTAAATTCAATCTGGAGTGCCAGAGTGCTCTCTTGACGTTCTAATTTTCAGAATGTTATCAGATTGTCGGTTCGTAAATTCAGAGCATTTCGTTCTCAGTGTTCAGAGCGCACACTGGACGCTCTGGCCGAGGAGTAGTGTTGATCTGAGCGTTCTGCCCAAACAACGCAGTCAAGTACCCAAGCTAACTGGCTAGCTTTCTAGCTGACGTTACAGACACATGAGAGAACACCTCTGACCATTTTACTTGCCCTAACAGAGCTGGTTAGGCTGTTTTCATGTTATCCAGAGCATTGGTTACTGTGCTGCTGGCAACAATTTAATTACGCCTTTTCACCGAGGTTTACTGACACCGGCCATATTCAAGGGGTGTTGAGCTTTCGTAAATGTGTCAGTTGTGTCTGAATGTGAGACAATATATCCGCAGGAAAGTATAATGAAATCAACTTTTCAATGTGTTGGTAGTGTATTCAGATTTGTCATCTGAAGGATGTGCAGAACCATGTAAACACGTGCACCATCTCGGCAAATGTCCATGCATGACTTAGATGTATTTTCATTCTGTTTGCATTTTAGACACTACCAGGGGTTTGAAAATGATTTAATTATACTTTCGTGTGGATATATTGTCTCACATTCCTACCTGCAAAAAGACCAAACAGTCCTAGCAATGTTTGTGGTGAAATTTTCAGATGAGAGAAACAGTTTTACAAGCTGCATTAAAATTGTAAGTTGATTTTGTTATTTGACATTACAATTGCGTATAACTTCATTGCAGACTTTCAGGAGACTAATTAAATGTCTGCACTTGTTCTTCTGTTTTGCTATTGTTTAGAAAATGTTCTGTTCATTAACCTAATCGCTGCATCATAGGACCCAGTCTAGTTTCACAATTTTGGTCTTAATGCATAATCTACACTGAACAAAAATGTAAACACAACATGTAAAGTGTTGGTTTAATGAGCTGAAATAAAAGATCCCAGACATTTTGCAAATGCACAAACTTGATTGCATCCATGTTGGTGAGCACGTCTCCTTTGCCAAGATTATCCATCCACTTGCCAGGTGTGACATATCAAGTAGCTGAATAAATAGCATGATCATTACACAGGTGCACCTTGTGCTGGTGACAAAATGTGCAGCTTTGTCACAATGCCACAGATGTCTCAAGTTTGAGAGTGTGCAATTGACATGCTGACTACAGGAATTTCCACCAGGGCTGTTGCCAGGTACTTTAATGTTTATCTTCCATAATCCTCCAACGTCGTTTTAGAGAATTTGGCTGCACAACCGCAGACCACGTGTGTGTGTGTGGCGAGTGGTTTACTGCTGTCAACCTTGTGAACAGAGTTCCACGCGGTGGTGGTGAGGTTATGGTATGGGCAGGCATAAGCTACGGACAACGAACACATTTGCATTTTATCAATGACAAATTGAATGCACAGAGATACCATGATGAGATCCAGAGGCCCATTTTCGTACCATTCAGCCGCCACCATCACCTCATGTTTCAGCATTATAATGTACGGCCCCATGTTGCAAGGATCTGTAGACAATTCCTAGAAGCTGAAAATGTCCCAATTCTTCCATTGCCTTCATACTCACCAGACATGTCCCCCATTGAGCATGTTTGGGATGCTCTGAATTGATGTGTACGACAGCGTGTTCCAGTTCCCACCAATATCCAGCAATTTCGCACAGCCGTTGATCGTGGGATATTGTCTCACGCTAACAGCCTGATCAACTCTATGCGAAGATGTCACCCTACATGAGACATGGTCGTCACACCAGATACTGACTGGATTTCTGATCCACGCCCATAACTTTTGTAAGATACCTGTGACCAACGGATCCATATCTGTATTCCCAATCATGTGAAATCCATATATTAGGGTGTAATAAATGTATTTCAATTGACTGAATTATTTATGAACTGTAACTCAGTAAAATCTTTGAAATTGTTGCACACAACATCACACACAAATCAGTGTTTTGCAATTTGTCAAGAGGTGACAAGTTATTTGATCTTAGCAACCCAGGTGTCTCTTTAAACCTCTATGTGACTGAGTGACTACTACCAGTAGCCTCCTCTGTCCTACTCCTTATGTGTATCCTCTTTTCATGTAATGATTAAAAGGTCCTAAGTGAAGGAGCAGGTCTGTCTGCTGAGTCACTGCAAGCAGGAAAGAGCACTAGGCTAGCGGAGCAGCTTACCGCAGAGCACCATGACCTACCGGCTGTTTGAGGAGAAACACCATGCCTCCATCTACCAGAGGTACCGCTTTGTACCCCCAGAGGAGATCAGAGACATCATCCTGCATTACCTGGAAAGGAAGGTGAGCCAAGCAAAGATATTACTGTTATAGACTTTGTCTTTTACATGACGTTAGACTTGTACAGTTGACAAATCTTAGGTTGTCTAAGATAAGTCTTTGGTGTAATGCTTCCACTCAGTGTCTGAGAAGGGCATTTTTTACTTTCATTTCTATTGCATAATATTTCAGGATTATGACATTTGAAATCAGATATAAACATTATCTCAACCGTTTCCTGTTTCTAAATGCTTTTGAGTATTGTGACAATAGGTCACTAAACACTGTCATCCATTATCTTACCGTAAGCTTGAAATACCTATTTAGCAAAGACCAGAATGTTATATAATAACACACACTACCGTTCACAAGTTTGGGGTCACTTAGAAGTTTCCTTGTTTTAGAAAGCAAAGCAATTTATTGGTCCATTTTAAAAATAACTTCAAATTAATCAGAAATACAGTGTAGACATAGTTAATGTTGTAAATGACTAATGTAGCTGGAAATGGCAGAATTTAAGGGAATATCTAGAAAACCTTTTGCAATTATGTTAGCACAGCTAAAGGGTTTTCTATTGATCAATTAGCCTTTTTAAAATGATAAACTCGGATTAGCTAACTCAACGTGCCATTGGAACACAGGAGTGATGGTTGCTGATAATGGGCTTCTGTACGCCTATGCAGATATTCCATTAAAAATCAGCTGTTTCCAGCTACAATAGTCATTTACAACATTAACAATGTCTACTCTGTATTTCTGATCAATGATGTTGATGTTATTTTAATGGACAATTTTTTTTATTTTTCTTTCAAAAACAAGAACATTTCTAAGTGACCCCAAACTTTTAACTGGTACTGTATATTATCTGTATTGAACATCACATTTACACTATCACTAGCTATCACTCTCCTTTAGTGAAGGCTAATTATATAGTGTCTCACTGGTCCCCTCTCTTCAGAATGTCCAGCCTCATGCCCTAGCTGTGGACCTGGGCTGTGGGACGGGGCAGAACTCACGCTTGCTGGCCCCACACTTCCAGGAAGTGGTGGGCATCGACATCAGCGAGTGCCAACTGGAGGAGGCCAGGGCAGTGGCAGGGTTCAACAACATCACCTACAGGTTTTTGAATGTGTCTGTGTGTGTTTAACCTTACTATCCTTTTGAGTTCCAAAAGTCCTCACAAGGATAGTAAAACAAGGAAAATCTGACAAGTGGGGACATTTTGCCGTTCCCAATTAATTAAAAAAACTGCTATTTTAGAGTTTGGTTAGGGTTATTTAGAGTTTAGGGATAATATGATTTTGAATTGGAATAAATGTTTTGGTCCACACTTGGCTCGTAAAACCAACGTGTATGTTGTTTAAAAAGAAACAGTGATGACAATCTGCAGAGACGGTCAATTACACTCAGCACAAAGGTCAGCAGTAGCTTCCCACTTTCAATAGGCCCCTAGTTAATATGTTAGTTTATGTAGAAATCCTCAATGTTTGGTGCTGTGTCTTAATACTTACTATACAGGAAAGGGACAGCTGAGGAGCTGCCGTTTCCGGATGCTTCTGTGGACCTACTGACTGCAGCCTCAGCGGCCCATTGGTTTGACCAGCAGCGGTTCCTCTTGGAAGCAGGCCGGGTCCTGAAGCCTTGCGGCTGCATGGCTCTGCTTGGCTTTGCTGATAACTTCAGACTCCATTACGGCTCATGTGGGGACAGACTCACTGACATCTGTGATGAGGTGAAAAATACAGAACTAGAATGACATTCTATTTTTATGGTGACAAACCAATGCCACTTAATCTGTTTAGTGTGTCATGTTTATTTTCATTGGGTACTAGGTACAATAGTTGTTTTCATCTACAGTATGCTTACAAAATGTTTGTTAGTTTCCTGACTGAGATTTGACTTTGCTATCCCCAGTTCAAGAAGGTGCTGTTACCATACACCAGCACACAGGTAGCCGTGTCCAACACCAAACTAAAGGAGCTTTACACTGCTATCCCCTTCCCTGACAAAGAGAGGTAACTCATACAGCCTCTGTGAGAACCCAGTAGAACAGCCTGTTACACATTAAAACATTTCTCATGGTGTGACTTTGACCCCGTGTCTCTGAGTTTCTATTTGAGAATTATATATATATATATATATATACACATACATACATACATACATACATACATACAGAAGTAATGTACTCACATCTAGTGACTCAGGTGGTCAAAATCAAATGTTGTACTCAATAAACTGCAGGACTATTCAATATTATGACTTACTTGACTTAAACCTCTTGGCCCCCCTGGGTAAATAGGGCATCCACAATGACTCCTCTCAATTCAACAGTGTGTGTGTATCTGTTATTATTTCAGGATTGAGTGTATCCCACTGAAGCAGCAGATCTCAGTGAGGAACATAGTGGGCTTCATGGAGTCCTTCTCCACGTACCAGGCCTTCCAGAGGGCCGAGCCTGATGCTGCCACCACACTGCTGCAGAGAATACTCGACAGGTAACAACCCTGATCAATCAATGGATGAATGAATGACTGAATGGATGAATGAACCAATGACTGAATGGATGAATTAATGAACTTATTAGCTAATTAACAAATTAACCCGGTGGAGTCGATTGATAAACCGGTGTGTCGGTCTAAGTTACATAACAAAAAAAATCCCCATCAAAATCCGTCAGTTTATGCTAAAGATACGCATCCGCAAGTGTCACACTTCAACATCTGCAGTGAAAGGTGACAGAGCTAGAGCCGTGTTTGTCAGACCATGAGACATCCCAAAAATCATCTGTAGCGTCCGAACAGTTTGACCTACAAACTATTGACTATTGTATGTATAGACTCATTAACACGATGGTGTTCTCTTCTTTGCTCTACGACCCCCACAAGTGCCAGGAGTCTCGTCTGAAGTCAGTACCGCCGATGTGCTAAATTCTGTTTGGTAACGTCCGCACCGTTTGGGCTACAAACTAATGGACGCCCACAAGTGTCACGGGACTGGTCTGTAGGTAACCAGTACCGGTTTAAAAAACGGATGGAAGTGTGCAGGTAGTTTTGTGCCTACCCCAAAAAAGGGGTTAAATATGTGTAAAAAATATATATATATATTTCCAGTTTAAATTTATTGTATTATTATTATTATTATGTTTTTTGTATTTTACACACTTTTCCCCGTCTCATCGCTACAACTCCCCAATGGGCTCAGGAGGCGAAGGTCAGGTCACACGTCCTCTGCAACATGACTCGCCAAACCACATTTCCTTACAAACTCCCGCGTAAACCAGAAGCCAGAAGCAACCAATGTGTTGGTGGAAACACTTTAACTGACGACCGAGATCCGGGAGTCCACCTCCAGCCTTAGACCGCTGTCCCACTCGGGAGGCCCCATACCTGAGTTTTTATTTATATCTCCTAGATTTAGGACAGACACTTCAAAACCTTGTTTCTTCTGATAAATTTTTTTGACAGTCCTTTTAGCCATTTATGAATGTGTTATTCAATGCATTTCTATTGGTTTTAGTAGTCATTTTCCAAAATAAATATTTTTTAAAAATCAACAAAAAAAATTATACTTGAAGGGGTCCTAAAATTCTCAATCAAATAGCTAAATGATCCATAGGTATGACCAATTTAAAACAATTCCATCTGTCAGATTAGCCCCCCGTCTTAGTCTAAAGATTAAATGAACAAAGAAAATGTGTGAGGAAATGAACAAATAATCAAAATAATTAATTATATTTACTTGTATGCCACTTTTACGGTCCATCCCACATGGAATTATTTTATCAAATATATTGACATCATATTGCAGGTTTCTGAAGGAGATGGGAGTCACATCACCAGACACACTCATGGAAGTGACGCTGGAGTATTTCTGTGTCCTGGCGTCTAAACCGGAGTGAACACTCTTTACAGTTTGAATGTGTTTGTGTATAGACAGATGTTTCTTAAGCTTGTGTCAATCATGTTTAAGCTGTTGTTAAGTAGTATTCTGTTCACATAAGATGTCATTGAAGTCCCTTTGGTTTTGTCTCTTCTTTTATACATTGTAATGTAGAGCAAACTATTAGCCTTAGTCACATCATTATCAAAATGCTTGCCACATTTAGTATCTTCCCTGCCTGAGATTGACAATAAAATGTGTCTGTAGACACAATTGTAACTTTTGAATATTATTTAACTTCAGGGCCGTATCAAGTGTCTCAGAGTAATATTAGGAGTGTGGATTTCAGGATCAGTTTTTCCTTTTAGATCACAATGAAAAATATAACATGGGCAAGGGGGTATCTGATCCAAGATTAGCACTCCTAATCTAAGACAATTGATACTTACGCAGCCCAATTCTGATATTTTTTTTATTTACTAATTGGTATTTTGATCAGGTCTGAAAAAGATGTGGTTGTGATTGGTAAAAATATCAGAATTGGGCTGACTGTCTAAACGCATATTCTGATGGTTTCTTTTTAATATGCTGTATGCATGGGTTCAATTCATTACATTATGCCAACTGAAAGAAGACCTTGGGTCAGTTCTTGGACCAGTCCTTCAGATATTGACTGTTTATAATTAACTATTTTAGTGAGCTAGTAGTAGTAGTGCAGCTCAGTACAAAGCCTATTGTTGTTGATCTATGGCTTAGTGATCAGTTGGAATAGGGTTTTTATCTGAGTAAGGAAACTGAACTCATCAGGCTTTTGTATTTTCCCACATCAATTACAACAGAGAAAACACCCTAAGGGAAAACAAGGTTCTGATCCCTCCCTCTCCCATCTCCAGGGGACTTCTTATTGGTTCTAACACACCACACAGCTCTCTTTGAACCCATGTAACCCTGGCTCCCTTCATAAACATCCTCATTAGCAAACAACCCACATTCCTTATGAAGCCGCTGCACCGCCCCTTTCTCTATCTATCTCATATTAGCCTGGCCAAGCACCTAGTGTAGTGGTTTCCCTGAACTGGCCCTGTGAGGTAAGGGAATCTCCTGATCACATTCCTTAATGTGGCCTCCACACCCCAGTGAGAAAGAGTTTTCCTGAATTAAAAAAAACAACTTATGAATAGCACGTCTATTTCTGGGTTGGAGAATACCTTTTGTATTCCGGTTGTTTTTTCCTGTAGTACAGCTCAATGGCATGGCCAATCGTCTGTAAGGAGCATGAAGGTAAGGAGCATGCTGCCTCCTACTGGAAATAGAGTCTCCCTCAGCTCAATAAAGAGTTTGTGTCCTTCCTGGAGAAAAGGTAGGATCAGTTGTGTGTATTCATGGAAGCCAAGCTTCCCCCAAAAATGTACCTAGAAAAAAAATCTAAATATAGAATAATGTATCTTTCGCCTCGGTTTCATAATTTTCCTTCAATTCGCTAGAGGCTGAATGAATCTCACAGAAGAAAGAATCCGAGCGGGCGAAACAGCGTTCCCTGTCTCTACGTGTGAATTGTCCTGGCTGAAGGAAAGGGAAGCGAGTTTGGATTTGTCGTATTTTTCAAATCGCATTGAGGGCATACGTCAATGACAGGAACAATTTGAATTGTTGCATCTCGTTGTGTTACTGTTCTTCAGTGTCTCGCTAGCTAGCTACATTTGGGCCTTTCCAAAATTAGTTATGGATGTAGATAGGGATTTGGACTTGTGGTTTTACTTAATTCTCCGTACTGGCCAATGATTTTATAACAGGCGATTCTGAACTGAACATGAATTCATACATTGTACTACTGACCTGAGAGGATGGAAGTTCAATATGTAGCTCGGCGTAGAAGGCTAACGTTAACTAGCTAATGTTGCCCATTGATGGAAGATAGGCTAGCGAGCAAGCATTTAGCCAGGTAGCCTAGGACAACAAAAAACCTAAATATTGTACTGTATGACATAGTGATAGACCGTTTCGTCAACATGAGAGGTGGGTTGCATTGGCGTTTCTCTACAAGTAGCGTGAGAACATGTTCTATTTGCACTCGCACACACATATAGACATCAGAACCATGTAACCATATTTGGCTTACGTTGATTGGACCAAATAGTTTATGGTATCTTTTAGTTGTCACTGTATTAGACATGGCAGAGATTATTTGATGTTGAAATGGTGCTGGCATACAAGAGGCAGCTCCTATTTTCTTTGCGACTTTCGGTAACTGTGGTTCTAAATCAATAGTTGTTTAGTGGTCCGAAAACGGCGGAAACATTAACTTGTTTGACCATGCTGTAGGTCATGTAACTAACTGTCTGTTACATGCAATATTCTTTGTGGACTTCACCGGACAGAGGTTGGTATCCGGTTTTGTGATAAAACAAAAAGGTGTGGTTGAATTTATTCTGCCACTGTTTTGTCTCCGCCTTTAGGCCACCAAGGTAAATGACAGTTTCAGGTTGGATATGCGACGGATATTCGCCTGTAGTTTTCCTAATGTCCACCAACAGCAGTTAGGGACCGTCAACATAGTGACATCACATTTTCCACATTTCAATAGCTCTTTAACCATTACTCCAAACACTTTCAAAACTGGTTGTAGCTAACCCGATGGCATAGACACACATTGTACACCCTTTAGTTTGTCCTTTTTTTTAATCTCACGGTTTTACATACATTTTTCAAAATGTAGAATTTCAATAGCTCCTTGGTCATCTGACCTAGTGACTTCCAACAAGGTTCAGAATGTCCACTCAGTGGGCCTACACATTGTTCACCCTTTAGTTTGTCCATTTTGATCTCACATGGTTTTACTTGAATTTTTCAACATTTTACAATTTCAATAGCTCCTTGGTCATGTGACCTAATGTCCGCTGACTACTCTTCTATATTGCACACTCTTGTTTGTGTACTGTAAAATCACACGGTGCAACGTACATTTTTCATTTTTTCAAATTTGCAATAGCTCCTTGGTCATGTCAATTACACACCTAAGAAGCGTGCAATGGACATACACCCATATTGCATAACCTCTAGTCATGTATCTTCTATATTGTTGTACATTAATATTAGTTTGACAATTAGGGGGTTCAGTCCAGTGTTGTTTACCCTTTTCTTTAATATTTATCTACAATAATTGGTAGTTCTAAGTACTTATTTTTAACAATAGGAGAGCGACAGATATCTCCTTTCGTCGTTAATATCAACCATAAAGGAAAAGGACAAAGTACGAGAGTCATGCTATTAATTGTCCAAAGCAGGGATGGAGAGTGAGCTAGTGAGGTAGGCTGGTCAATACATATACTGAACATGTAACCACAGTAATGGTGGCCAGTAAAACAATTAATAAAAATATAATATTGACAAATTAAACATTGTAGACCTTTAATTTTTTCCAACATGTCAACAGACACTTAACTTCAATTAAGTATGAAACATTTCACCTTGTTAACTTTCTCTTTATCCCTGGTTGATGTACATTTCAGAGCCTCTTCAGTGTGGATGGGGTATAGCATACATTTTCAACAACAAAGACTGTACTTCCAGTTTGTGTTCTTTACTCTGTTGAACTCTTTTGTCTTCATTCCTAGTTACAGCACATGGAACCTCAGTTGGCATGCAAAACAAAGTGTAACACGTTATAAATAATATCAATGCAGTATGACGAATTAGCCATCCATTGTGTTATATTATAAATTGCCTTACATGCTGTCACTGTTCTCAAAAGATTTTAAACATGCTAAATAAAGTTACTAACCCAGTCAGTCTTTGGGCCACATCCAGGTTCTTTATCAGTGGCACACATGAAGCAGTTGTTGGCTTTGTTGAACTCTGAAATCATAGGCATGAACTGAATATATGGCTGTCCCACACATCTACATCAAAATAAAGAATTTACATTCACTTTGAATTAAATGTCATTACCAGACATTTTTAGTATATCCTCAGCCATTTCTTTTCGCAGTTGCTCCGTGTGTTTTTGAAGGTTCCATATCAATTTGGGAGGGGATGTTGGGGAAGTTCTGTGCAACTTCCTTGGCCATCTACACCAAAACATAAAATAGAGTTTTTGAACTAATTGTCACATAACAGCTAACCATTCATTATTGAAAATATAACTATCAAACCTGCATTATAAAGACCCCACAGCTGAAGGTGTCCTGCTGCATGGTGTGAGTTATTTCCCCTCCTTTACACTTTATGTCCACCCAGTCGTCTTTTCCATGGCAGGATCTTCTCATTTTGAAGTATTCTCTTTTTTATGTAAAAATAATGGAATTATGATTAGTTATAGGCAAATGAATACACAAGCCACATTTGTATGCTGTTTTCCTTAACACTATAATCTAGTAGTAATTTATTAGTAGAGGTAATTTCCTTTATGCCCCATTCTACACACAGTCTAAATTATAGGCACTTAACCATTTACAGGACAATAAAAGTAGCATATAGGATCCAACCCTATCACAGAGTGAATAAATGTACAGTCGTGGCCAAAAGTTCTGAGAATGAGACAAATATTAATTTTCACAAAGTCTGCTGCCTCAGTTTGTATGATGGCAATTTGCATATACTCCAGAATGTTATGAAGAGTGATCAGATGAATTGCAATGAATTGCAAAGTCCCTCTTTGCCATGCAAATGAACTGAATCCCCCAAAAACATTTCCACTGCATTTCAGCCCTGCCACAAAAGGACCAGCTGACATCATGTCAGTGATTCTCTCGTTAACACAGGTGTGAGTGTTGACTAGGACAAGGCTGGAGATCCCTCTGTCATGCTGATTGAGTTCGAATAACAGACTGGAAGCTTCAAAAGGAGGGTGGTGCTTGGAATCATTGTTCTTCCTCTGTCAATCATGGTTACCTGCAAGGAAACACGTGCAATCATCATTGCTTTGCACAAAAAGGGCTTCACAGGCAAGGATATTGCTGCCAGTAAGATTGCACCTAAATCAACCATTTATCGGATAATCAAGAACTTC
Organism: Oncorhynchus clarkii lewisi; assembly: GCF_045791955.1. Lineage (NCBI taxonomy): Eukaryota > Metazoa > Chordata > Actinopteri > Salmoniformes > Salmonidae > Oncorhynchus > Oncorhynchus clarkii. The sequence continues at coordinate 59,668,118 of NC_092149.1, read as the reverse complement.
AAGGAGAGCGGTTCAATTGTTGTGAAGAAGGCTGCAGGGCGCCCAAGAAAGTCCAGCAAGCGCCAGGACCGTCTCCTAAAGTTGATTCAGCTGTGGGATCGGGTCACCACCAGTACAGAGCTTGCTCAGGAATGGCAGCAGGCAGGTGTGAGTGCATCTGCACGCACAGTGAGGCAAAGACTTTTGGAGGATGGCCTTGTGTCAAGAAGGGCAGCAAAGAAGCCACTTCTCTCCAGGAAAAACATCAGCGACAGACTGATATTCTGCAAAAGGTACAGGGATTGGACTGCTGAGGACCGGGGTAAAGTCATTTTCTCTGATGAATCCCCTTTCCGATTGTTTGGGGCATCTGGAAAAAAGCTTGTCCAGAGAAGATAAGGTGAGCGCTACCATCAGTCCTGTGTCATGCCAACAGTAAAGCATCCTGAGACCATTCATGTGTGGGGTTGCTTCTCAGTAAACACTTTTGTTATTGACCAAATACTTATTTTCCACCATAATTTGCAAATTAATTAATAAAAAAATCCTACAATGCGATTTTCTGGATTTTTTTTTCTCATTTTGTCTGTTGTAGTTGAAGTGTACCTATGATGAAAATTACAGGCCTATTTCATCTTTTTAAGTGGGAGAACTTGTACAATTGGTGGCTGACTAAATACTTTTAGTTTTTTTTTTTTTTTTGCCTCACTGTAGGTCTGTAATAGTTTGGGTCTAGAGTGTCTCCCCCTTTGAAGAGGGGGATGACCGCGGCAGCTTTCCAATCTTTGGGGATCTCAGACGATATGAAAGAGAGATTGAACGGGCTAGTAATAGGGGTTGCAACAATTGCGGCGGATTATTTTAGAAAGAGAGGGTCCAGATTGTCTAGCCCAGCTGATTTGTAGGGGTCCAGATTTTGCAGCTCTTTCAGAACATCAGCTATCTGGATTTGGGTGAAGGAGAAATGGGGAGGTTTGGGCAAGTTGCTGTGGGGGGGTGCAGAGCTGTTGACTGGGGTAGGGGTAGCCAGGTGGAAACCAAGCCCAGCCTTAGAAAAATGCTTATTTAAATTGTCGATAATCGTAGATTTATCGATGGTGACTGTGTTTCCTAGCCTCAGTGCAGTGGGCAGCTGGGAGGAGGTGCTCTTATTCTCCATGGACTTTAGTGTCCCAGAACTTTTTGGAGTTTGTGCTACAGGATGTCAATTTCTGTTTGAAAAAGCTAGCCTTAGCTTTCCTAACTGCCTGTGTATATTGGTTCCTAACTTCCCTGAAAAGTTGCATATCACGGGGGCTATTCGATGCTAATGCAGTACACCACAGGATGTTTTTGTCCTGTCAGGTCTGGAGTGAACCAAGAGCTATATCTGTTCCTGGTTCTAATTTTTTTTTAATGGGGCATGCTTATTTAAGATGGTAAGGAAAGCACTTTTAAAGAGCAACCAGGCATCCTCTACTGACGTAATGAGGTCAATATCTTTCCAGGATACCCGGGCCAGGTCGATTAGAAAGGCCTGCTCACTGAAGTGTTTTATGGAGCGTTTGACTGTGATGAGGGGTGGTCGTTTGACCGCGGACCCATTACTGACGCAGGCAATGAGGCAGTGATCGCTGAGATCCTGGTTGAAGACAGCAGAGGTGTATTTAGAGGACAGGTTGGTCAGGATGATATCTATGAGGGTGCCCAGGTTTACGGATTTGGGGTTGTACCTGGTAGGTTCCATGATAATTTGGGTGAGATTGAGGGCATCTAGCTTAGATTGTAGAACGGCCGAGGTGTTAAGCATGTCCCAGTTTAGGTCACCTAACATTACAAACTCTGAAGATAAATGGGGGGTAATTCATTCACATATGGTGTCCAGGGCTGAGGGGGGTCTGTAACAAGCGGCAACAGTGAGAGACTTATTTCTGGAAAGGTGGATTTTTAAAATTAGAAGCTCGAACTGTTTGGGCACAGACCTGGATAGCATGACAGAACTCTGCAGGCTGTCTCTGCAGTAGATTGCAACTCCACCCCCTTTGGCAGACCTGTATACACATACATAAAGGCATTTTTCAGCTATGATTTTACCACTCAGAATCCAGAATGGATATGACAATGGGGCCAGCACAGGACGTAATGGAACATTTGTTGTCTTAAAAGTTTTTTTTTAAATCACCCATGTAAAATGAAGGCCTGCAAAGCTTACAGATTTAAGTTTAATAGCATGAGATGAAAGTAGACAAACATCAGTGTGCAATATGAAGGTATAATCAGTGGTCATTCTGAACCTTGTTTGAGGTCACTAGGTCACATGACCAAGGAGCTATTGAAATTCTACATTTTGAAAAATTCATGTAAAACCATGTGAGAAAAAAATAGACAAACTAAAGGGTGTGCAATGTGTAGGCCCACTGAGTGGACATTCTGAACCTTGTTTGAAGTCACTAGGTCACATGACCAAGGAGCTATTGAAATTCTACATTTTGAAAAATTAATGTAAAAACGTGTGAGATGAAAATGGACAAACTAAAGGGTGTGCAATATAGAAGAGTAGTCAGTGGACATTCTGAACCTTGTTTGGAGTAAGTATGTCACATGACCAAGGAGCTATTGAAATTTGAATGTAAAAAAAGTTTGTACTTTGTTCACGCTCCTTAACTAATTAAACTAGGAATACAAGACGCTGCTCACATTTCCACATGTTTATTAGCTTTGGAAAGCAAATGCATGTCTAAATCGTGAAAATGAGACCTGTGCAATGTGCGCAATTTTTCCAACATCATGACACTTATTTGGAGTCTGTGGCTCAAGTGGTTTGAAAGCTATTGAGGTTTGAAAGTGCGAATATCCGTCAAATATCGAACTTGAAACTGTCTTGACCTCGGTCTTTAGGCCTATATATCACGGTCGCAAGGCTTGTTAATTAATTACACTGCTTGCTCTATAACCTGTTATCACAACACATATTTTAATACAGTGGGGGCCTTGGCTTCCCCAGTGATTTTACCAACGCACCGCTACAGGGAAGCAGAATGTTTTTTATTTTTTTAAATCAAATACCATGGAATATGCTTGCTCAGATTATTTGGTTATGGTCTTCTGTGGATGTAAAATATAAACGTAACATGTAAAGTGTTGATCCCATGTTTTATGAACAGCAATAAAAGATCCAATTAATGTTCCATACGCATTTCTCTCTTGTGCACAAATTTAGTTCACTGTTAGTGAGCATGTCTCCTTCGCCAAGATACTCCAGCCACCTGTCGTGACTTTGTATTAGTTAATGTGATGACTGTTGCTCATCGAATGATTACAAGTTTCTAAATACGTGATTAACTGAATCAAGCAATTAATAACTCAAAAAACCTGGGGCACCATGGGAAAACTAGTTTTTATTGAGTTTCTATTTTCCGAATTAACTCAAAGAATATCAGAATATCGATTTTACAGCAGCCGCTAATTAACCAGTTGCCTTTAACAATCTCGTTCTGAACGTCGTATAGCCCGTGAATCTGCACGGACCTGGGTCTCACTAATGAATTCGTACCACACCAATCTTAGTTGAATATTTATTTACTAAAAAGCTAAAATGATGATAAAATATACACATAGACAAAACACATTATAGGCTATTGATTAGAACTTAGTATAACAGGCACACACACTGTGGCACATGTTACCCACAATGGGAATTTCAAAAGAGAGAGAAAAAGAAGTACACAAGAGAAATATACATTTGAGTGAATTTGTCAGCTATGCTATTCTAACCCTAGCCTTGCCCAAACTGCCGCTCTTATGGGTCAGAATATAATGATGTAATTACGTGGGGAAGATCTCGGGGGATTCTCTGCATGGACGTTCCGTTGTTCAATGACGCACTTCTCCTGCGCACCTCCCTGCTCCTCCTCCCGGTGTCAGTGTCCTTTTTGGTTGAGGAGTCTGTTCCCTCACCCCTTTCTCTGGATGGGGTCTTCTGAGGACAGACAGCTCTGTAGCTCAGAGCTCACAGCATAGGAATGAAACCCTTTAGATACCACGATTCGATGGGAGATGGAGGCTAGGTGGTTCAACTTGAATTCACCCGCTTAGACCGTAGCTTGGGTAGAAAAGGATGTCTTTGTCCTCAAACTTGCTTTGTGTTCTGGGTTGGTTGGTTGACCTTTTCAGATCCTGCTGCAGCTGGGGTCACGTAGTCCTGTCGTAAATTCTATACTCACAGGTTTTATACCCTTGGGTCAGAAGTGGGCGTAGCCGCCTTTAGGGCAATTCTCTGGGCGTACCAAGTTAATGAGGCAAGGGCTAGGTTTTTCTCAAATCCCATTTTAGACAACTAACTTAACATTTCATCTTCCCCAAAACATTATCTTTTGATTTGGATATTTTCCATACAACTTACAATGTATAAACATCAAACATATACTAGGAAAACCCTTCACATTTGTTAAGGGAATTTTTATCTATAATGACTAATGATGTATACATTTCAATCACGATGTACTAATCAGAATACTATTATGTTACTGTATATGTACTAATCAGAATACTATTATGTTACTGTATATGTACTAATCAGAATATTATTATGTTACTGTACATGTATGAATTTTCTTTCTTGATCCCAGTACTGAATATAATGTGTGTGAATGTGGTCAAGAGTTAGAACAATGACGGTCTGTTCCTTGGTACAAATGAATTAACGATATCTTCAGACTGGCTAGAATGCTTATCTACACGAGAACCTTGACTCGTAAATTATATTAAATTGGTAGGGAGCCGGATGTGGGAAGGCTTGAGATACAGCCTTTGTACTGGAACGGAGATGGCACGGGTTGGTGTTGAAACTAATGACGTCATTTTCAGTTTATAACCTGTGGTAAACTGTATCGTATTCAGTACTCTCATGAATAAAGGCTGCTATTTGACTTTAAGACCGGTCTCTGTCCATTTCTATAAAACAAGGGTCTTACAAATTCTTATGAATTGACAGTGTTTAATTTTAATTGGGTATTAGAACAGAGGAATTAAATTCCTGTAACAACATTACAATGTTTTCGTAATAACGTCATCTATTAACCTTTAATAACAGAACAAAAATGACATACATTTTCATATTCCATCTATCATCATGACCACCATTGTGGCTGAAGAAAACCATTGTTCCAAAGTCCCTTTAGTTCATGTTTAATGTTCTGAGGCTGGTTCTCCATAGTGACAGGACAAAGGAATTTGTCTGTGGCCTGAGATTTCCCAGGGGCGTGGGGGGCCATAAAACCCCCCACATCTTCAGACCCCTAGATCTCTCCTCTGTTGGGGTTGAGAGATAATCTGTAGGGTAGTGGTCTCCTATAACCTGACCTGATCAAGACAGTCATGACCCACCTGAAGCTGATTAAACAGCATGATCATTACAGAGGTGCACCTTGTGCTGGGGACAATAAAAATGCCAAACTAAAATGTGCAGTTTTGTCACAATGCCACAGATGTTCCAAGTTTTGAGGGAGCGTGCAATTGGCATGCTGACTGCAGGAATCTCCATCAGAGCTGTTACCGCAGACCAAGTGTAACCCTGCCTGATGAAACTGAGGAGGTCCGTCTGTAATAAAGCCCTTTTGTGAGGAAAAACTCATTCTGATTGGCTGGGCCTAGCTCCCAAGTGGGTGGGTCTCTGCCCTTCCAAGACCACCCATGGCTGCACCCCTGCCCAGTCATGTGAAATCCATAGATTACGGCCTAATGAATTTATTTAGATTGACTGATTTCTGGATTTCTTTCCTGTAACTCAGTAAACATTTTGAAAATGTTGCATTTGTATTTTTGTTCAGTAAAGTTACAATGGCAAAAATTATTGCAATACATTACAGTACCAGACAAAAGTTTGGATGCACCTAATAATTCCAGGGTTTTTCTTTATTTTTTACTATTTTCTACATTGTAGAATAATAGTGAAGACATCACAACTATGAAATAACGCATATGGAATCATGTAGTAACCAAAAAAGTGTTAAACAAATCACAATATATTTTAGATTGTTCAAAGTAGCCACCCATTGCCTTGACAGCTTTGCACAGTCTTGGCATTCTCTCATCCAGCTGCGTGAGGTAGTCACCTGAAATGGATTTCAAGTAACAGGTGTGCCTTGTTAATTTGTGGAATGTCTTTCCTTCTTAATGCATTTGAGCCAATCAGTGGTGTTGTGACGAGGTAGGAGTGGTATACAGAAGATAGCCCTATTTGGTAAAAGGCCAAGTCCATATTGTGGCAAGAACAGCTCAATTATGCAAATAGAAACTACAGTCTATCATTACTTTAAGACATGGTCAGTCAATCCAGAAAATTTCAAGAAGTGCAGTTTCAAAAACCATCAAGTGCTATGATGAAACTGGATCTCATGAGGACCGCCACAGGAAAGGAAGACCCAGTGTTATCTCTGCCGCAGAGGATGAATTCATTAGAGTTACCAGCCTCAGAAATTGCATACCAAATAAATGCTTCATAGAGTTCAGGTAACAGACACATCTCAACATCAACTGTTCAGAATTGCTGCAAAGAAACCACTACTAAAGGACGCATAACAATGGACATTAAACCAGTAGTTTTTATCAGTGATTTACTTAGAATTCAAGGCACACTTAACCAGCATGGCTGTTTTGATGTCTTCACTATTATTCTACAATGTAGACAATAGTAAACATAAAGACAAACCCTTGAATGAGTAGGTGTCCAAACTGTGGACTGATACTGTATATCAATGCATGTTTCATTCCTGCGTTTACATTTTTTTGCTGCAGAAAAAGATGGTCTATTGACATTCTCATGCCTTTAAAAATGTGTGCATGTACTAACAATGTCACATACATGTGTGTGACGTTGATGTGTCCTGTTTGACAGAGGGGCATGCAGGCCTTTGACCTGGCAGTAGATGTAGGCTGTGGGTCGGGTCAGGGAACTGTGCTCATGGCCTCCTCACTTCTCCTCGGTGTTGGGGACCGACGTGATCACTGCCCTGGAGCATGTAACCGCCCATAACATATCTTACAGGTCAGGGCCAACACCCCTAATATCTCCTACAGGTCAGAGTCACCGCCCCTAACATCTCTTACAGGTCAGAGTCACCGCCCCTAACATCTCTTACAGGTCAGAGTCACCGCCCCTAACATCTCTTACAGGTCAGAGTCACTGCCCCTAACATCTCTTACAGGTCAGAGTCACCGCCCATAACATCTCTTACAGGTCAGAGTCACCGCCCCTAACATCTCCTACAGGTCAGAGTCACCGCCCCTAACATCTCCTATAGATCATAGTCACCGCCCTAACATCTCCTACAGGTCAGAGTCACCGCCCCTAACATCTCTTACAGGTCAGAGTCACCGCCCCTAACATCTCTTACAGGTCAGAGCCACAGCCCATAACATCTCTTACAGATCATAGTCACCGCCCCTAACATCTCTTACAGGTCAGAGCCACTGCCCCTAACATCTCTTACAGGTCAGAGTCACCGCCCCTAACATCTCTTACAGGTCAGAGCCACAGCCCATAACATCTCTTACAGGTCAGAGTCTCCGCCCCTAACATCTCTTACAGGTCAGAGTCTCCGCCCCTAACATCTCTTACAGGTCAGAGTCTCCGCCCCTAACATCTCTTACAGGTCAGAGTCACCGCCCCTAACATCTCTTACAGGTCAGAGTCACCGCCCCTAACATCTCTTACAGGTCAGAGTCTCCACCCCTAACATCTCTTACAGGTCAGAGTCTCCGCCCCTAACATCTCTTACAGGTCAGAGTCTCCGCCCCTAACATCTCTTACAGTTCAGAGCCAACCCCAGAGGGGAGAGGAGAAAGGTGGACTGGACCTGAGGATCATGTTTTGTTTTGACTGACACTAACGTGGACTCTAACCCTTTACATTACAGTCAAATAATTTGTTTTTTATAAGTAGGCCTACTAGACTTGTAGGTACAAAATAATTTTATTCAGTGTGAAATTGACATGGATTTACCAATACCGTCTGACGGGTGGTCAAAACCACAGTGTGATTGGGACTGTAGGGTTAAAGTCCTTTCTTGATGGGGACACAGTGAAATTAGGCAAACGGTCAAGCTGGACAATGGGACTCTTGTCTGCTCAGACTCGTGCACGTTTCCCTCTGGTGACCACATAAAGCTACAACTTCCAATACTATTCTGGAACAGTGCCATCTGAAATACATCTCAGGAACCAAACCAAATCACAAAGTTGTCTGCAAATGCTGGCCTGGTTCCCGATCGGTTTGTGCTCTTTTGCCAAGTCCTATCGTGAACTACTAAAGAAAGTCCCAGTGGAGACCAGGAGACTGTCCACAGACGTCACCCACAGGTTGGTCCCTCACAACATAACCTTCCAAGGCCTTGTTGATGCTGGTTGTGCTGTTATATTAACTTTTATACTTAGTAATCGTGTAAAAATGTCAAGGTGTCAGTTAACATGATATCACAGAAACAAGAGGACTTTGAGCCTCAAAGCAGAGGGAATAGTATGTACAGGGAAAGTACCTAGCATAGCACTTTCAGTCACTAGAGGTTTTGCTTCATGGATACAAGCTTGTTTAGATGGCTTTCCAGCATGGGTTTTCATTTTGCGTGTGTGTGAGTGTGTGCGTGTTTATGCCTCTGTATAGGAGGGTGAAGTCAATCACACAATTCTCTATTTCCAATTGCTAAATTCTAATGATGCAGTGTCTCAACTACAAAATATTGTCATGACATTTTATTGTTGCCATTATTGAATGTGTCTTTTTGCATCTGCTTCCATGCCATTTGTATAGCTGCTACCTGCGCTCTAATAATCTCTCCTGAACAGTAACCTTTACATAATCATATGCAATTATGTGAGATTTTAGTTCTGGGTGTTTCAAATTAGCACTCTACTGACTATGGTGCCGTTCCAACTATGGTCACTAGAGGTCAGTGTTTAATTACAGTGATCTACAGTAGCTACACAACCTCTGATGAAAGTGGCATGTTTTCCCCCCACACACACAGACTGCCTTGGAGAAGTATATGTCCACATATCCAGATTATGAGCCAGATCATACCATTACTTTCCACGTCGTTGCATTTGATAAGCATTAATGGAGTTTCTGTGGGGCCAAGTGAAGATGCGCTGACCTAGAGGAACAGAATAGTCTGTGGTTTGTATTAGCTCTACATATCAAATATCCTAGTGATACATTCTCTTTTTTTTTTTAAATCACAAAATATGTGAATTCCGCTAGAGAGGTATTGTAATCTGAAATAACGTGGCACCAGATGATATAATCGTAGTAATATTTAATGGCAATATAAAGGTTTCTTTACCCAAGTATACATTACATTGATCTCTCATGACACTAGAGTCAACTTTCCCCATGGCAGAGGAGCTGGTCATTTCAAGGTTCTCTTGGTGCTCTATCCATTACCTGCGATAACAATACATATGTAGTTTCCATATTGTGTGATATGCATAAAGTCCATCTTTTTCCTGACATATAACATTTGTTTAATTGAAAACAATTCAGGTTAAATGAAATATCATACACCCTCAATGTTTTCTGCAGGTTATATATGATAATCCACTGTGAATATCAGATTAATAACTACAGTATGCATCTACAGCAGACAGACGCGTTGTGATTGATTTCCATTTCGGAAAGATGCTCGCTCAATGGCTTCACAAAAGGTGCTATGTTGCAAGCCCACTTCAAGGCTGTATACTAATTACTATCATTCTCAGTAGTAGAGATATATCAGTGGCAAATGGTAGTGCAGTAAAACACATTTTACTATTCAGTGTGATAACACAGACCCTGTACAGCACTATTACAGTGGGGAGAACAAGAATTTGATACACTGCCGATTTTGCAGGTTTTCCTACTTACAAATCATGTAGAGGTCTGTCATTTGAAAAAATTGTTTAATCATAGGTACACTTCAACTGTGAGAGACGGAATCTAAAACAAAAATTCAGAAAATCACATTGTATGATTTTTAAGTAATTAATTAGCATTTTATTGTATGACATAAGTATTTGATCACCTACCAACCAGTAATAATTCTGTCTCTCACAGACCTGTTAGTTTTTCTTTAAGAATCCCTCCTGTTCTCCACTCATTACCTGTATTAACTGCACCTGTTTGAACTCGTTACCTGTATAAAAGACACCTGTCCACACACTCAATCAAACAGACTCTAACCTCTCCACAATGGCCAAGACCAGAGAGCTGTGTAAGGAAATCAGGGCTAAAATTGTAGACCTGCACAAGGCTGGGATGGGCTACAGGACAATAGGCAAGCAGCTTGGTGGAAAGCTAACAACTTGGCGCAATTATTAGAAAATGGAAGAAGTTCAAGATGACGGTCAATCACCCTCGGTCTGGGGCTCCATGCAAGATCTCACCTCGTGGGGCATCAATGATCATGGGGAATGTGAGGGATCAGCCCAGAACTACACAGCAGGACCTGGTCAATGACCTGAAGAGAGCTGGGACCACAGTCTCAAAGAAAACCATTAGTAACACACTACGCCGTCATGGATTAAAATCCTGCAGCGCACGCAAGGTCCCCCTGCTCAAGCTAGCGCATGTCCAGGCCCGTCTGAAGTTTGCCAATGACCATCTGGATGATTCAGAGGAGGAATGGGAGAAGGTAATGTGGTCATATGAGACAAAACTATAGCTTTTTGGTCTAAACTCCACTCGCTGTGTTTGGAGGAAGAAGAAGGATGAGTACAACCCCAAGAACACCATTCCAACCGTGAAGCATGGAGGTGGAAACATCATTCTTTGAGGGTGCTTTTCTGCAAAGGGGACAGGACGACTGCACCGTATTGAGGGGAGGATGGATGGGGCCATATATCGCGAGATCTTGGCCAAGAACCTCCTTTCCTCAGTAAGAGCATTGAAGATGGGTCGTGGCTGGGTCTTCCAGCATGACAACAACCCGAAACACATAGCCAGGGCAACTAAGGAGTGGTTCCATAAGAAGCATCTCAAGGTCCTGGAGTGGCCTAGCCAGTCTCCAGACCTGAACCCAATAGAAAATCTTTGGAGGGAGCTGAAAGTCCGTATTGCCCAGCGACAGCCCCGAATCCTGAAGGATCTGGAGAAGGTCTGTATGGAGGAGTGGGCCAAAATCCTTGCTGCAGTGTGTGCAAACCTGGTCAAGAACTACAGGAAACGTATGATCTCTGTAATTGCAAACAAAGGTTTCTGTACCAAATATTAAGTTCTGCTTTTCTGATGTGTCAAATACTTATGTCATGCAATAAAATGCAAATTAATTACTTAAAAATCATACAATGTGATTTTCTGGATTTTTGTTTTAGATTCCATCTCTCACAGTTGAAGTGTACCTATGATAAAAAAAATTACAGACCTCTACATGCTTTGTAAGTAGAAAAACCTGCAAAATCGGCAGTGTATCAAATACTTGTTCTCCCCGCTGTACTTCTTAGGCTAACTATGTTACTTCCTATTGTTGTAGCTAGCCAGTTAGTGAATCTGTCTGTGTTAGCCATGTGTTCTGACTCTGATCCTGTATGACACTATCCACAGATGACCCAAAGTGACAGACCCTTCCACCTCTGGTCTTCTTCAACTGGGTCATATGAGTCTGTCAGGCCTCTGGTAAAGCCATTAGATACAGTCCACATCCTGAAGTTATGACCATGATCTTATATGACACACAGGTTTTACTCTGGTCCTAGACCAGTAGACTATGGTCCTCATCAGGTTGTCACAACATAATCTTGTATGACAGACAGCTGTCGCTCTTCTAAAGGGCTGTCCTGTCCCCTGTTAGTGGAAACACTGTCTAGCGAACACAATGAAAACTGTGACACACATCAGCCACATTTGCAGTAGGGGTCTGTCTACACCCAGATCTGACCTTATCTTCATACCCTTTTCCTAAGCAACATTGGCCTATATAGCTCCTATCTTAATATTCTGTAAACTGAAGCCTGGCAGGGAGGAAGAGCTAAGAGAGAGTGCTGGTGACTTTCATTTGTAGCAGGAAATGATGTTGGCTGCAGTGTTGACTGACTGACTGGTTGGCTTGTTTCTAATCTAACTTGGGTCAAATCCACATTGGGGTGTAAATATTGAAAATTGTTTTCCCCTGCCTGCCAGTATCACAGTGTGTTGAAATGTCACAATGGTGGTCTGACCAGCAGAAATACCATAGGAAAACAGTTTGACAAAATACTGTTTTTGATTGCCTATTAAGTTTGAGTTTTTGGTTCATGACTGATGACACTGACTGTATAAAAAAATAAGTTTCCATGCCTGTTATCATCATTTCAAAATGAACTGCAAATACTCAATAGCAGAAATGCGATGAGTTTTTTTTCCTTTCACCATCTGAAAACAAGCTTTGCCCTCTGTCCTGTTCTATAATTCATTCTTAGGATGAAAACAGTTTGTATTTTTGCAGAGGTTTTATTTGTTTAGCTTATGCTTTTTATTAATTCAGTGAATACAATTTCCTCAGACCCGAAAGGCAATAAAAATAATCCATCATTGGATATATTTGATTTAAATGTCAGTCACCTTCTCTTTTCAATGGCTCAGCCTTGCTTCCTTTTTTTCTTTAATTCAAACATTGAGTTGTCCGTTGTTATATGCTCATATCATCTGTTGGATTTTTCTTTCCCTTTGAGATATTTTGTTATGATAGAAAATCATGGAAAGTCTCTCACAGCTCTGTATTATCACCAACATAAATAGGGATGAATGAAGATCTCTCTGTGTGTATAAGCCTGCATGTGTGTATCTGTGTGATAAAATGTAGAGAGCGAGAGGATGTCACGGGAGCTTGTCCTACCTCTATGGGCATAGCGGGGGACATAATTACCTCCATCTGTAGAAACAATCACAGAAGAAACAGTAAATAACATTGCCTTAGGAAAATATGCCTCTCCATACCCCTTGAGTCCATTACAATGTTTGGTAAAATATAGCCAACCAGAACATTCAATAGAAAGTGGGTTCCACTCCTGGAACAAAATAAGCAGCTTGCTGTGCCAGATTTCCACCCCCACAAATGATGGAAAGTGTGTGTGCGCATGCTTGTGTGTTTGTGTGTGATATTGGGCAGGGAACAGCGGGTTGTATCGCATCCATACTTTCTCTGAATAAGGGGGCCAAACTGGGGCAAAAGAGGGATGAACTCCTATCCTTCAGTCCCACATCACTTCTGGAGCCACAGTCACACCAGGGGATAAGAGTGAGTCCAGACCAGGACCAGACCACAGGAGTAATAAATGTATAGATACACCCTCAGTTCTGGGACATTTATTGTCATTGGGGCCTCAGAGTCTACAGAATAATGCTGACTCATAAGAACAAAAGTATAATGAATCTGACCCCTAGCCTGCTCTGTGGCTGTATATTGTGGAAGTGGATGGTCAGACACTGACTTGTCGTGAACACATGTTGTTTGAGAGAGAGAGAGCAGACCCTCATTGCACCAAGTCGTATTTGCTTTGTGAGAGGGCCATTTGGCTAGTAGTTCTATCATGGAACTGATGATGACATAGAGGGGAAAGCATTGACATCTCATTCAATGTTGGTGAAAAGATTACGCTTTTAAGAAAATAGATTGAAATGCATTCTTATGTGTTGTTCACAGCAGCAGATTTCAACAAACAAAAAGTATGAGTTCCTCACTTCAGCAATGACTGAAATGCCTGAATACTGCTGAAAACCCCATAGATGCTAAATAGGGATTTTAGAGATAAGAAATACATTGTTTCAGCTACTGCCCCGAGGCCCTTCTTATCAGCATTCCCAAAATGTAAACTAAGGGTGGCAGCCTTGCTGAAGAAATAATCCCTTTGGAAAGGGTGGGTAGCCGAAGACCATTGTGTCATTGTTAGAATGAGCGGTTCAGGATTGAGGGATTCTCTGCTGCAGATGCACTATGATATGAAATGCAAAGAGGAACTGGCTGGCCAGCCTCCTGATAACATCTTTCCAATTATAACAGCACTTCTCTCCAACATCTTCATTTGATTCCAACAAGTGGCAAAAACAACATAGAAAAGCAATGCTGGCTCGCAGAACTTTTTATTTTAGGTTTATTTGGATCGTGGATGGCTCCTATTCTCTCATGCTCATAATCTCTGAGTTTCTATTTAGCTATGCTGCCTGTAACATTGGGTAAAACAGAAAAGTTATGACTTGGCACTAACAGACAGTGAAGCCCCATTCATGAGACACAAAATGCTGGCCTTGACAGTCAGAGCAAGAGGGCACTGTTGCTTGGGAATAAGAAGGCTAATTGGTACAGAAACCCAAACACTCCAAGTCTTGTGTCAGTGTGTGTGAATATAGTAGGCTTATGTAGCATTGTGAGGATTGGGTCATTTCTAGTGTGTAGAAGTTAGCTGAGGCTGTTAGCTTTTGTGAATGGGTGAGGAGAAGCAAGGTTTTTTCCCACAAAAGTATTTACATTTTCTAATAAAAAAAGTAAAATGTTATCTCTTTTGACTGTTTTGAGGCCACTCACTGGGCGGTCCTGGCGGACAGCGCCGATGACCTGGAAGAGGCAGCGGATACCTTCTCTGAGGACATCCGTTTCTGTGAGGATCTCGTTATTCAAAAGAAAGTCAACATCTTCCCCAATAATAAACTGTGGGTAACTTAGGAATTAAAAGAGCTCCTCAACCAGAAAACAAATGTGTTTAAACCAGGTGGCAGGAAAGAGGAAATGAAAAATATTAAGGCAAATCGAAGGCAAAATCAAGTAGTGTAAGGCAGCATACAAAGACAAATTAGAAAACCTTTTCAAGGACAAGGACATTTGGAAAGCCTGGTAAGTGCTACATACCATCACAGGCCACAAACCAAAGAGACATTGTGTGACCGTCGAAAATAACCTTGCTTTTGCAAATCCTTTGAACAGTTTCTATTGTACAGTCGTGGCCAAAAGTTTTGAGAATAACACAAATGTAAATTTTCACAAAGTTTGCTGCTTCAGTGTCTTTAGATATTTTTTGTCAGATGTTACTATGGAATACTGAAGTATAATTGCAAGCATTTCATAAGTGTCAAAGGCTTTAATTGACAATTACATGAAGTTGTTTCAGAGTCAATATTTCCAGTGTTGAACCTTCTTTTTCAAGACCTCTGCAATCCGCCCTGACATGCTGTCAATTAACTTCTGGGCCACATCCTGACTGATGGCAGCCCATTCTTGCATAATCAATGCTTGGAGTTTGTCGGAATTAGTGGGTTTTGTTTGTCCAACAGCTTCTTGAGGATTGACCACAAGTTCTCAACGGGATTAAGGTCTGGGGAGTTTCCTGGCCATGGACCCAAAATATTGATGTTTTGTTCCCCGAGCCACTTAGTTATCACTTTTGCCTTATGGCAAGGTGCTCGATCATGCTGGAAAATGCAGTGTTTGTCACCAAACTGTTCCTGGATGGTTGGGAGAAGTTGCTCTCGGAGGATGTGTTGGTACCATTCTTTATTCATGGCTGTGTTCTTAGGCAAAATTGTGAGTGAGCCCACTCGCTTGGCTGAGAAGCAACCCCACACACGAATGGTCTCAGGATGCTTTACTGTTGGCATGACACAGGACTGATGGTAGCTCTCACCATGTCTTCTCCGGACAAGCTTTATTCCGGATGCCCCAAACAATCGGAAAGGGGATTCATCAGAGAAAATGACTTTATCCCAGTCCTCAGCAGTCCAATCCCTGTACCTTTTGCAGAATATCAGTCTGTCCCTGATGTTTCTCCTGGAGAGAAGTGGCTTCTTTGCTGCCCTTCTTGACACCAGGCCATCCTCCAAAAGTCTTCGCCTCACACCTGCCTGCTGCCATTCCTGAGCAAGCTCTGTACTAGTGGTTCACCGATCCCGCAGCTGAATCAACTTTAGGAGATGGTCCTGGCGCTTGCTGGACTTTCTTAGGCGCCCTGAAGCCTTCTTCACAACAATTGAATTGCTCTCCTTGAAGTTCTTGATGATCCGATAAATGGTTGATTTGGATGACGGCATGTGTTTCCTTGCAGGTAAACATGGTTGACAGAGGAAGAACAATGATTCCAAGCACCACCCTCCTTTTGTAGCTTCCAGTCTGTTATTGGATCTCAATCAGCATGACAGAGTGATCTCCAGCCCTTGTCCTCGTCAACACTCACACCTGTGTTAACAAAAGAATCACTGACATATGATGTCAGCTGGTCCTTTTGTGGCAGGGCTGCAATGCAGTGGAAATGTTTTTTTGGGATTCAATTTATTTGCATGGCAAATTGCCATCATACAAACTGAGGCAGCAGACTTTGTGTCATTCTCTTAATTGTGTCATTCTCAAACCTTTAGCCACGGTTGTAGGTTTGACGTGTGATTTTACATCGCAGCAGAAAGTGGCCTTGGACAGTATAGACAGCATACCAGCTGTTGATATACAGATCTCTGTGAATGACATCAAGCAATACTTTCAACGTGTCAACCCACGATAATCATATGGTACCTACGGCGTCAGCAGCAAGGCACTTCAGGCATGCGCAGACCATCTCGCTTAACAGTTCCAGAAGATGTTCCAGCTGTCACATATGGCCAATTTACCACAGCTAAGGGTTGTTCTTATTCATGACTCAATGTGGAGTGCCTGGAAACAGCCCTTAGTGTCACGCCTGCACCCGCTCCCCCTCCTTGGTGCTCGAGGGAGCCAGGCTGCCGATCACTACGCACACCTGTCACCATCATTACTCGCATGGGCGCTCATTGGACTCACCTGGACTTCTTCACGTTGTTGATTGCCCCCTCTATAGCTGTCTCTTCCTCAGTTTTGTTCCCCGTGTCAGCATTATTGTCATAATGTCGTTTTGTTCCCCCCATCCAGACGCCGTTCTTGTTTTGTTTGATGTCTGTTTTCCATCACTCCCTGTACTTACTTCTCATCTCCAGCGTCGGTCCTTACACTTAGCCTTGGTATATTTACCATATACCACAAACCCCCGAGGTGCCTTATTGCTATTATGAACTGGTTGCCAACGTAATTAGAGCAGTACAAATAAATGTTTTGTCATCCCTGTGGTATACGGTCTGATATACAACAGCTGTCAGCCAATCAGCATTCAGGGCTTGAACCACCAGTTTACAAGAACATTTATAAACTGGGTGGTTCGAGCCCTGACTGCAGATTGTCTGAAAGCCATTGTAAATCAGACCGTATACCATGGGTATGAGAAAACATTTATTTTTACTGTTCTAATTACGTTGATAACCAGTTTATAATAGCAATAAGGCACCAAAGGGTTTGTGATATATGGCCAATATACCACTGCATAGGGCTGTGTTCTAGTACTCCGCGTTGCATTGTGCATAAGAACAGCCCTTAGCCGTGGTATATTGGCCATATACCAAACCTCCTCTGGCCTTATTGCTTAGTTAGAAAAGGCAAATAGTCTAGTGAAAATGTTATTAATTGACTTCAATAGCTCGTTTAACACCATCCAACCCCACTTACTGGTGGGGTTTCCTTGTGAACCATACTCAACAAGTAAAGTTTAACTCTGCCTTCTCTACATCTAGAACGGTGAACACGGGAGCCCCTCAAGGTTGTGTACTTTCACCGATACAGTACAGACTGTACTCAAACGACACAGCCCACACATTTCTTTTAATATACAGATGACACCGCTGTTGTGGGTTTCCTCCACCCAGACCAAGCCTCTGTTCAATGTTTTGACAGAGAAACTGCAAAATGTGTCTAGTGATGCGCAGATAACTTTCTTGAAATAAACGTTAAGAAAACAAAAGAGAAGGAAATTGATTTTAGATTAAACAAAACTCCACTACCCTCTACGAAGATCAATGGGGATTCAGTCGATAGAGTGACCACATATAAGTACCTGGGAATTGAAATAGACAAACTGAAATTAAATGACTGTGCCTTTGCAAAGATGAAGAAATTGCAACAATGTTTTTTTTTTAATGCAAACTGAACCATTGTAAAGTCGACTGCCATGTCTTACAAATGTTCTATAAATCTGTCCTGCAGGGTTATGAAACCGTCTTAGGCCTCACAACCCTCTATCTGAGATACCTTCTGCAGCCCTCATCCTCCACATACAACACCCGTTCTGCCAGTCACATTCTGTTAAAGGTCCCCAAAGCACACACATCCCTGGGTCACTTCTCTTTTCAGTTCGCTGCAGCTAGCGACTCGAACGAGCTGCAAAAAACACTCAAACTGGACTGTTTTATCTCCATCTCTTCATTCAAAGACAAGACTCAATCATGGACACTCTTACTGACAGTTGTGGCTGCTTCGCATGATGTTTTGTATTGTCTGTAACCAATAATGTTTGTACCATGTTTTGTGCTGCTACCATGTTGCTGCCATGTTGTGTTGCTACCATGTTGTTGTCATGTTGTGTTGCTACCATGCTGTGTTTTCATGTGTTGCTGCCATCCTATGTTGTTGTCTTAGTCTTCTCTTTATGTAGTGTTGTGGTGTCTCTGTTGTCGTGAAGTGTGTTTTGTCCTATATTTTTATTACATTTTTTATTTTTAATCCCAGCCCCAATCCCTGCAGGAGGCCTTTTGGTAGACCGTCATTGTAAATAAGATTTTGTTCTTAACTGACTTGCCTAGTTAAATAAAGGTGAAATAAAACAGAGTGTGCTGTCCTTTGGTCTGATATGCGTGTTTTTAAACATGCGAGTGCAAGACCAAGTCAAGCTTCAGCGCTTGATAAGGACAGTGGTAAGGATAATTGGTATAGATCAAGAATCAGCTACCAATCTGTACACAAAACTCATCCTCCTAAAACTTGAAAGCATTTTACAGGACAGTACTCATCATCTTCATTAAAAATTCAGTCACAACAGCAGCCGGACAAGGGGAAAGAGACTTCTTCAAAGTAAATTAAAACGGATAGCTATATAGACTATTTTATTCCAACTGCCATTAGGCTGTTTAATAGATAGTATTTTGGTCCCTCGAGTATGCAGTATATTGCACTTTCACTTTAAATGTTTAGCTAAAGCACTTTGAATGAATTATATTGTGTTGTTTCTGTGTTTTCATGTTTTATGCACCGTCTCTTTAAGCATATGACAAAATGAATTTCCCCCTGGTGGGATAATAAAGTTGATCTGAATCTGAATCTTAACATGGTATGTAACTAAAAAACATAATTTACAAAACAATTATTAGGGCGATTTCATGTATTTTTGTGTGAATGACTTTTCCGGTTCTGTTTTATGCATTCAGTTGTCGATTGTGACTGCAAGCTGGAACTGTAAAACAGACAACTACTGAAATGTATCCTGTGCTGAAAATGACACAACATATTGTCAGATAAAGCCATGATGAACATGCTGGCATATTTTTCCAACCAATAATCACCTTACCATTTAAAAAACAATAAAATATTGTGTTGTCTACATAACATAATAATGATGTGTTACATATTTTGCCCAACTGTGTTGCCTATTTCATTTTATTTGTCTAGCGGAACACATGTTTTATTTGATATTTGGCCGGACAACAATAACTAACGGAACAATCCCTGCACTTCCGTTAATGACACCGGCAGCGGAGTTGTTACAACTGATTGTCAGCTTTTTTACATTTCAGTATTAACATTTCTCATTATATATTTGAGAGGTTGTTTGGCGACGGAAATTCAGTTTTAATCTGTCGCTGCAGGTGCAGCAAGAGGCTTGATTCCGAGTGTCGTTGATTATGGTGTAGAGGGAGCGTTTCTCTGAGACAGCAGGTAAACAACGGGGCAGACATTAGCTAGCATGTTCGCCTAGCTTGCTAGCAAGCCAAGTGACATTTCATTTGATAAAAACAATAGCTATATAACTAGATATCTCAGGTAGAAACATAGCTATCACCCTTAGGTGTGTTTTTATGAATCGCTCCAGTTGTCATCCCAGTCTAACATTGTAACACTGAAAGTTAGTGCATATTTCGATAGCTAACGTTGGCTAGCCAGTTGGTAGCTACGTTTCCTGCTACCTACCTAGGTTTCTAGCGGCTAACGTTAACATCTTAACTACTCTACTATGTTGGTATGTAGCTTACTAAAGTTAGCTAGCTAAACTAAACCCATAGCTAACTAGATTGCGGGAGTGATTAAATAAGTAGCTTCCTAAATATTACTTGTCTAGCTACCTAGTTAGCTTCATATGTGATGTCATTGCATTTTTAGCACTACAGTAGCTAACTTTAGCTACTACACAGGAAACATTGTGTAAAGTTAGCTAGTTAACGTTAGCTAAATATGTTTACTACACGGATGTCACAACTAATCTTAGCTAACGTTATTTATCAGTGTTTTCTTGCTGTGTAACTAGCTATGCTTTAGCTATCTGTGCAAGTATCGCCTTCCTTGCTTGCCACACCCTAACTAAGTCCTGAGTTTCACTTCTTGTTTATTTGTCAAAAGCATCATAATCCTGGCATAACTATATGGGGAGTCTTAGCTTGTTGACTGCCTGCCTTGGTGCAGTGCAGCTCTGCCCTGCTTTCATTTAGCTGAGAAACTAGTAGCCTGGAGACCCAACGGTGAATTTTATTGGATTCAACTTTTGACATAAATGAGTGCTAGGAACAGGCAAAAGTTTCCTTGCACTATCTCTACAAGCCAGAATGTTGAATACAATGATATTTTATCTTACTTTACCTGTTGTCTGTGTGGTTTCCACAGGAAAGTATAATTCAATCAACTTTTCAAGGTGCTGGTAGTGCTTTCAGATTTCTATCACCTGAAGCTTGTGCAGAACAATTTAAACTTGTGCACGAGCTTGGCAAGTATCCTTGTGCGGCGTGCATGTATTTTCTTATTTTGCCCATGCTTCAGGTGATAGAAATCTGAAAGCACTGCCAGTACTTTGAACATTGTATTTCATTCTACTTTCCTGTCGATTATATTGTCTCACATTCCTACCTGCAAAAGGACCAACCGGAAAGTAAGTACAATGCAATGAAATTCAGAAAGAAAGACACTGGTAGCTGTGCTATGGGAAATTAACAACCAATCTATTGTGAACATGCTGTGGAATTACTTACATTGTCTGTCTGTTAACATAGCTAGGACAAGTGGCTTTTAAGTTAGGCCTAAATGTAGGCCCTGTGCAGACTGCACTTTGAGCTAGCTTCGTGCCGCAACGAGAGATTTTGTTGAGAGATTTTGTTGGGACATTGGGCCGATACAGATCGTTGGCTATGTGTAGATCAGTTGTATTAGCTTCCATTAATGTGTTTTTTTTCTTTCCTTTTATAGAACCACAAGATTACTTCTTTGTTGTATGTGTGTACAACTGTGTGGTGGTGAGAATAAAACTCTGGATATGGAACATCTGCCTTGTTCTTGCCGGACAACCTGTAGTGAGTCAGAAATGTAGTCAATCAGCATTAAGTCACTAGCAGGTAAGGGAATCTATAGCCAACCGCTCAGATGGCTCCACCAAGCCATTTTTACATGCCCAATGTCCCAACAACAGAATCCCTTGTCGGGGGACAAAGCTACAGTACGTGAGCCTGCCCTGTAGTGCAGGCAGGCAGTGACAGCTGAAGCAGGTGGGGGTCATACTGGGCACATTTCATGGACACACTGATATCTGATACCTAGGCCTCTGTCACTCCTATAAACACAAGCACTCACTCTACATAGGCACAGGCAGCCTAGTGCGGCAGGGCCTATTCATTTTAAGATTTTGGGGTTGATATTCTGGTTCAGGTGCAGACATCCCAGGCCTGGTGGTTTTTGTTCCTTTTACATTCAGAACAAGGATGATTTGATGGATTGAAACAACTTCATTATAGTCTGGTATAAACTTTGCCTTGAACTTGTTCAAGAACAGGCTTGACTGCAGTTCTTAGTGCAGCATGAATGCATGCCGATTCAGACACATTCCTTTGTTTGAAACTGAGTAGGCTAGTCATTTAGTGATTCTTCAACTCAAGCTGAACTATTTAAATTATTCTGGGTAGCAGTCCTAGCCACTAGCCAAATATGACATCCACTCAGAGCTGAACTAAGAGAATAACCCTATCGGGATGGCCAGTCTCATAGCGGGCGAATGACTCGTACAGAAATTACAAGTTGGTCACACTGAGCCGCTGTATTGTTGTGCTTCTGTGCTGCATCACCCCCGACAGTTTGTCGTCTGCTGCCAAGCATTTTGGGGGGATTTCAGCAACACAGCTCCTCAATGGCCCTAGATAACAGTGCATCCAGGTGTGTTGATAGAGTTTAACCCTGCATCATGCCAACCATCTTCTCATTGTAAGACTGAGCTGACTACTGAGAACACAGTAAACAAGCTGATTAAAGTCAAGAGTCCAAAGGCCCATACAAGCTTCACTCAATTGATCTACGCTTGTGGGTGGAGTTGGATTTTTGGAGCATTGGACACCTTTTAGCCCTTTTAAATTATAGGATTCGCATAATATTCGACAAATATAGTACTCAACATCCAATATGGACCAAACTTCTTCCTGCCATTGAGTAAAATGTGTGGTAGCCAATAAAATGGTCCAAAGCCACCCATGGTCCCCCTCACACCCCATGCCAATCCCACCCCAACAACCACGACAGTATCATTTCTCTGTATCTGACAAGTAGTTTGGAGCTCCAGCTTGAAGTATAGCTTTTTCATCCTTTGAAGTGTATTCCTGGTGAGCCTGGTGATTTAAATGTTTATTTATTTATTTTTATCTTCCCCCCACGTTTAGAGAAATGAGCCATTGAAGTTGCTTGCATCATTTACCATAAATCAGTGTGAAAGTGGTTTCCTGTGTTTTTTAAATGGATCACAATATTTTCTTTGCCACTTTGTGTAAAAAAACAAACCCTCATGATGACTGTGTGATAACACTATCGGTTGCTGATGTGAACAAAACCTTTAAACAGGTCAACATTCACAAAGCCGCTGGGCCAGACGGATTACCAGGACGTGTACTCAAAGCATGCGAGGACCAACTGTCAGGTGTCTTCACTGATCTTTTCGACCTCTCCCTTACCAAGTCTGTAATACCTACATGTATCAAGCAGACCACCATAGTCCCTGTGCACAAGGAAGCGAAGCTAACCTGCCTAAATGACTACCACCAGAGGCACTCACGTCAGTAGCCATGAAGTGCTTTGAAAGGCTGGTCATGGCTCACAGCATCCTCCCGGGACACCTTAGACCCACTCCAATTCGCATACCGCCCCAACAGATCCACAGATGACGCAATCTCAATCGCACTCCACACTGCTCTTTCTCACCTGGACAAAAGGAACACCTATGTGAGAATGCTGTTCATTGACTACAGCTCAGCGTTCAACACCATAGTGCCCACTAAGCTAAGGACCCTGGGACTAAACACCTCCCTCTGCAACTGGATCGTGGACTTCCTGACAGGCCACTCCCAGGTGGTAAGAGTAGGCAACAACACATCTGCCATGCTGATCCTTAACACTGGGGCCCCTCAGGGGTGTGTACTTAGTCCCCGCCTGTATTCCCTGTTCACCCACGACTGCATGGCGAAACACGACTCCAACACCATCATTAAGTTTGCTGACGACACAACAGTGGTAGGCCTGATCACCGACAACGATGAGACAACCTATAGGGAGGATGTCAGAGAACTAACTGTCAGTGTGGTGCCAGGACAACAACCTCTCCCTCAATGTGAGCAAGACTACGTAGCTGATCGTAGACTACAGGAAAAGGCGGGCCGAACACACTGTTTTATTTAACACATTTACGTTAAATAATGCAATCGACTTCAATGGCTAATTTCTCCAAACGGGAAATACAACATCACCAGCTTCACATAGATTACATTACGAAGGATGACACGGAGACATAACTGATACTGTATACTGGTTGTTGGGGTGGGATTGGTGTGGGGTCCGTTGGCGGCTTTTGATCATTGTTGGGAAGAATTAGACCAATGGTCCAAATCGGATGTTAGGATAAATATATATAGATATAGATATATATAGATTATGTGAGTCCTATAAATTAAAATGGCCAATTTCGGTGCAATCAATTAGTTTAATTTCTTTAATTATATTCCAACAAAATAATGTTTCAGGAATGCAAATGTTACTTTTCTAACTACAGAAACAATCTTAGATGGTGTCTGCTCTTTCTTGTGCTTTTGGAGGTGGAAAGACTCCAGTGTGACCTACAACATTATCAAATTTGATATGCTGCTTCAATGTATTCGCTCCCATATCAGCTAAAAATAGAATGTTGTCATTTTTTGTCACATAGAAGAAGAAAAAAAAGTAAAGGGCTACAGCTGTTTTTAAATTTCAAAGTAGCCTAGAATCACGTATGAATCACGTCTAAAAGGAAGCATGGCACTTTTCATATGCGCAGGAGTACTGTACGTTGGATTTCGGAGACTAGTACACGAAGCCTCCATTTTTGTGACGAAAAATTACATTGCAACACTGCGATACGCTCCAAATCAACCGTCTCCGTACCCCTTAAAGAGTGCCTGCAGCCCTGTGTACCATCTCTCAGTGTCAGTCTAATTGGATATAGAACACCTAATCAGTGTACACTCTTTATTATTTCCTCTTAATTAGCCTGGCTGGGATTAGTCTACTCATTGTGATCAAAGGCGGGAACAGCTGGGAAGTTAATACTACCTCTCCCCTTAATGTTTTTAAGCAGTTATGTCGTTTTCTGTTATGTCTGGGACAAACATGAATTAGACTAGGACGAATCTGGGTCCATAAGGACTGACTTGGGAAATAGTTACTGTTGGGACTTGGTTTGAAAACAACACCTAACCTCTATGCCTTTACCCTAGCCTGCCTCCTGCCCAAGCCACTGGGACATTGCTTACACCTAGCCCATATCCAACTGCACACCTAAAGGGAATGCAAGGTGTAAGTTGTCCAAAAGAACAACTCTAGCTAACAACAGTGTTTCTGTTTGCTGAAGGTCAAGTGCTGGTTGGTTGGTCTCTTCTCTGTGGTGGTAGAATGTAGCATAGGGAAGTGATTGAGGAGAAGTTCAGCTCATTAAAACACACAGAGGAGCTATCAGACATGGGCTTTGTGTTTTAGAGTAATGCTTGAATTAACTCTGACTTAAATGACTAATCACTATTAAACTGTCAAACTCTATGTAGGCTAAGTAACAGCACTGGCGAAAGTACAATGGAAGGTAGCTCCACAAAGAAGTCTTGTTATAACTGAATACCACTGATTTTGTGGTCTCGCATGACAGTGTTAACATCAAGTAGCTGACTTGGGCCTGGCTACCGGTTGCCAAGCTAAGTGATTTTTGGATTAATTCCGTTAGGTGTGCCACTGTGCCAGTCTATCAGACATGTTTCACATCACATGTAGTTCCTATCGACAGTGAATGTTGCAGGTGCATGAATTAGTCATCAGGTTATGTGATTGAGCAGCCACTGCTGTTCTCAGCAACTTTGTTGCTGCAGTGGCTTTTGGGGGATGCAGTGACTTTTTGAGTCCCAGGGGTGCTAAGTGTCCCAATTCCACTGGGCCTGCAGGGGACAAGAAGCCACAACTAACACACCCAGCCACACGCTGGTGGGACAAAGGGCTTTGTGGGTAGCAGTTAGCACCTGTACACGCTCTGGCAAGACCTCACTTCATGTAATGTGAACATCAAGCAAAGGGAAGTGTATTCAGGCCTATTTCGTTCTTTTATTTCTCCTTTCATGTTGTCTATAGCCTACTACTATTATGAATTGGTCATATTGTAATATCACTACATCCCTGTCTCTTATGCATCATGTCACACACTGATCCACTGCTGTTATTGTGTGTTTTCAAGAGAGAGCGTAGGGTAGCCATGCTGACGTTGGCCAGTAAACTGAAGAGGGACGAGGGGGTGAAGACTGGCAGGGCCCCTGGGGGCCCCTCCGACTCCTCTCACAGGGTCTCTATCAGGGACAGGCTGCTCATCAAAGGTACAACACACATGACCTTCTGTAAATGTATCTATCCGTCTCCTCCAGTTAGTCTTTTCAGACTTCTAGCATCTGGGTGAACCTAATGCTCTTCTCATGAATTTCAAAGAAATTCAAATCTGTCCGTCTTTCTTTTTTAATCTTTTCATACTGTCTTTAGTTCTTTACATTTTGATCCCTGTATTCCTGTTGCTCACTCTTCTTCTCTATAGTCTCACCATCCCAGTCCCTTAATCGTCTGTCCTTGACCAATCTCCTCTAATTTTATTCCTCCACACTCCATGTTCTGTTTCAAGCTCTGTAGTTCTGCTTTCTTTAAAAATCCATTCAAATTCCAGGTCAGAAGCCCATCTTATGCAAAGGAGAATGGATGTCTTTCTGTTCAGTCACTGTGGATGTTCTTTCGTCAGTTTCTTCTCTGTGATTCCTCCAAGTATTTTTTTTTCTTCTTTGAGTTACATTAATGGCTTTTATTCTTTTTGTTAATTTCCTGTGTTGGTCAGGTCAAGACAAATTCCCCAGCAAGGGCAGAAAAAGTTGTCAAATTCTGTCTGTCATTTGAGTTGTCTGTTATGTTTGGATGCTCTTAGCCTACACAGTGCAGAGCCGATACCGTCGCAAGGTCACATTTTACCACTTCCTCTAGAGTTTCCTGAATAGCTAGCTAGAGTCAAACATCTCTGGTTGTGCCTATCTGTCTAGTGATTGAGGAGGTGGGCTTTGAACGTTAGCAGAACAGGAACACTGTCCGGATGTAGCTTCGTCGTCATCCGCTCCTCTAGACTCCCTGACAGATTCACATGTGTCCTCCCTCCTCTTTCTCCACCTCCCTCCTTCTCCACCTCCTTGTCCGTAGCTATCACTGTTTTGTGTCTTACCACTGGGGCATAATGTCCAAAGTTTATCCTCTTTTAATCATTCACCCTAACATCCACTGAAGGCAGTTTGCCACAAAGTACACAGTCCAATACTCCCTCTGAGATCTGAGGGAGGGAACATGCTTTTCTTTCTGTAAAGGTGTGGAGCTGAAACTGCATCAGTCCAATGAATTGTATTGATGGAAATAGCCCAGCACCCATTCATAATACATATGCAGTACAGACAGTCCATTCACAATTGTGTCATGATTTATTCTTTTAATATTGCTTGCACAGCACTGTATGGAAGCTCCTAAGCTGTACCTAGAGCAAGATAACTTACTTCTCACCTCAGCACCGGCAGAGATAGTAAGGAAAGGGGAACACAAAAGAGTAACCCCTTCTCTCCCCACAGGACTCCCTAGTGAGGTTGAGGTTACAGTTACTGTACAGTCATCTGAGTTGACCCTTGTATTTATTTACTTTTTTGCACTGTCTCTATGCACATGCTCAGGGCCCTACACACACATACTGACACTCCAACACACATACAAGCACTCATTCCATCATTTGCTCACACACACATAATATACACATAAACTCAGCAAAAAAAGAAACAGCCCCGTTTTTAGGACCCGGTCTTTCAAAGATAATTTGTAAAACTCAAAATAACTTCACACATGCTCATTGTAAAGGGTTTAAACACTGTTTCCTATGCTTGTTCAAGCCATAAACAATTAATGAACATGCACCTGCGGAACGGTCGTTAAGACACTAACAGCCTACAGACGGTAGGCAATTAAGGTCACAGTTATGAAAACGTAGGACACTAAAGTGGCCTTTCTACCGACTCAGAAAAACACCAAAAGAAAGATGCCCAGGGTCCCTGCTCATCTGCATGCTGCAAGGAGGCATGAGGACTGCAGATGTGGCCAGGGCAATAAATTGCCATGTCCGAACTGTGACACGCCTAATAGGCTGACCACACCGCTCGTGTCACGTGCGCAAGCGTTTTTTTAATTTTTTATTTAACCGGGTAGGCAAGTTGAGAACAAGTTCTCATTTACAATTGCGACCTGGCCAAGATAAAGCAAAGCAGTTAGACACACAACGACACAGAGTTACACATGGAGTAAAACAAACATACAGTCAATAATACAGTATAAACAAGTCTATATACGATGTGAGCAAATGAGGTGAGATAAGGGAGGTAAAGGCAAAAAAAGGCCATGGTGACAAAGTAAATACAATATAGCAAGTAAAACACTGGAATGGTAGATTTGCAGTGGAAGAATGTGCAAAGTAGAAATAAAAATAATGGGGTGCAAAGGAGCAAAATAAATAAAATAAATAGGGTAGGGAAAGAGGTAGTTGTTTGGGCTAAATTATAGGTGGGCTATGTACAGGTGCAGTAATCTGTGAGCTGCTCTGACAGTTGGTGCTTAAAGCTAGTGAGGGAGATAAGTGTTTCCAGTTTCAGAGATTTTTGTAGTTCGTTCCAGTCATTGGCAGCAGAGAACTGGAAGGAGAGGCGGCCAAAGAAATAATTGGTTTTGGGGTTGACCAGAGAGATATACCTGCTGGAGAGCGTGCTACAGGTGGGTGATGCTATGGTGACCAGCGAGCTGAGATAAGGGGGGACTTTACCTAGCAGGGTCTTGTAGATGACATGGAGCCAGTGGGTTTGGCGACAAGTATGAAGCGAGGGCCAGCCAACGAGAGCGTACAGGTCGCAATGGTGGGTAGTATATGGGGCTTTGGTGACAAAACGGATGGCACTGTGATAGACTGCATCCAATTTGTTGAGTAGGGTATTGGAGGCTATTTTGTAAATGACATCGCCGAAGTTGAGGATTGGTAGGATGGTCAGTTTTACAAGGGTATGTTTGGCAGCATGAGTGAAGGATGCTTTGTTGTGAAATAGGAAGCCAATTCTAGATTTAACTTTGGATTGGAGATGTTTGATGTGGGTCTGGAAGGAGAGTTTACAGTCTAACCAGACACATAGGTATTTGTAGTTGTCCACGTATTCTAAGTCAGAGCCGTCCAGAGTAGTGATGTTGGACAGGCGGGCAGGTGCAGGCAGCGATCGGTTGAAGAGCATGCATTTAGTTTTACTTGTATTTAAGAGCAATTGGAGGCCACGGAAGGAGAGTTGTATGGCATTGAAGCTTGCCTGGAGGGTTGTTAACACAGTGTCCAAAGAAGGGCCAGAAGTATACAGAATGGTGTCGTCTGCGTAGAGGTGGATCAGAGACTCACCAGCGGCAAGAGCGACATCATTGATGTATACAGAGAAGAGAGTCGGTCCAAAAATTTAACCCTGTGGCACCCCCATAGAGACTGTCAGAGGTCCGGACAGCAGACCCTCCGATTTGACACACTGAACTCTATCAGAGAAGTAGTTGGTGAACCAGGCGAGGAAATCATTTGAGAAACCAAGGCTGTCAAGTCTGCCGATGTGGTGATTGACAGTCGAAAGCCTTGGCCAGATCAATGAATACGGCTGCACAGTAATGTTTCTTATCGATGGCGGTTATGATATCGTTTAGGACCTTGAGCGTGGCTGAGGTGCACCCATGACCAGCTCTGAAACCAGATTGCATATCAGAGAAGGTATGGTGAAATTCGAAATGGTCGGTAATCTGTTTGTTGACTTTGCTTTCGAAGACTTTAGAAAGGCAGGGTAGGATAGATATAGGTCTGTAGCAGTTTGGGTCAAGAGTGTCCCCCCCTTTGAAGAGGGGGATGACCGCAGCTGCTTTCCAATCTTTGGGAATCTCAGACTACACGAAAGAGAGGTTGAACAGGCTAGTAATAGGGGTGGCAACAATTTCGGCAGATAATTTTAGAAAGAAAGGGTCCAGATTGTCTAGCCCGGCTGATTTGTAGGGGTCCAGATTTTGCAGCTCTTTCAGAACATCAGCTGACTGGATTTGGGAGAAGGAGAAATGGGGAAGGCTTAGGCGAGTTGCTGTGGGGGGTGCAGTGCTGTTGACCGGGGTAGGGGTAGCCAGGTGTAAAGCATGGCCAGCCGTAGAAAAATGCTTGTTGAAATTCTCAATTATAGTGGATTTATCAGTGGTGACAGTGTTTCCTATCTTCAGTGCAGTGGGCAGCTGGGAGGAGGTGTTTTTATTCTCCATGGACTTTACAGTGTCCCAGAACGTTTTTGAGTTAGTGTTGCAGGAAGCACATTTCTGCTTGAAACAGCTAGCCTTAGCTTTCCTAACTGCCTGTGTATAATGGTTTCTAGCTTCCCTGAACAGCTGCATATCATGGGGGCTGTTCGATGCTAATGCAGAACGCCATAGGATGTTTTTGTGTTGGTTAAGGGCAGTCAGTTCTGGGGAGAACCAAGGGCTATATCTGCTCCTGGTTCTAAATTTCTTGAATGGGGCATGCTTATTTAAGATGGTTAGCATTAAAAAAAAATAATAATAATAAAAATAAAAAAATAACCAGGCATCCTCTACTGACGGGATGAGATCAATATCCTTCCAGGATACCCCGGCCAGGTCGATTAGATAGACCTGCTCGCTGTAGTGTTTCAGGGAGCATTTGACAGTGATGAGTGGAGGTCGTTTAACCGCTGACCCATTAC
Organism: Oncorhynchus clarkii lewisi; assembly: GCF_045791955.1. Classification (NCBI taxonomy): domain Eukaryota; kingdom Metazoa; phylum Chordata; class Actinopteri; order Salmoniformes; family Salmonidae; genus Oncorhynchus; species Oncorhynchus clarkii. The sequence continues at coordinate 59,637,760 of NC_092149.1, read as the reverse complement.
GGATACAGGCAATGAAGCAGTGATCGCTGAGATCTGCGTTGCAAAATACATTTAGAAATCTATGTTATTCAATTATTGCACCCACACTGCTCGCACGCCCCAACGAGCATCTGCGTTGCCAAGGGCTAAAATAGAAATCAGTTCTATTTCTGATGCAGATCACGCTGCAAGTCCTGCCTCTCCCATTTCCTCATTGGTTTATAGAAGCGGGTACCCACGTGCCATCTCCTCATTGGTTATACCCACATGGGTGACTGAAAGACGAAAGAGGTCAGTGGCGGTAATGCACCTAATTTGTAAAAGTTGCCAAGCGAAGAAAAAGCCTGGAAGGAGGAGAGATGACTAGAAACGATTAGTTTGACCGTTTAATGTGTGGATTAATTGTAGAGTAGAGGACCTTGTGCATTTCATGGAAAATAACAACTCAATGTTTATATCCCAGGACAAAATAGCTGGCTAGCAACAGCAAGCTAGCTAAATAAGACAAATTAGCTAGCAAGCTAACTAACTCAAGTACCATAAGTGTTTAATGCTTTTCGACCTGTCCACAAATTAATGTAATTGGTATAGAGTTTGTTTTGATATTTGAACCTGCGTGTCGTGATCGCGTTTGGTGTCGGGAGACAAAATAAATGTATGCACAATGGTGCAGGATGGCACACTCGCACAGCCGGTTTGGGTTCTGTGTAAGACAGCACTACAGGGAGACGGGACAGACAGCTGATCGTCATTGCAGTGGCAGACCACGTGTAACAACACCTGCACAGGATCGGTAAATCCGAACATCACACCTGCAGGTCAGGTACAGGATGGCAACAACGACTGCCCGAATTACACCAGGAACGCACAATCCGTCCCTCAGTGCTCAGACTGTCAACAATAGGCAGAGAGAGGCTGGACAGAGGGCTGGTAGGCCTGTTGTAAGGCAGGTCCTCACCAGACATCACCGGCAACAATGTCGCCTATGGGCACAAACCCACCGTCGCTGGACCAGACAGGACTGACAAAAAGTGCTCTTCACTAATGAGTCGCGGTTTTGTCTCGCTAGGGGTATGGTTGGATTCGCGTTTATCGTCGAAGGAATGAGCTTTACGCCGAGTCCTGTACTCTGGAGCAGGATTGATTTGGAGGTGGAGGCTCCGTCATGTTCTGGGGCGGTGTGTCGCAGCATCATCGGACTGAGCTTGTTGTCATTGCAGGCCATCTCAATGCTGTGCGTTACAGGGAAGACATCCTCCTCCCTCATGTGGTACCCTTCCTGCAGGCTCATCCTGACATGACCCTCCAGCATGACAATGCCACCAGCCATACTGCTCATTCTGTCAGTGATCTGCTATGGCCAGCGGAGAGCCCGGCACTCAATCCCATTGAGAACGTCTGGAACCTGTTGGATCGGAGGGTGAGGGAGGGCTAGGCCCCCCCACAGAAATGTCTGGGACCTTGCAGGTGCCTTGGTAGAAGAATGGGGTAACATCTCACAGCAAGAACGGGCAAATCTGGGGCAGTCCATGAGGAGGAGATGCACTGCAGTACTTAATGCAGCTGATGGCCACACCAGATACTGACTTACTTTTTATTTGGACCCCCCTTTGTTCAGGGACACAGTATTCCATTTCTGTTAGCCACATGTCTCTGGAACTTGTTCAGTTTGTCTCAGTTGTTATGTTCATAGATATATCTACAGATGTTAGGTTTTCTGAAAATAAACGCAGTTGACAGTGAGAGGACGTTTCTTTTTTTGATGAGTTTACATTTATACTCAACTTTTCATACAATCATCATATACACTGCTGCTACTCTGTTTATCATACAGTATATACTGATGCCTAGTCACCTCACCACTGTACTGTATATCTCCCTCCCTCCACTCCAGTGTCCCTGCCCATTGTATTTATGGTTCTGGAACTGACCCTGTATATACTTACTTGTCGTCTTATTTTTATTGCTTGTTTTGTTTTTTCTCATGTTTAGTGCTATATTGATTACTGTATTTTTGGATTTGGAGTTTGCAAGAAGTGCACAAGTACAGTGAAATGCCTGTGACATTAACTTGAAACTGTAGACAACCTGACTGTGGTACAAATTATTTGCTGAACTGTCTGCAGGTTTATCAATCATATTGTCTTTGTTTTGATTAATTTACAACCTGATTTATGAGGTAAATAATTACTGTAGCAACCATTTCATAATATTTGTTTCAGTCACACATTCAGCCTATGAATGATAAGGTAACTTTTTTTTGCAGGAGTGTTTTCTAGTAAGTTTGTAGCATTCCAACAACACAGGGCTGAGAGAGAAGGGAAGGGAGCGTGGGATATGATGTTGTTCCCTTAGGATTTGGTGCACACCACTGACTGCGCTCTCCTAGCTACCCACACAATCAGGATCAGGATTCTTAGTTTTAGTTTGACGACTCTCTCTCTCTCTCTCTCTCATATTGCAGAAGTTGCAGAACTTGAAGCCAACCTTCCTAGTAAGTGTATGCAGTGCAACATAAAAAAAGTTGCGGATTCATGTGAATGATGTGTTTGATGTTCCCATGGCTCATTAGTAACTGAAGAGTCAGTTGCAGGCAGCGGTGGATGGCTCGGATGTAGTGCTCCTGTCTGAACACCAGGGGGAGATTAAGAGCCACTGGAAAATGGATGATGATCATAGACTTCTACTTCTTACTTTTATAGCCAAATACAGTTCTCCATTGATATATATACACCACCGGTCAAATGTTTTAGAACATCTACTCATTCAAGGGTTTTTCTTTATTTTGACTATTTTCTACATTGTAGAATAATAGTAAAGACGTCAAAACTATGAAATAACACATGGAATCATGTAGTAACCAAAAAAGTGTTAAACAAATTCAAATATATTTGAGATTCTTCAAATAGCCATCCTTTGCCTTGATGACAGCTTTGCACACTCTTGGCATTCTCTCTCAACCAGCTTCATGAGGTGCATTTCAATTAATGTTGCGTCCTATTAAAAGTTAATTTGTGGAATTTCTTTCCTTAATGCGTTTGAGCCAATCAGTTTTGTTGTGACAAAGTAGGTAGCCCTATTTGGTAAAAGACTAAGTCTATATAATGGCAAGAACAGCTCAAATAAGCAAAGAGAAGGTCAGTAATTACGGAAAATTTCAAGAACTTTGAAAGTTTCTTCAAGTGCATCTGCAAAAACCATCAAGCGCTATGATGAAACTGGCTCTCATGAGGACCGCCACAGGAATGGAAGACCCAGAGTTACCTCTGCTGCAGAGGACACGTTCATTAGAGTTACCAGCCTCAGAAATTGCAGCCCAAATAAATTCTTCAGAGTTCAAGTAACAGACACATCTCAACATTAACTGTTCAGAGGAGACTGCGTGACTCAGGCCTTCATGGTCGAATTGCTGCAAAGAAACCACTACTGAAGAGACCTGTTTGGTCCAAGAAACACAATGGACATTAGCCCGGGGAAATGTATCCTTTGGTCTGGAGTCGAAATTGGAGATTTTTGGTTCCAACTGCGGTGTCTTTGTGAGACACGGTGTGGGTGAACGGATGATCTCTGCATATGTGGTTCCCACTGTGAAGCATGGAGGAGAAGGTGTGGGGGTGCTTTGCTGGTGACACTGTCAGTGATTTTATTTAGAATTCAAGGTACACTTAACCAGCAGGTTTACCACAGCATTCTGCAGTGATACGCCATCCCATCTGGTTTGGGCTTAGTTCCATTATCATTTGTTTTTCAACAGGACAATGACCCAACACACCTCCGGGCTGTGTAAGGGCTATGTGACCAATAAGGAGAGTGATGGAGTGCTGCGTCAGATGACCTGGCCTCCACAATCCCCCGACCTCAACCAAATTGAGATGGTTTGGGATGAGTCGGACCTCAGAGTGAAGGAAAAGCAGCTAACAAGTGCTCAGCATATGTGGGAACTCCTTCAAGACTGTTGGAAAAGCATTCCAGGTGAAGCTATTTGAGGGAATGCCAATAATGCCTTGATGACAGCAGTGCAGTGGCTATTTGAAGAATCTCAATTATAAAATATATTTTGATTTGTTCAATACTTTTGGTTACTACATTATTCCATATGTTATTTGATAGTTTTGATGTCTTCACTATTATTCTACAATGTAGAAAATAGTAAAAATGAAGAAAAACCCTTGAATGAGTAGGTGTTCTAAAACGTTTGACCGGTACTGTATTAGCATAACATAGAGATAACAAAGATAGTGTAGACCTAGATTTATAATGTACACATAATATATTTGAATCTAAGATAACTATGTACATTTCCCAGAAAATATCAATTCAACTGTAAATGTTGGCTAATAACAACTGAGAGATATGCCCTTATCCTCTCTCTCACCTCTTCCCCACCTTAGGTACGTGTAAAGCCAGCTTCCCTGATGAGAACAAGCTACATCACTTTCAGCTGGCTGTCTCTCCAGGTAAGACCCCACCAGCCCCCATCTCACTAATAGCCAACCTGTGTGTATGTAGACCTACATAAATAACAATTGTATAACACAAGTGTGCAGTGAGCTAGTTACTAGGATAGTAAGGTATGATGACAGTCTGGAAGCTGTTTCTAATCCCTTCAGTCAACCTTTAGAAGTAGGCTCTTAATAAGTGGCAGCGCTTAAGTAATTGTATTCTCCAAACCGTTGACCTCAGAGTTAAACTGGATCAGTGAGGTCAGGAGGTCAAGTCTAAGATGGACTACATCAGCGATTTCTCTAATTGCTGCAGACTGCAGTGCTTTTAAAGGGCATAAACTCCATGCCAGCTGAGTATCACACTGATAAAAATAAAATCATGTGCTGTTCTTTTAGACTATTGTCACCATTATCCAAAGTTGTAGCTCACACCAATGACAAGCTGTACCAGTACAAACTTATTATTGAGTATTCTATAGTCCCCTATTGAGAACTGCTCCCCAGGCAAAAGTTCTGCTTCTCAGGAAGGTAATTGAGAGTCCTGGATCATGTCTGTGACAGCACGTCCTGTTCTAGCCTAAGTGGTTGTTCCCTGTATTTAAATGCAGGCTGTCTCCAGCAGGATGGCAGGCAGGCAGCCATCATTATTCCCCAGGCAGGTCCTGTCTTAGAGCGCTGCCTAGTGCATACCTGTCCTGTATACTGTAGTCTGAAGACGTACTGTTACTGGAGCAGCCTGGAATTATTCATGCCTTAGGAGACTTTGTTCTCCTAACTCTCTCTCTGTGTGTGTGTGTGTGTGTGTGTGTGTGTGTGTGTGTGTGTGTGTGTGTGTATTTCATCACGTACACACCCACCCTTCTCCAGGTATGTGCACCTCATTTCTTCTCTTGCTAAATGAGCTCAGTTCCTTCCTTTAGCCTTCATAAAGTGCAGTATCAGCAGATTCTCTGATACTGCACTGTTGGTTGTCACCATTAGAGCAGTGTTATTCTGGAGTATTCAAAGACAGCCTGTTTGGAGGTCACAGAGGGCAGTGTGGTTTAGCTGGGGAGTGAGTAGTAGGAACTGGGGACAGAATAGCTGTTGTTCTCCCTCTGTGGAGCCAGGAGACTTGGCTAGCTGCCCCATGTGTTTAGCCTGCCCTGTCCAGGCTCAGGAGGATGGGCACAGCAACATGCATGTTTAATGCAGTGCATTTGTAATGTTTTGCCACTTTCCTCACATCTGCTGCATTTTTTTTCTCAGACCTTTTTTGTTTTTAAAGAGAGCCTGTACCATTTTGTAATATCTCCGTGTCAGCAGGGCACCTGTAATGCTCAACTCTGTTTGAGAGCTTGATCTAGCATGGAGATAGTGGATAGCATCTCATTTCACCAACTGAACTGTTTTAGAACCAAGCTCCTCAATACCTTGCATAGGTTGGAACATTGAGGTGCCTCCATAGTCCCTGTTCGAGGGCTGATTTAACAATTACCCTCATGCTGTACTTTGGTACGACAAGCTCCAAAATGTCCCTCTGCTGTCAGGCCCGCACTCCTCGAGGTCTATGAAGTTTTTGGTTGAAAAGATTCCGATTGGGGGGACCTAAATAATCTGCTCTGCACAAAGCCCAGGGCTAAGATCATGCAGTGTGAAAAGCCCTCTAATACTAGCTCCTCATTCACAGTCTGTGTCAGTGCCTCAGAGCACGATTGAGAGGACCGCCCAGCCCCAGCAGTTGACTCTTTTTAAATTCACAGCCTGTGGGAATGATAATTAATTGCGGAATGACCCGTAGATAAATTATCCTTCGAGTTTCTACTACACAGGTGATGTTGGCAAAACCCACAGGTTCTCCCGGCTCTAATTAAAATACCAAGAGAAGAGGTAATGTCATGAATTTGGATGTGGTGTGTTTAGGAGCCACCTCTCTATCACCTCTCTATTTCTGCAGTGCTGTCAGCCAGTCACTCTCGAAAGGAGGCATATTTTATATGCTGAGCAGTCATTTTAGTGTGTGTGCGCGTCTGTTTGTGCACGGGTGCTCTCTGAGCCCTCTTAACGCTGAGTCAAGTGTATTCTCTCCTCTTGAGCCTGCTATTGTATTAACTTACTAAAGGCATGGCTCCCCTGCTCTGGAGTTGACCTCTAATGACCGGTAGAGAGGCGAGTGACTGTCTGGGAGTCTCAGCCTCAGAATTACAGTGCCTAAGGATAGTATTTAGACCCTTTGACTTTTTCCATATTTTGTTAGGTTACAGCCTTATTCTGCAATTTAATACATTCCCTCAATCTACATACAATACCCCATAATGACAAAGCAAAAACAGGGTTTTAGACATTTTTGTGAATTTATAATAAACGGAAATATCACATTTACATAAGTATTCCGACCCTTTATGCAGTACTTTGTTGAAGCACCTTTGACAGTGACTACATCCTCGAGTATTTTGGGGTATGACACTACAAGCTTGGCACACCTGTATTTGGGGAGTTTCTCCCATTCTTCTCTGCAGATCCTCTCAAGCTCTGTCAGGTTGGATGGGGAGCGTTGCTGCACAGCTATTTTCAGGTCTCTTCAGAGATGTTCAATCAGGTTCAAGTCCGTGGCTCTGGCTGGGCCACTCAAGGATAATCAGAGACTTGCTGCATGCTTAGGGCCATTGTTCTGTTGGAAGGTGAAACTTTGCCTCTGTCTGAGGTCCTGAGCGCTCTGGAGTAGGTTTTCATTAAGTATCTCTCTGTACTTTGCTCCATTCGTCTTTGCCGCCCAGTCCCTGCCGCAGAAAACCATCCTCACAGCATGATGCTGTTTCTTTCAGACGTGACACTTGGCATTCAGGCCAAAGAGTTCAATCTTGCTTTCTTCAGACCAGAGAATCTTGTTTCTCATGGTCTGAGAGTCTTTAGGTGCCTTTTGGCAAACTCCAAGCGGGCTGTCATGAGGAGTGGCTTTTGTCTGGCCACTCTACCAAAACGGCCTGATTGGTGGAGTGCTGCAGAGATGGTTGTCCTTCTGGAAGGTTCTCCCATCTCCACATAGGAACTCTGTAAATCTGTCAGTGACCATCCGGTTCTTGGCCACCTCCCTGACCAAGGCCCTTCTCCCCTGATTGCACACTTTCTAGGAAGAGTCTTGGTGGTTCAAAAGGTCTGCCATTTTAAGAATGATGGAGATCATTCAATGCTGCAGAAATGTTTGGTACCCTTCCCCAGATCTGTGCTTCAACACACACTTGTTTCGGAGCTCTACGAACAATTCCTTCGACTTCATGGCTTGGTTTTTCCTCTGACATGCACTGTCAGCTGTGGGACATTATATAGATAGGTGTATGTGCCTTTCCAAATAATTTCCAATCAGTTGAATTTACTACAGATCTCCAATCAAGTAGTAGAAACCTCTCAAGGATGATCAATGGAAACAGGATGCATCGGAGCTCAATTTGAGTCTCATAGCAAAGGGTCTGAATCCTTTTTTTATTTTTTATTATTAATACACTATCCCTACATTTTTAAATATATATTTTTTAAAATCTGTTTTTGCTTTTCATTAAGGGGTCTTGTGTGTAGATTGCTGTTTTCGCCTGCCATATCAGTTCTGTTATACTCAGACATTATTTTAACAGTTTTAGAAACTTTAGAGTGTTTTCTTTCCAAATCTACCAATTATATGCATATCCTAGCTTCTGGGCCTGAGTAACAGGCAGTTTACTTTAAGCATGCTTTTCATCAGGACGTGAAAATACTGCCCCCTACCCTGTAATTGAACCCACAAATGCTGATGCTCCAGATACTCAAGTAGTCTAAAGGACAGTTTTATTGCTTCTTTAATCAGGACAACAGTTTCAGCTGTGCTAGCATAATTTCAAAATGTTTTTCTAATGATCAATTAGCCTTTTAAAATGATAAACTTGGATTAGCTAACACAACGTGACATTGGAACATAGGAGTGATGGTTGCTGATAATGGGCCTCCATACGCCTATGTAGATATAAAAAAAATAATCTGTTTCCAGCTACAATAGTCATTTACAACATTAACAATGTCTACACTGTATTTCTGATCAATTTGGTGTTATTTTAATGGATAAAATATTTTATTTTCTTTCACAAACAAGGACATTTCTAAGTGACCCCAAACTTTTGAACGGTAATGTACTTACCACACCATCATCTAATTGGACTTTCCTCTATATGTCCATGCTTGTGGTTAAATTACTCTATCATAAAATGTTGTCTGTCATATCTAGGGCGGTCATACTTAGTGGTGTGTTGCTTAGGGCACTATCCTAAGTTGATAACTACAGCTGTAAGGCACCAGCTTCGGACAGTCTAGAGGGATGACCTATGGACAGTGGTGTAAACTACTTAAGTAGAACTTGAAAGTATTTTTACTTAAGTAGTTTTTTTTGTGGTATCTGTACTTTACTATTTATATTTTTGCCAACTTTTACTTCACTGCATTCCTAAAGAAAATGATATACCTTTTACTCCATACATTTTCCCTGACACCCAAAAGTTCTTGTTACATTTTGACAGGGAAAGGGTCCAATTCACGTACTTATCAAGAGAACATCCCTGGCCTCCCGGGTGGCGCAGTGGTTAAGGGCGCTGTACTGCAGCGCCAGCTGTGCCATCAGAGTCCCCTGGCCGCGACCGGGAGGTCCGTGGGGCGACGCACAATTGGCCTAGCGTCGTCCGGGTTAGGGAGTGATTGGTCGATAGGGATCTCCTTGTCTCATCGCGCACCAGCGACTCCTGTGGCGGGCCGGGCGCAGTGCGCGCTAGCCAAGGTTGCCAGGTGCACGGTGTAGCCTCCGACACATTGGTGCGGCTGGCTTCCGGGTTGGATGCGTGCTGTGTTAAGAAGCAGTACGGCTGGTTGGGTTGTGTATCGGAGGACGCATGACATTCAGCCTTCGTCTCTCCCGAGCCCGTACGGGAGTTGTAGCAATGAGACAAGATAGTAGCTACTACAACAATTGGATACCACGAAATTGGGGAGAAAAAGGGAAAAAAAAAAAAAAAAAAAGAGAACATCCCTGGTCATCTGCCTTTGATCTTGCGGACTCACTAAGCACATGCTTCGTTCATAAATTTATATCAGGTTTTCCTAATATAAGGATTTTGAAATTATTCATACTTTTACTTTTGATACTTAACTATATTTAAAGCCAAATACTTTTAGACTTTTACTCAAGTAGTATTTTACTGGGGTATTTAACTTGAGTCTTTTTCTATGAATTTATCTTTACTTTTACACCAACAACCAAGAGAATGAACTAAAGAGAAAAAAAACAGAAAACAACAAACAACAATGCCAAAAACAACACAAAAAAAACGAAGGACATCAAGGACAACTAAAATCATAACAGCAATGCCAACTGTATATGTTTGTGTGCATGTCTGGCACTTACATGTACAGTGGGGCAAAACAGTATTTAGTCAGCCACCAATTGTGCAAGTTCTCCAACTTAAAAAGATGAGAGGCCTGTAATTTTCATCATAGGTACACTTCAACTGTGACAGACAAAATGAGAAAAAAAAAACAGAAAATCACATTGTAGGATTTTTAATGAATTTATTTGCAAATTATGGTGGAAAATAAGTATTTGGTCAATAACAAACAAGCAAGATTCTTGGCTCTCACAGACCTGTAACTTCTTCTTTAACCTGTAGTGACACCCCATCCCGTGAACGGGACCGTTGTCATCATCTGATACTAATTAGCATAACATAAATCTTCCTAGAAAATATTCCTATTCATGAAAATCACAAGTGAAATATATTGGAACACAGCTTAGCCTTTTGTTAATCACCCTGTCATCTCAGATTTTCAAAATATGCTTTACAGCCAATGCTAGACAAGCATTTGTGTAAGTTTATCATAGCCTAGCATAGCATAATGCCTTGCTAGCAGCAGGCAACCTTGTCACGGAAATCAAAAAAGCAATCAAATTAAATTGTTTACCTTTGATGAACTTCGGATGTTTTCACTCACGAGACTCCCAGGTAGACAGCCAAAGTAAAAAATTTTCCCAAAATATTATTTTTGTAGGCGAAATAGCTCCGTTTGTTCACGTTTGGCTAAGAAATCGCCCGGAAATTGCGGTCACCACAAGCCGAAAAATATTCAAAATTAGCTCCATAATATCGACAGAAACATGGCAAACGTTGTTTAGAATCCATCCCCAAGGTGTCTTTCTAATATCTGTTGGATAATATATCCGTCGGGACAATTCGTTTTTCACTAGGACCGATTGGAGTAATGGCTACCTCTATTTTACGCGAGAATCTCGCTCGGAGCCACCATGTGACCACTTACGCAATGTGGCCGCCTACGGCTATTCTTCAACAGAGTAAGCGTAAGCTCGTTGATACATTCACAGCTGAATAGAGAGTCATTGGAACGCAGCGCTTTCAAAACCTGGGGCACTTCCGGATTGGATTTTTCTCAGGCTTTCGCCTGCAACATCATTTCTGTTATATTCACAGACAATATCTTTACAGTTTTGGAAACGTTAGTGTTTTCTATCCAAAGCTGTCAATTTTTAATGCATATTCTAGCATCTTTTCCTGACAAAATATCCCGTTTAAAACGGGAATGTTTTTTTTTCCCAAAAATGAAAATACTGCCCCCTAACACCAGGAGGTTGAGGCTCCTCTGTCCTCCACTCGTTACCTGTATTAATGGCACCTGTTTGAACTTGTTATCAGTATAAAAGACACCTGTCCACAACCTCAAACAGTCACACTCCAAACTCCACTATGGCCAAGACCAAAGAGCTGTCAACGGACACCAGAAACAAAATTGTAGACCTGCACCAGGCTGGGAAGACTGAATCTGCAATAGGTAAGCAGCTTGGTTGGAATAAATCAACTGTGGGAGCAATTATTAGGAAATGGAAGACATACAAGACCACTGATAATCTCCCTCGATCTGGGGCTCCACGCAAGATCTCACCCCGTGTGGTCAAAATGATCACAAGAACGGTGAGCAAAAATCCCAGAACCACACGGGGGACCTAGTGAATGACCTGCAGAGAGCTGAGACCAAAATAACAAAGCCTACCATCAGTAACACACTACGCCGCCAGGGACTCAAATCCTGCAGTGCCAGACGTGTCCCCCTGCTTAAGCCAGTACATGTCCAGGCCCGTCTGAAGTTTGCTAGAGAGCATTTGGATGATCCAGAAGAAGATTGGGAGAATGTCATATGGTCAGATGAAACCAAAATATAACTTTTTGGTAAAAACTCAACTCGTCGTGTTTGGAGGACAAAGAATGCTGAGTTGCATCCAAAGAACACCATACCTACTGTGAAGCATGGGGGTGGAAACATCATGCTTTGGGGCTGTTTTTCTGCAAAGGGACCAGGACGACTGATCCGTGTAAAGGAAAGAATGAATGGGGCCATGTATCGTGAGATTTTAAGTGAAAACCTCCTTCCATCAGCAAGGGTATTGAAGATGAAACATGGCTGGGTCTTACAGCATGACAATGATCCCAAACACACCGCCCGGGCAACGAAGGAGTGGCTTCGTAAGAAGCATTTCAAGGTCCTGGAGTGGCCTAGCCAGTCTCCAGATCTCAACCCCATAGAAAATCTTTGGAGGGAGTTGAAAGTCCGTGTTGCCCAGCAACAGCCCCAAAACATCACTGCTCTAGAGGAGATCTGCATGGAGGAATGGGCCAAAATACCAGCAAGAGTGTGAAAACCTTGTGAAGACTTACAGAAAACGTTTGACCTCTGTCATTGCCACAAAGGGTATATAACAAAGTATTGAGAACTTTTGTTATTGACCAAATACTTATTTTCCACCATAATTTGCAAATAAATTAATAAAAAATCCTACAATGTGATTTTCTGATTTTTTTTTTGTCATAGTTGAAGTGTACCTTTGATGAAAATTACAGGCCTCATCTTTTTAAGTGGGAGTACTTGTACAATTGGTGGCTGACCAAATACTTTTTTGCCCCACTGTATGTGTGTGTTCTTGTATGCGTTTATTTGAATGAGTGGGTGTTTGTACATGTGTACAAACACCTGCACGGCATCAGCCTAAGGCAAACCGGCATTAGCTGCAAAAACACTGCCCCTCAGTGTCATTCAAACAGACTTTTTATTATGTTTTATTTTGACTTTATTTTTGACTTTGACTTAACTAGTTTTAATCTTTGACCATCATTATCTCCCGCGCATCAACTCTACTCCCACTTGTCTCCAATACCACATCCCAACCCTCAGCTTCCCTCAGCCCTTCCCACCTATCTCTGCTGGCCACCCTCTTCGGATTTCTATGCAACATGTCTTTCAACTATGCTGTGATGTTTAACGTACAATTTCTATCTAATCAAGTAGAATCCACAGATTGCGAGTTGAAGATCATTATTTTTACTAAGAATATTAGTAATTGACTGACCCAGTCTTTCCAGATCTCCTAACAGTACTATTTCCAGGGTCAATTTTAGATCAATGCTATGCATTTTCAGCCATTCTTGAACCTGAGACCAGAAACAGGCTACCTGAGGGCAATACCCTGAGAAATCAGACCTTCCTGCTGAGTACCTGACAGACTACCATTTCTATAGGAGTAGTTAAAACCATCTAACAATGGAGCTTTTAGTATACCAAAAAAGGCTTGATATACCTCTACCGGTATGCCATCAAGCCCTGGGGTTTTTCCAGGCTGAAAGAATTTAATAGCCTCTAATTTGGCCTTCTCACTGATCTTTCTGTAGATTTGTTAATTTTCCATTTTTTAAATATTATTTGGAAAGAATTCCTTACCGTAATCTTCATTCAGTGGGAGAGGATGAGACGGAAAAGAGAACATCTCCCTAAAATATTTAGCTTCCACTTTTAAAATATAATTTGAAGAGTCATAGATGACGGTCTTCAGCAATGAGTTTCTGCAAATGTATTTTTGTTAGCATTCCCGTATTGGAGATTCGGGAAGAATTTTTAATTTTTCTCCATATTCTATTCAGTTTGCTTGAATAAATTCCTCAAGTTCTTTTTGTTTTTCCTCTAACTTATTTTGCATCTCTGTGGTATCATTTTTATTGCTATCTACATGTACTATTAGTTCATGGATTTCCCTTGTTTGTGTCTTTTAGCCAGAAACTGCTTTGTTATTATTGATGAATATTGAATTGATTGACCCCTGAAGGTACGTTTTAAAGCTATCCCAAACAATAAGGGGATTTTCTGAACCTATATTATACTGGAAGCTCTAAATTATTTTGTCTTAGTTAAAAATGTTGTCCTCCAGTAAACTTTGATTAAATTTCCAATATCCCCGTCCACGTGGACAATCTGAATTATGTGAAGGCCAATTAGATGATGATCCGATCACATTCTGTCTCCTATTAAAACTTTTTGAACCTTTATGCAAGAGAGAAAGAGACAAAGTAGGCAAGACGACTAGCTTGATTAAGTCTCCATGTATATCTCACTAGGTCAGGGTTTTTTAGTGTCCAAATATCCACTATTTCTAATGTGTCCATAATATTTGTGATTTCCTAAAGGGCATGGTGATAATAGTTTGTAGAATGATAACTTTTACGCCCAACTTAACACCTGTGTTAGTCTCCTACCATAATGATTTGATCATTTGTTGCCTGTAAGTTCAACAAATTGCTATAAATGTTTTCAAACAAGTATGGATCATCCTGATTTAGACCATATAGATTAATGAGCCAAATCTCTTTTTCATCCACTTTCATAATCAAAAAGATCCACCTTTCTTGCGAATCATCATTCCTGACTATTTGCACATTCCGATTGAAATGTTTGTTAATTCATATCACACCTTTTGAGTTCCTTTGTCCATGACAGATAATTATTTCACCACCCCATTCCTTTTTCCACACAACTTTATCTAAGGATGTAGAGTGAGTTTCCTGTAAACAGATTGTTATATTCCTTTTCTTTTAGCCACGTAAAGACTGATCTTCTTTTTTTATAATCTGCTAAACCGTTATAATTAGAACTAGCTATACTTATTTCACTCCTTACCATAACTAGATACTATCCTCACTCTAAATTGACCATAATTAGTGCTTGTAAAGTTACTGCCATCAGAGGTATTATGACGGTCAAAATTAGAGCTTTCAAATGTCTGATATTTAGAATTCAAGAAATAGGTTCTAGCAATATTTGTTTTATTCCCTTGCCTGTTTGCCTGTGAGCCAATGCCACAGATGTTAGAAAATTAAGACAATATATTTTATGTGTAGTAAATCTGAGTAGGTTGATGTGTATGAAATTGGATGTGATTTAGTGAGAGTGTGTACAATGTCTGTGTAAGAGTAAGACTATAATATGTGATGTCCAAATAAATAGTAACTCCGACAATTTGCACGGTTGAGTGTCTTTGTGTAACATGTAGTGGGTATAGCCTTAATATCCATGAGGATAATTGTAATTCATATCGTATCACTGTCATAGTTGCATCATAATTACCTTTAACATCATTGAAAAACATCCCAGCATTTTCATAGCAATTCATGTTTCCCATGATCATGAAAGAGACCCTGCGTTACTCTAGAGACGGCTTCACTACAGTACAAATGTATTCTGTACAATATGTTATTATTCCCCAATGCTCCTATTCTGATATCTTCCCCTTGCTTGTTGTAAACATATAGAAACTTGTAGACGAATACATAAAAAAGAAACAAACATTAAATTATAAAACAGTTCTCGACAATAGAGAGATGGCGAGATGAGCACAAGATCAGGGGTGTGTGTGTGTAAGTCCGTATGTGTAAGCGAGCATGTAATTGAGTACGTGTGTGTTGATATCCACTTCATAGTGTTCAGATATTTTTACAGTTCTATTTGTTAACGGCATGTGTGTTAACATCAGAAGAGTGTTTTGGCGATTCCCTTCCACGTGGTGCAATCTGAGTGACTACTACCTCATCTGTTGCTGTTATCAAGGGCAATTTGATTTGTTAGGTTTCTAACCTGCTGACTGTTTCTGGCATTGGTACTGGTACCAAAGGGGACCAACTATTTTACAGATTTTATTCCGTATTGTTGTCCTACCGGAACGCATGTTTAGAGTATTTTACTATTTGCATTGTAGTTGAGACTACGCATGGCTACGAATGATTATTGTTACCATTTTTTGGGGGGAGATGGAAAGTGTGGGACACCTCTGTGATATCTCAATATGTATTCCAAGGTTATCCCCGTCGAGGGGCTTGTCCGCCCCTTTCTGTTCTCGTGGGCGGCCTCGCACAGTGTTGCACGTAGCCTCGACCCACCCACTGGCCTTGACGAGGCTCATCATGGAGCTGGGCTAGTATTTCCCCCCCCTACCCCCTTTTGTCTCCGGACACCCCGAGGCACAAACAAAAATATTGTGCACTTTGTACAAGTTGTCAGCAGCTGCGTTGTTCGTAGATTGGCTGTAACCTTTCAACCAAATCTCCTGGTGTTTTTGCTTCAAAATGCTTAGTAACTGTCATGGCCCGCATTTTCCACAGCGTCCACGTGTGGGAACCGTTTAAGTAACTGAACTGAGACGAGGATATCTTTTGGCGATATCACAGTGTTATACTAGTTGGAGTTACCGGGTTAGTGGCGGGACTGAAGCTGTTAGTTTCAGTGTTAAGGGGTCTGTCGCCCTCAAAGCGGAAAATGTATCATCGGAAGCAGAGTCCACTCTGAACATTGATACTTAGTTTCCTGAGACTGCTGCACTGCTTGCAGAAGTGTCTGAAGGACAAGAGAAGTTCATCTTAGCTACAGTATTGCATGACTCCAATGAGGACGGAAGTTGCTCACTCAGACTGCTTCCTCGAAATCATGGAAATAGTCTGAGTTTTGCTGATTTGTATGTGCTGAGATATTGTAATATCCGCTTGAGTCAGATTCTGTACCAAGGGGTCCTGTCGACAGATACTCCTTGTGGATGACTGTGTTGCAGCAAACATTAGGAGAACACAGTGTTGTCAGTGGAGGCAGCACGGTTACTTGTGACCACAATTGGTTGTTTTTCCAATCAATCAGTGGGACCAAACAATCCATCAAGCCTGCTCAGAGTAGCAGGTGTTCAGTTTTGTGGCTGGTAACATACACAGGGTGAACAAGCGATACGTTTTGGAAGTGTAGTTTCAGCATGAGTCGCTTTGTGAGTGGCGAAGTAGTTTGAGTGAAACCTCAGTGTAGTGTTGTTTTCAACCAAAGTTTAGTTAGGTTCACAGCCCTTTTGAGATCATTTTATCCATGTTTGAGAGATGAGCGTTATTGTCGAGCCGAATGAATTATTGCATCACAGGGCTCTACACAATTTTTTCCCCCAAGGAGTACATGTGCTCCTAAATGAAAAAATGTAGGCGCATCCAGAAATTGAGGTGCACAGTGTAAAATGTTAAAGTAACAAAGCATTTATTACATGCATATTTATACTGCTTGTGTGTGTGCACATGTACCAAGGGGCACACATCTATGCAAACAGCACATACCACCAAAACCACACATTGACCCATGCCTACTAGATGCAAAGGATATCAGTTGTCCAGCTGCTTTTGTAGGTTGGCCGTCTGGCACGCTAAGAGGTCAGCCAGCGGTCCACGGCAGAAGTGGGATCAACTCCTCGACTGAAGGCCCCTCCAGGCTGATCCTTATCAGGTCTTCCCTGGGGGAGACCCCAAGGCAGCTTCTTGTCGAATTCTTAATCCGGTTCTGCGCAGAGAAGCCTCGCTCACACTGGGTGGCTGAAATGGGCAGCAGCAGCATAAGCTGTACCAACTCCAGTATGTTCTAGGGAAAATATGATATCTTTCAATTTAATTTAAACTCTTACCATTAACTTATCAAAACCAAACATAGAAGGATACCATACATAACCACTCAGGACTGTTAGCCTGCCTTGTAATCGTGCCTGTAGGGGTCCTTTGACAACATGGTCTCCCACAGGCCACTGTAGGACTTGTCCTACAGCCCCTGCCACTCAAAGGGGAGAAGGCTGGCCTGGTCTTCTGGCCATGTGTCAGGGTTTAGCACTCTGAAAGTCTCCACTGCGGTCTGGACACCCTCATCCTTCAGCAAACCACCAAACCTGGCTTTGAGATCATCCACGCTGATGTTGATTGCCGCCTCCATGTGCTGCTTCAGTTGGATTGGTGAGGTCCGTGAAGACTTTCAGATTCCCCTTCAGTGTTATTCCCTTTAACAGAAATGACACACACACACACACACACATAGAGATTCACACACCAACACACAATGAAATGTCTGGGCATTTGTCTGTCTCCCATATATATATTTTTTAAAGACTTCTCCACTGCATTTCCCTCCTTATCCTCATTGTTCTATTAGGCAACGAATACATTGATTCTCACACTGAGAATCTGTCTTAATCATCGATTTTAATCATCTATTTCTCTTGCATCCTAACAAGCTCTCATCCTAACACACCTGGAATCTCCTCTCATCACCCTGCTGCTGAGCAAGCATGGTCTGGATCTTCTCCAGCATGCCTCCTGCTTTTGCCCTAAGCTTTAGTGCTTCCAGTCTGGTTACTGTCTTCCTCAACTCTGTGGCTTGGGGGAGGATCAGGTCATTCCTTTGCAGGGGGATGCTAAGTGAGGATAGCTCCTCAAACATGTCTGAAAGAAAATGGCAGAATACACTTACTCCATTTCCTGTATTATCTGTTAAGTAGTGAGTAAATAAACTGTCACCTGCCAATTACTTGATTCTGACAGTTTATTTGAGTCTTGTGGTATTACATTTTCTGTGTAAAACTTACCTCCTTTGCCCGCCCTTGAACTTCCGCTGTTGTTGATGCTACGGCCAGGTGCTCCATGTGCTGCAGAACAACGGAGTACTGGCCTTTGTCAGTGGCAAGGTCCTTGTCTTTTCCATGCTGCAGGAACACTTTGAGGGCTCTGTAGACATGGGGGATCCAGAGAGTGCCCTTGACGCTAGATGGTGTGCAAATATCCACACAGCGCTTTCGCCCGAAAACAACATAGAGCTCTTGTTTGGATTTTCCGCTGAAGTGATACATCTTCCATTTCAGATTCAGAAGACACTTTTTGGCTCTTTCTTCTGAAAGTATTGCCAGCCCTAGCAGAAAAAAATAATTCTGTGGTATTTACCATTCCAGCACTTAGAGCACACACACACACACACACACTGTTTAACATTCTCTGCTTGCAAATAAAACTAAATCATAGGTTTGTAACTAATAAATTATCTTTGTGGCATACAGTGGATTGGAATTATATGCCCCCCTGCCTCTCTCTGCAGATGGGCAATCACTCCCCCATGGTGGCCCATGTTCACGGAGGCACCATCTGCCCCGAAGGAAATGCAATTCTTCATCCATGACCATCCAATGAGCAAACAGCACGAAATGCGGCCTTGGTGGCATCCAAAACACCTCGAATGACAACACAAAAAAACTATTTTACAAAAGTATTTCTGACAAACTAAATTCTATCTCCATTACGAATAATGATTCAACTTTACACAACTATAAAGCCTGTAAAGAGAAACAACTTACCAATGGCATGGGAGTGCTCAAGAGTCTGTCTGACCAGGAGATTGACTGGCTTCCCATCCTCCAACAAGCGCATGAAGACAATCTCGCATTCGGTGTTGGATATATCAGTGTCTCCGTCTATTAGAATGGCAAAATGCTTCGCGGCATTCAGCTTCGCTGCCAGGCCCTCTCATTATGTCAGCAATTTTACCAATCATCTCTGCACATCTTACATCATTGTCGTATGTCGGATTAATGTCAACTCCGTTTTTGTGGTCTGATAAGCGGCCCAAATTTGAAATGTTCTTCTTTCGCAATGAAGTATGCAATGTTTATCTTTAATTTCAGATGCCTCCTCTTCTCCTCCTCAGACAGCAGCACTTGCCTCCTCAAGGCTGCTGACACAGTGCCTGATGGTTTCTCCTGTCTCAACAGGTACAGATATCTATACTGGATATTCCGCTGCGAGATGTTATGTTTTGTTACATTATCTCTTTTCAGATGCGGGTTTCCTGACACGAAGGACAAGCTGCCCGCCTGTTTCTGCCCTCTACAATATTTGCAGAACATGACGTTGTTTTCGAAATCTAGCAATGGGATCATTTTGAGCAAATTCGCATTAACATCTATATGTTCTCCTTCCGCCAGGCTACAGTGCACGTTGAAGTGACAGCAAGGGTCACGGTAGCTTCGCTAACATTGTTCTCAGCAGCTTAGCTAACGTTTTTCTCAGCATCCCTTACGTTAGCTGCCATGTCAACATTAGCCGGCTCAGGTAAACCTTGTGAAGAGGCTTCGTTAGTTGAAACTTGCAAATCCCCCTCGCTGGATTCATCTTTCTCTTCATCGCTTTTTCACTTAAAATAAAATTGAATGGCTTAATTTTTATCGATGACTGCACGTTAACTTATAGCCTATACCGATTATTTTTTTCCAGTGTTCACCTTTCTCTCACTCTGACTGACTAGACTGCGTCATCACAGAAAACTCTAGTGTGGTTGGCGTATACCGCTTGTAAAATGTGGGACTTGTAGTTTTTAAACAATTCGCAGCGGGGGGGAAATCGATTACGGTTGGTTGTAATCTTTACTCACACACTGCTCGTAAATTATTTTTCTGG
This sequence comes from Oncorhynchus clarkii lewisi, assembly GCF_045791955.1. Taxonomy (NCBI): domain Eukaryota; kingdom Metazoa; phylum Chordata; class Actinopteri; order Salmoniformes; family Salmonidae; genus Oncorhynchus; species Oncorhynchus clarkii. The sequence goes on along the minus strand of NC_092149.1, from coordinate 59,617,728 downwards.
TTCGCGCGCATCTATTTTTAGGGCTATATGCGAGTGAAATACTCGCGCTGTAGAGTCCTTCATCATGGGTCATGGGTTTCCATGTAGCGACTTACAGTGTTGTGTTTTGTGGTCATATTCCCCACAAAGTGGAGGGGTTATTCGCACAAATGTGATGTGCCATTTGTGTTCAGTCCGATGGACGAACACAGTCCGATGGACGAATCTGACAGTCCGATGGACAAATATGGGTTTGGCGGATGCCAGGAGAGCGCTACCTGCCCCAATGCATAGTGCCAACTGTAAAGTTTGGTGGAGGAGGAATAATGGTCTGGGGCTGTTTTTCATGGTTCGGGCTAGGCCCGTTAGTTCCAGTGAAGGGAAATCTTAACTCCTACAGCATACAATGACATTCTAGACAATTCTGTGCTTCCAACTTTGTGGCAACAGTTTGGGGAAGGTCCTTTAAAAATCTAATTGTATTGGTCACATACATGTATTTAGCAGGTGTAGCGAAATGCTTGTGTTCCTAGCTCCAACAGTGCAGTAGTATCTAACAATTCACAACATACACAAATCTAAAAAGTAAAATGATGGAATTACGAAATATAAAAATTAGGACAAGCAATGTCGGACTGGCATTAACTAAAATGCAGTATAATAGAATACATTATATAGAAATGAGATGAGTAAAGCAGTATGTAAACAACATTATTAACCTTTTACGGCTGAAATACCGTTAACGGGATCGATTTGACAACAGCCAGTGAAAGTGCAGGGCGCCAAATTCAAACAGAAAACTCATAATTAAAATTCCTCAAACATACAAGTATTATACACCATTTTAAAGATAAACTTGTTAATACCACCACAGTGTCCGATTTCAAAAAGGCTTTACGACGAAAGCATACCATGCGATTGTTAGGTCAGTGCCTAGTCACAAAAAACACAGCCATTTTCCAGCCAAAGAGAGGAGTCACAAAAAGCAGAAATAGATCAAATTAATCACTAACCTTTGATGATCTTCATCAGATGGCACTCATAGGACTTCATGTTACACAATACATGTATGTTTTGTTCGATAAAGTTCATATTTATATAAAAAAATCTCAGTTTACATTGGCACGTTATGTTCAGTAATGTTTTGCCTCCAAAACATCCTGTGATTTTGCAGAGAGCCACATCAATTTACAGGAATAATCATCATAAACGTTGATGAAAGATACAAGTGTTATTCATGGTATTAAAGATATACTTCTCCTTAATGCAACCGCTGTGTCAAATTTCAAAAAAGCTTTACGGCAAAAGCACACCATGCGATAATCTGAGTACAGCGCTCAGCCACCATACAGATACCCGCCATGTTGTGGAGTCAACAGAAGTCAGAAATAGTATTATAAATTTTCACTTACCTTTGATGATCTTCATCAGAATGCACACCCAGGAATCCCAGTTCCACAATAAATGTTTGTTTTGTTCGATAAAGTCCATAATTTATTGTCCAAATACCTCCTTTTTGTTCCCGCGTTTAGTCCAGTAATAGTGCCCACGCCTTGTGCATTTTTAAGTCCAGACGAAAAGTCAGTTCTATTACAGTTTGTAGTAACATGTCAAACGATGAAAATAATCAAACTTTAGGATGTTTTTATCATAAATATTCAATGATATTCCAACCGGACAATTCCTTTGTCTTTAGAAATGAAAAGGAACAGAGCTTGCGCGCATGACTAAACTCGAGGCTTTCTGCCAGACCCCGGATTCAAACAGCTCATATTCGCTCCCCCTTCACAGTAGAAGCCTGAAACAACGTTCTAAAGACTGTTGACATCTAGTGGAAGCCTTAGGAAGTGCGATCGGACCAAATTTACACTGTATATTGGATAGGCAATCACTTGAGAAACTACATCTCAGATTTCCCACTTCCTGGTTGGATTTTTCTCAGGTTTTCGCCTGCCATATGAGTTCTGTTATACTCAGACATCATTCAAACAGTTTTAGAAACTTCAGAGTGTTTTATATCCAAATATACTAATAATATGCATGTCTTGGTTTCTGGGCCTGAGTAGCAGGCAGTTTACTTTGGGCACACTTTTCATCCGGACGTGAAAATAGCGCCCCCACGCCGTAAGAAGTTAAAGTGACTAGTGTTTCATTATTAAAGTGGCCAGTGATTCTATGTATATAGGGCAGCAGCCTCTAAGGTGCAGGGTTGAGTAACCAGGTGGTAGCCAGCTATTGATGGCTATTTTAAAGTCTGATGGCCTTGAGATAGAAGTCTCTCGTCCCAGCTTTGATGCACCTGTACTGACCTTGCCTTCTAGATGAAAGCTGGTGAACAGGCTGTGGCTCGGGTGGTTGATGATCTTTTTGGCCTCCCTGTGACATCGGGTGCTGTACAGTGGTTACTCCTTTAACTTCTTGCGAAGAGAGCTTAATCATAGCCTCAAACGAATTAGCATAACGCAGCGGACATGAATACCCCTAGAAAATGTTCCTATTCATGAAAATCACAAATGAAATATATTGAGACACAGCTTAGCCTTTTGCTAATCACACTGTCATCTCAGATTTTCAAAATATGCGTTACAGCCAACGCTAGACAAGCATTTGTGTAAGTTTATCATGGCATAATACTATGCTAGGCTCTGCTGGCAGCAGGCAACATTTTCACGAAAATAAGAAAAGCAATCAAATTAAATCATTTACCTTTGAAGAACTTTGGATGTTTTCACTCAGGAGACTCCCAGTTAGATAGCAAATGTTCCTTTTTTCCAAAAATATTTTTTTTGTAGGCGAAATAGCTCCCGTTTGTTCATGCTTGGCTGAGAAATCGACCGGAAAATGCTACCGCTACAATGCCAAACTTTTTTCCAAATTAGCTCCATAATATCGACAGAAACATGGCAAACGTTGTTTAGAATCAATCCTCATGGTGTTTTTCACAGATCTATTCGATTATATATACGTCGGGACAATTGGTTTCTCATAAGAAGCGATTGGAAAAATGGCTACTTGTGTACTTTACGCAAGATTTTCTGCGGGAGCCATCATGTGACCTCTTGCTAAATGTGGTACCTTACGGCTATTCTTCAACATAAATGCGCAAAAAGACGCCACAATGCTGTAGACACCTTGGGGAATTCCTTAGAAAACGAAAGCTCATTCGTAGCTCATTCACAGCCATTTAAGGAGTCATAGGCATGAGGCGGTTAAAACAAATGTGGCACTTCCTGATTGGATTTTTATCTGGGTTTTGCCTGTAACATCAGTTCTGTTGCACTCACAGACAATATCTTTGCAGTTTTGGAAACGTCAGTGTTTTCTATCCAAAGCTGAAAATTATATGCATAGTCGAGCATCTTTTCGTGACAAAATATCTTGTTTAAAACGGGAACGTTTTTCATCCAAAAATTTAAATATCGCCCCCTAGTCGTAAAAGGTTAAGTTGCGTCATACTGCGGCAAACCTTGCGTGCTGCCTCAGCATTCTGTGGCACGTCATTTAATTCTCAGCCATTTTTTCTGTTACTGTAAGTTGTTGCTAGTTTGACCACCAGAAGGCATCTTTGAGAAGCATTTGATAGTATTACGTATTGGCAAACCAGAGATTTTAAAACCTTTTTTGTAATAACAGTATATGGGATTGATTTTAAGAAATTTGGCTTGATTAATATTAAGGTGTTTCTATTCAGAGAACAAGGAAATCCTCAGAGTTTCTATGGCGCTGTACAACGTGATGTCGGGAGTAGGCTCTAGGATCAGAGGATTCTAAGTTATTTGCCTTCACTAGACAACTTTGTTCCAATATTTCTGTAAGTCGGTGATATTTATTCCCATAGTACTTCGTTATGGGTCCATAACTAAAACAGCTTATGCATTTTGAAAGTTTTTTTTACTCATTATTTTATTAACGAAATGTGTTTATTTGCCTACTGTGCAGTCTACAGTAAATACTGTGGTAAACATGGGAAAGTGCCTAATTACATTCATAAGGGAGAGCAGGTCATGTCTGTACTACAGAATGCGGGGCACGCGGGAGACCGGTGTTATGTCCGGTGTGATATCTTCACTATTATTCTACAATGTAGAAAATAGTGAAAATAAAGAAAAATCCTCGAATGAGTAGATGTGTCCAAACTGACTGGTACTTGCTTAATTAATTAGATTAATATTATGGTGTTTCTATTCCATGAAAAATGAAAAATCCTCTGGGTTTCTGTTAGAATGGAACAGAAAATATGGCGCTGTACAATGTGACGGTAGGCAGTACAGTACTGGGCTATTTAGCTAAAGAATTCCTGTGTCCTGTGCACTGTAGACCAGGTGACGGGGAGGAAGGAGTAGGCTGTCTTTGTTCTTAACTGATTCCATTTATGCTATTTCATAGTTGTGATGTCTTCACTATTATTCTACAATGTAGAAAATAGTGAAAAATCCTGGAATGAGTAGGTGTCCCAAGTTTTGACTGGTACTTGCTTAATTAATTAGAATAATATTATGGTGTTTCTACTACATGAAAAACGAAACCCTCAGGGTTTCCGTTAGGATGGAATGGAAAATATGGCGGTTTGTTCGAATATTTCTGTAGGTCAGTGATATTTATTCCCATAGTAATTCGTTATGGATCCATAACTAAATCAACATCTGCATTTTTAAATGCAGTATTTTTTCATCATTATTTTATTAACGAAATGTGTTCATTTGTTTATTAGGCTACTGTGCAGTCTACAATACATACTGTAGTAAACATGGGAAAGTGCCTAATTCCTTACATAAGGGAGAGCAGCGCAGGAGACCGGGGTTCAAATCCCCGTCGGGGAGGAAGGAGTAGGCTGTCCTTGTAAATAGGAATTTGTTCTTAACTGATTCCATATGTGTTATTTTGTAGTTGTGATGTCTTCACTATTTTTCTACAATGTAGAAAATAGTAAAAATACCTACCAAGCAAGTTTTCATAAATCATTGGGTACAGTGTAAGAAAAAAGTCAGAGTAATCTGAAATGAGAGCATAATTCATGTTCAAATTTATAACATATATAGACATTTCATCATTAAGACCTTTTATGAAATGTCTGGAGGGTTAAAAGGGAGGGGGGGGTTCACACCTAGCTCAAGTTGGGGAGGGTGGGTTCACACCTAGCTCGGCTATTAGACAATTCTTTAGTAAAGGTTGAATAGTCTTGTTCAGCTAATAGCCCATCCTGCTTTGCTTGTGAAAAACTAATAATATTTTTTTCCCCTTTCCACACGTTAAAGATTCCAATAGATAAAGTGTTTTTAGCCACAATCGGCCCCAACCCAAGTTAATAGATTTGGGCACAGTCGATAGCATGCTGGACTTCGGGCTAGAATGTTAAGGGTTCAAAATCTGCTCCCTGCTTGCTATAATGAATGAGTTTGATACACCTGGTATTGGATATGGCTGAAAAAAAATTGGCTAAATAGCCATTTTCATAAGCAAACTTTATGACAAAATATGCACAATCGTTTGTCTCTACATTAACTAACATATTCCTCTCAAATATACACTTTTTGCTTGACTCGTTATGACGGTATAATTACTTAAATTTGTTTCCCCGTAATGTTTTGTCAGCCATCTTTGCTGAAGTCACCAGGGATGGGTGGCCCACGTCAAATTTGTCATTGCAACCACTCGATATGATTGGTCATATATAAACCTTGGGACCCAAATGGATAATGAGTGCTGTAACTCCCCCTTGTGGTCGTCTGGAGCAATGAAGCCGTGACGCTGGGTACCTCTAAGTCCCGCGGTGTAAGCTCACAACTTTTAAAGGAGGAACCTTTGAGGGTCTTGGAGCAGCCACTGGGTTAAGTTTGATTGCCTTTGGGGAAAGAAATAAAGGATCCAATTTGGGAAAGTCGTAATGCTGGTGAGTTACCACTGCCCTGATATCCAAAAGTTATTTCCGGCTGTATGCAGTAACACAAAACGCTTTGTGGTTTAAAAATGTAAGAAATAACACCCCAAAAAAACAAAATACTGCAAAGTTGCTTAGGAGCTAGAAGCAGAGCTTCCATGTGTATCGGCACCATCTTACATCATCCTGTTTCAGCATGAAAATGCCCCCATGCACAAAGTGAGGTCCATACAGAAATGCTTTGTCGAGACTGGTGTGGAAGATCTTGACTAGCCTGCACAGAGCCATGACCTCAACCCCATCGAACACCTTTGGGATGAATTGGAACGTTGAGTGCTAGCCAGGCCTAATCGCTCAACATAAGTGCCGACCTCGCTACTGTGGCTGAATGGAAGCAAGTCCCTGCAGCAGTGTTCCGACATCTAGTGGAAGACCTTCCCAGAAGAGTGGAGGCTGTTGTAACAACAAAGGGGGGACCAACTCCATATTAATGCCCATGATTTTGGAATTAGATACTTTTGATCATGTAGTGGATCTAAATCCACAATTTTCTAATTGTGTTGAGTCGCTCAGGTATCATATGAACACACACAAAACATGGTCAAATGTGTAGAATTGTAGGAAATTCACTTTAAATCTGCAACATTTTCACTCCGCCCAATGCAAAATGTGTACAATTGAACTTAACTGAAAATATTTATTTCTGCCAGTAAGAGGGGCGTGTGGAACTCTTTGGGGTCACGTGGTTTGCGAGGTGGGGGATTTATTACTATGCTGATAAATGACCATATCCATCTGGACCTTTACCACCTAGAAAATGTGTGTAACCTGACCTACTAAAATAGGAGTTGAGTACCTCTGATCTATAGGCTAGTACCAGATGTGATGCATCATTAAACCTCTCCACGCCATAAGGTTCTTGTTCACATTTCGTTCAAGATTTCACGATTTCCCCATGTTTCCATCAGTGGGTCACCTCTTTGTTGCTGTTATTCAACCATTACTATTTTCTGTCAGAATGATATTCATTGGCTCTCTGTTTTTAATTTAGTGGGTCTGAGGTTCACCTTGAAAGGGAGAGGGGGTGTGCAAGTCAATAGTAGGATGGTGTTCTTAATGTTTGGTACACTCAGTGCATTTTACATTTTTAAAAGTTATTCAAGTATAAATTACCAAAGTTACAATCGATTGCTAAAGATTTTCTGTTAATTACAAAAAATTAACATTATCTTTGGTAAATTACCGGTAGCTTTGCAACCTTAGGAATGGTGAATACAAGGCTGGCTTGCTGATTTGAATGTTTACTGGACTTCAGTCAGTCTCTGAGGAGGGAGGCTCACGTATGTGACTTGTTAAGCAAATGTTTACTCCTGAACTTATTTAGTCTTGCCCTAACAAAGTGGTTGAATACTTGTTGACTTTTGAAAAAAAAAATTCCACATAATCGGGTATTGTGCATAGGCCAGTGACAAAATCTAAATTTAATCAATTTTAAATTCAGGCGGTAACACAACAAAATGTGGAGAAAGTGTAGGCGTGTGAGTACTTTCTGAAGGCACTGTAGGTATCAGCCATTGCTAGCTTAGTTGCTAGCGTTCAAAGCTAGCTAGCTAACAACACAAATATCTGGAATAGTGACAAAGCAGTGGACGGAAGCAACTCAGACGGATTACCAGGACGTGTACTCGAAGCATGCGCAGACCAACTGGCAAGTGTCTTCGCTGACTTTTTCAACCTCTCCCTGACCAAGTCTGTAATACCTACATGTTACAAGCAGACCACAATAGTACCTGTGCCCAAGAAAGTGAAGGTAACCTGCCTAAATGATTACCAAAAGGCAGGTCATGGCTCACATCAATGGCATAATCCCGGATACCCTAGACCCACTCCAATTCGCATACCTCCCCAACACATCCACAGATGACTCAATCGCACTCCACATTGCCCTTTCCCACCTGGACAAAAGGAACACCTATGTGAGAGTGCTGTTCATTGACTTTAGCTCAGCATTCAACACCATAGTGCCCACAACACTCATCACTAAGCTAAGGACCTTGGGACTAAACACCTCCCTCTGCAACTGGATCCTGGACTTTCTGACGGGCCGCCCCCCAGGTGGTAAGGGTAGGCAATAACACGTCTGCCACTCTGATCCTCAACACTGGGGCCCCTCAGGGGCGCGTGCTTAGTCCCCTCCTGTACTCCCTATTCACCTACGATTGCGTGGCCAAACACGACTCGAACACCATAATTAAGTTTCCTGACGACACAACAGTGGTAGGCCTGATTTACCGACAACATTGAGACAGACCTGGCAGTCTCGGACCTCTCCCTCAACCTCTCCCTCAATGTGACCTATACAAAGGAGCTGGTCGTCGATTACAGGAAAAGGCGGGCTGAACAGTCCCCCATTAACATCGGTGGGGCTGTAGTGGAATGGGTCGAGAGTTTCAAGTTCCTTGGTGTCCACATCACCAACAAACTATCGTGGTCCAAACGCACCAAGACAGTCGTGAAAAGGGCACGACAATACCTTTTCCCCCTCAGAGGAGACTGAAAATATTCTACAACTGCACCATCGAGAGCATCCTGACCGGTTGCATCACTGCCTGGAATGGCAACTGCTAAGGCGCTACAGAGGGTAGTGCCTGGGGCCAAGCTTCCTGCCACCCAGGACCTATACACTAGGCGATGTTAGAGGAAAGCCCAAAAAATGGTCAAAGACTTCAGTCACCCTAGTCATAGACTGTTTTCTCTGCTACCGTACAGCAAGCGGTCCCAGAGCGCCAAGTCTAGGACCAAAAGTCTCTTTAACAGCTTCTACCCCCAAGCCTTCAGACTGCTGAACAATTAATCAAATGGCCACCCAAACTATTTACATTGGTACCAGTACCCCCTGTATATAGCCTCGTTATTGTTATTTTATTGTGTTGCTTTTTTATTATTTTTTACTTTGGTTTATTTGGTAAATATTTTCTTAACTCTTTAACTGCATTGTGCGTTAAGCGCTTGTAAGTATGCATTTCACGGAAAAGTCTACACCTGTATTCGGCATAAGTGACATACATTTTTGATTTGATTTACATGTTTTCAAGATGCGTACTGCCTCCAGCTCATTGTAAAGTCGTGTGTGATGCACTGATGAAGTCTGCCTTCCATTGCCTATGTTTTTGATGTTTGTAACAGCAGCTCTCGCGCTGTCTGACAGATTTTCCTCTCAAAGACTGTGTGCTGTACGCGTTTTATAAATAAGATGCATAATGAATATACTGTACATGCCCCAATTTAAGTCCACACAATTATGCAAATTATCCTATAGACCGATAAGAACGACCAGTCAAATGTGCAGTACCAGTCAGAAGTTTGGACACACCTACTCATTTAAGTTAAAAAATATATATTTTTAAATCCGTTATTTTCCCAGGTAAGTTGACTGAGAACACATTCTCATTTGCAGCAACAACCTGGGGAATAGTTACAGGGGAGAGGAGGGGGATGAATGAGCCAATTGTAAACTGGGGATTATTAGGTGACCGTGATGGTTTGAGGGCCAGATTGGGAATTTAGCCAGGACACCGGGGTTAACACCCCTACTCTTACGATAAGTGCCATGGGATCTTTAATGACCTCAGAGAGTCAGGACACCCGTTTAACGTCCCATCCGAAAGACAGCAGTTAGTAGTTATTTTGAATATCCCCAAAAATTCTAAAATAAATTGCAACAAAAGGCTGGCATTTTGAGTTTGGGGTGTTAAAAATAATTTATCGACAGGCTTTTGTCTCTGACAATGCTGCCGTACAGGAATGCCTGCCTAACATGAATATTAGACTAGGCCTATATCTCCTTTGTAAAGATAATATTAATGGTAATATTAGGCTACTCTTTATTGTAATATTATATGTTTAGGAGATTTCGCCTATCACCAACTGTTGCTGTGTGGATAGCTCCTCTGGAATGATCTTTCAGTAGTCCACAAGATAAATGAGTTCTTCAACGACCTCAGTATCAGTCTTTTCCTCTCAACAGCTGTTGCTCTATGCAGCCTGTTGCAATATCTAGCTATTTTTAAACCGGAAGAATATGATTGCTCTGGATAGTTAGTCTTGTCCCTGGCCTAACCCCTGATGGAAAGACTGATAATCCTTGTGCCCACCATTACTAATTCATCCTATTTTACTATTAGCCACAAGACAGTTTCTCTCCGTTTACACACGTCCATAATGAATGAAGGCCCTTTGTGTTGCCTGATTAGGTACCGCACTGCCACTAAAGTTACAGTGCATTCAGGAATTATTCAGACCCCTTGACTTTTTCCACATTTTGTTTACGTTACAGCTTTATTCTAAAATGTATTACATAAAAAAAAATCCTCATTGATCTACATGCAATACCCCATAATGACATAGTGAAAACAGGGTTTCAGAATTGTATGCATATTGTGCAAAAACAGATACCTTATTTACATAAGTATCCAGACCCTTTGCTTCGCTTCATACTCGTCGCCAAACCCACTGGCTCCATGTCATCTACAAGACCCTGCTAGGTAAAGTCCCCCCTTATCTCAGCTCGCTGGTCACCATAGCATCTCCCACCTGTAGCACACGCTCCAGCAGGTATATCTCTCTAGTCACCCCCAAAACCAATTCTTTCTTTGGCCGCCTCTCTTTCCAGTTCTCTGCTGCCAATGACTGGAACAAACTACAAAAATCTCTGAAACTGGAAACACTTATCTCCCTCACTAGCTTTAAGCACCAACTGTCAGAGCAGCTCACATATTACTGCACCTGAACATAGCCCACCTATAATTTAGCCCAAACAACTACCTCTTTCCCAACTGTATTTAATTTATTTATTTATTTTGCTCCTTTGCACCCCATTATTTTTATTTCTACTTTGCACATTCTTCCATTGCAAAACTACCATTCCAGTGTTTTACTTGCTATATTGTATTTACCTTGCCACCATGGCCTTTTTTGCCTTTACCTCCCTTCTCACCTCATTTGCTCACATTGTATATAGACTTGTTTATACTGTATTATTGACTGTATGTTTGTTTTACTCCATGTGTAACTCTGTGTCGTTGTATCTGTCGAACTGCTTTGCTTTATCTTGGCCAGGTCGCAATTGTAAATGAGAACTTGTTCTCAACTTGCCTACCTGGTTAAATAAAGGTAAAATAAATAAATAAATTAGACTCTTAATTGAGCTCCGGTGCATCCTGTTTCCATTGATCATCCTTGAGAGGTTTCTACAACTTGATTGGAGTCCACCTGATGTAAATTCTATTAATTTGACATGATCTGGAAATGCACACCTGTCTATATAAGGTCCCCCAGTTGACAGTGCATGTCAAAGCAAAAACCAAGCCACGATGTCGAAGGAATTGTCCGTAGAGCTCCAAGACCGGATGGTGTCGTGGCACAGATCTGGGGAAGGGTATCAAAACATTTCTGTAGCATTGAAGGTCCCCAAGAACACAGTGACCTCCATCATTCTTAAATGGAAGAAGTTTGGAATCACCAAGACTCTTCCTAGAGCTGGCTGCCCGGCCATACTGAGCAATCGGGGGATAAGGGCCTTGGTCAGGGAGGTAACCAAGAACCCGATGGTCACTCTGAAGGAGCTCCAGAGTTTCTCTTTGGCGATGAGAGCACCTTCCAGAAGGAAAACCATCTCTGCAGCACTCCACTAATCAGTAGTGTATAGACAGAAGCCACTCCTCAGTAAAAGGCACAGGACAGCTTCTTGGAGTTTGCCAAAAGGCACCTCTTAGACCATGAGAAACAAGATACTCTGGTCTGATGAAACCAAATTTGAACTCTTTGGCCTGAATGTCAAGAGTCACGTCTGGAGGAAACCTGGCACCATCCCTACGGTGAAGCATGCTGTGGGGATGTTTTTCAGCGGCAGGGATTGGGAGACTAGTCAGGATCGAGGGAAAAGATGGAAGCAGCAAAGTACAGAAATATCCTTGATTTAAAAACCTGCTCCAGAGTGCTCAGGACCTCAAACTGGGGTGAAGGTTCACCTTCCAACAGGACAACGACACTAAACACACAGCCAAGATGACGCAGGAGTGGCTTCGGGACAAGTCTCAATGTCCTTGAGTGGGCCAACCAGAGCCCGGACTTGAACCCATTTGATCATCTCTGAAAATAGCTGTGCAGCAACGCTCACAATCCAACCTGACAGAGCTTGAGAGGATCTGCAGAGAAGAATGGGAGAAACTCCCCAAATACAGCTTGTAGCGTCATACCTAAGAAGACTTGAGGCTGTAATCTCTGACAAAGATGCTTCAACAAAGTACTGAGTAAAGGTTCTGAATACTTATGTAAATGTGATATTTCAGGGTTTTTTGTATAATTTGCAACATTTTCTAAAAACCTGTTTTTGCTTTTGAATTATGGGGTGTTGTGTAGATTGAAAAAAAAAAAGACACAATTGAATCCATTTTAGAATAAGGCTCTAACGTAACAGAATTTGGAATACTTGAAGGGGTCTGAATACTTTCCGAATACACTATATATCTAGCTTGTGACTGTAGGTGGCTGGTTTGTCCTCGACGTCCTGGTGGACAGAGAGCATTGTGGGTCAAATCTGGAACGTCTTGGTTGTTGTTTTTCCATTATGTTAGTCATACTGGCTGGCACTAATCTCAGCTGCTAGTCAAACATGGACATAATCCTAAAATGATATACCTGGGCCATGGTATGATCCTGCATTGATACACCATTCATGGTCCAAATCCACACTTTAGCCTACTTCAAACCTAGGCTAGATTTCTGCCTTGTAAAAAATGTATTCAGAAGTACTTTGGATGACACTTTTTTTTACTCTTCTAAATGCTAACTCACGGTGCTCAAAAACTGTGTAATAATTTACCTGTTCTACTTAACGCGCAGAGAGATCCCCATCTGGTAGGTGAGGCTAAGCGTCCTGCTCGGACTACCCAAAGAAATATGGTGTGTGAGATAGGAGCCCTTAATATTCCTTCTGTGAGAACCCTCTGCAGTTATTAGGACACAGTAGTCATAGAGAGAGCAGAGAAAATACCACTGTATTAATATCCCCTGGCCTGCATCTGTGCCATCCTCATTCTCACAGCAATTTGTCTGTCATTATTCAACCCTATGCCAAATAGGCAGATGAGAATATTGTCCTAAATTTGCAAGGGAAATGCAGACATCACACCTTAAGGGCCAGGAATTGGATTGACTTTTAACCTCTGTGAGATAACTGAGAAAATGTGCTGGAAGGTGTAGCTTGGTGTCAACCTAAAGGTGTAAAGGTAAGGAGGGGTTCTTTACCCAGTCGTATCTGTACACCAAGCTGTACATCTATGTTCTCGTCGTGTTAAAATAGTGTGTGGAAATCAATCTCTCCATCAACCCTGAGCTGTGTGAAGATGTCTGATCGGTGTGGGGACTGGAGAGAGAAAGTGGGATTACGCCAGATAGAAGACCGCCCCCTAATAGCCTACCCCTGTGAGGTGAGCAGGAGGGAAAACGTTGGAACGGTGTGTGTTTGCCTGTGCGTGCATGCGTGCTGCGAGAGACTAGATCGGCTTTCAGATAGACTTTAGAGCAGGGTCCTTTATGCTCCACAGGCTCAGTAGACAGTCTATTCTCCTGATAGTGGGCCAGGCTGTAGAAATGTAATAGGCTTTGGGGGCTGATCGCTCTTTCAGGGCATCCGATCTCTGGTTCTGCTGCACCCACCCTACATCTCAGTGAAATAGGTTTGAAGGAGCAGGGCCAACGGTATCAAGGCTGTGGAATTCCTGGACATGGAAAAGTTATGGCATTGTGTTCACAAAGATGATTCGGCGCTCTGTGAAATGCAACAGTTTAGGTTGGTTTTATTTTATATCAAGCAAGTCCCTCTCTCTGTAGATGCTAATATAAGGAATCGAACGAATACATTGTTGCCAAACATGTAAGAGCATTTCACAACATCCAAGTGCTAAGTGTCATTAAAAAAGCTCTTGTTATCTACAATCTTTGACTGCATGGAATCTTCAGTGGAGGCATCTGGTAGGCTTCTACTGGTGTGTGGGAGTGTCATCTGGAAAGGAACATGGCCCTTGACCCCGTTCACTTCTGGCATCTTTGCTGTGCCAGAAGTGCACTCCTGCACTTTATTACCCCTTGTACCCATGTGCCAGTGCAGCTGGAGGAGGGCTCTCTAGCCGTCATGCCTGCAGCACACTGGCTACTTCTGCCAGGAGATGGCCTGGCGATGCAGCTGCTTCTTTTTGGCTCGGACTCCCCAGTCAGTGTCTCTGCTCTCTACGCCTACTGGCTCTGACTCATCAGCCATACTTTGGTGATGGGGTCAGACCTGATGATTTCACAGTGCCTGAAGTTGTTTGTGAACCAGGCAACCTCCATATCCCACAGAAATTGCAGGGATATCTGCCTTAACCTGAAATTATGGGTCAATTGTAGCTTTTTAGAAAACTGTTTAGGTTGAGACACTTCCAGGTTTGAAGATGTTCCATTGGTCGATGCTTTATTATCCAGATAGATTGCTCTGTTATTTCACAATGATTTATTTTCCTCCTTATTCCTCTGTAAGGTTGTACACATTCTGAAAGCCATATAGCCTAGCCAGTGTGTGTGTGTGCCTGCGCATGCGTGCACTAATAATAGGCTGCACAACATATTAAAAGTCGTTAAAGCAAGTGGCTAATATTTTTTAAGGGCTTAAGATGTGTTTAACAGAGCAGAACCTGTGTTTTCTCAGAAGGGTTCCAATGCTGATTCGTAATGAGTGTGTCTGGTGTCAAGCTGCTGCTAATTAGACCTAGCAGTCCGTTTCCTTCCGCTCAGGTCGGATCAGGGTTAGGGAAGGAGGGAACAGCTCTGGTTTTATAGCCATCTCTCAATCACAGGCCCATCATGGCTCAGAATCACACAGGATTTTATTGGACGTCATCCCAATTATTGACCTCTTAAGACAACCCTGTATGCTGGAGACCGTGCCTAGAGAACAGCTCATTACTGGGACATGGTTGCTCAACCAGTGCGTTAGACTAGAGTAACTTGAGCCTGGCCCTGCCATCAAACCTTCCTGCTGATAGGCAACACAGGTCCCCCAGGAGACTGCTGGGAATTCCACCAGCTAAACTGCTGCTGCTCACTGTATATCTCACTCTCTCTCCTCTTCTTTCTCTCTCGTTCTTTCTCGTTCTCTCTCTGTCTCTCTCTCGTTCCCTATTTCTCTCGCTCTCTTCATCTGCAGATGAAGGCTACTATCAGAGTGGAAAATTCCAGTTTGAAATAAACGTCCCTGAAGCTTACAACATGGTGGTAAGTGGTCATGTCTCATTAGAAATGGTGTGTTTGTGTTTGTGCGTGCGTGGTGTGGGGTCCGATTGAGGTGCTACTGAGCACTGAGAACAGGTGATGAGGGATGCAGAGGAGGACTCGCCGTTTAGTTGTTTCCATTTCCATGGCTAATTCTTAGTTTAATAACACCCGCACACACACACCAGAGGCCTTACAATCATACAGTCCACCAAAGTTAGGACAGCTCAGGGTCATGAAATCATTCTGATCCTCCCTCCCATTTGAATGTCCCCATGGCCAATACATACCAGGGCTGTGTCTGAAATGGCACCCTATTCCCAACATAGTGCACCACCTTTGAGCAGAGCCCTTGTCAATAGGGTTCTCTTTTGGATTTAACGCACAAGTTCTGTGGAGATTAAACCCTGGTGCTGTGCAGCACTGTGGGTAATTTACACTCTCCCAGTTTGCCTCCCGTCCACAGCTCCATCAGGAGAAAGTGAGTACAGGTCCTCTCGGTAAACGGCCTGGCATGGAGTTGTAGGTGGCAGGGATGCAGGGTGAGTTACAGCCCAACACAGAACAGTCTCAGCCTTTAGTTTTCCCTCCATCCCTCCATTCTCTTCCTTGTTTTTATGCCACCCATCCATCCTGGACGCCGTTTTATCTCACCTCCACACTGCTCGTCTTAATACACAAACACGCGTGCACGCACGCACACACTCCTGTGTGTCATCAGGAACAGTCCAGGCTTTGAATTTACAGCCTGTTTATTCCAAAACCTTACGCTCTGTGCTTTACAGCCTGTTTCTATTGAAGACCTTACGCTTTGTGCTTTATCTTAATGGTGAATTTGCAGCCTGTTTATACAAAGACGCTCTGTGCTCTGTGCTTTGTCTTAATGGGGGCTAATTAGACAGGCAGTAAAGGCTTTGTATGGATTTACCTGCCTTTTATGAGAGCTCATAAACGGCCTGAAAGAGACTCATAAAGAGCATGAGTTTTATTTGCATTTTTTAGGCCTAGCCCCTAGATACTCAACACATCTGACCATTCTAGCAAACTGGGCCACAGTTTTAAACAAATCTTTTCAATCGATATATTATTTATGAATTTTGAAATGACTTGATCCCAGCCTTTTAATAATGAATTTGACTGGTTATTCTAAGCCTTTTCAGGTTGTTGTAAGGTGGTCAACTGAGGAGTTTGATAATGGTGTAAGAGGGGTCGACATTTTAAGGACTGGCTCTTAGCCAGGACTGGCCTCATTAGCATTCAATTCTATTTTGGGACTTCAGACGAAACGTTTGCACTGCACATCACAGGACTTAGTTATTGTCATCTCAGAGTATTGGCATAGCCAACTGGTCACTTTTTCATTAATCTTTCCCTATCTAGTTCACCTTCGTTAGAAAATGGGCAACGGCTGCTTTAGGTAGTGGCTTAATGTTCCCGAGGCCCTTGCCTTTCTCACAGGCTTGACAACCTAACATAAGATAAACAAGATGGCGCAAAAGTTGTGATTTAGCAAGTTATTTCATTCAATGTCTCTCATGGAATATATCATTGTGCACGGTAAAAAAAAGGCAAGATTTGGGAAATTGACTGGAGCAGAGAGTGGTATTTTAAGAAAAGTAAAGTCCGCTGTGAGCCCAAACACTTCCAAAGTGGTGTTGTCCTCTTATCAAATTGCCTAGGACTCTGTCTTCTAGAAGCGTCTTTGAAGAACTATTGCAGACTGACGCTTCTATTTCTCTCTCTATACTGTGTGTATAACGATGTATTTATCTCTCAAGGTGCCACCCTCTTCTCACAGTTTTGAGGAGCACTAATGAGGTCTAAGGCTGACGTATGATCAAATAAACAATGTTAAAGAAGAAGGCACTGCTTTTTTTTGTGGCGTTTGTCTTGTTTGTTTTTGTTTTCATGTTTGGTTCAGTCTGGGGGAGAAAATATACAAGGGTTTCTTTTGAAGATTCTCAGCACCATATGAAAGTATGTCTCCTCCTGAGCTATGCTGTGCTTTGTATGTTGGTTTGTGGAGGTTGGTTTTCCTCAGGCAGTATTCCATACTGTCCCAATCAAACCTTGTGATAAAATGGGTCTTAACCTCTTCCTCAGGCTCAAGAGAGAGCTGGCTGGTGGATGAGATTAATCCTAATCTGTTCCATGTTTTTTCTCCCCAGCCTCCCAAAGTGAAATGTCAGACCAGAATATGGCACCCCAACATCGCTGAGACAGGGGAGATCTGTTTGAGGTAATGAACTCTTTCTCACATTGCCAAACACTGATTGGCTTTCATCCTGTGTGTGTGTATTTTTAAAGGATGGCGATTCAGAAATGGACTACATGGACAGATTCCAAAGTGTGGTTAGTGGACACAGGAGCCCCAGCAGTGGTCAAGCAGTTTTGTGTGTGTGAGATATATATGCTGGGGCTGGAGAGAGGAAAACATTTACAGGCAGATTTGATGTCTGACTAGTCTCTAGTTATTCTCAGAACCTTGGAGAGCAGCTAATGACCATACAAGAGTGCTGCTGTAAAAATACATATCTTCATGATAACAAACTGACATCTAGTCATCAGCACATGAAAGGTCGAGAAAAGCAGATATTTTAAGATGCCTGGCTGGCTGACTTTCTTTTGGGATGTCCAATCATTTACAGAGCAATAAATATCACAGGTGAGAATGTCATGGGGGAACAGGTCTGACTGTAGTAGTAGGCTATTTCTATATTGTGATTTCCGACTTGATGATGGAGATTTTGATTTCTTCTGGTTTCTATTTTCCCAGTTTGTTGCGGGAGCACTCTATCGACGGCACTGGCTGGGCCCCTACGAGAACATTAAAGGTGAGTCTCTAATCACTGTATCACCAGCACCTATAGCTCAGACTGATATCAGTGACCATCTTAATGAACCTCTGTGGTCCCAACGCCCCCGCTCTTAAACTAGTAGTGGATCTTTAAAGCACCGTTCACCCTCCTACTCTGAGAGGGAGATGAATACTGCTGCAGGGGGAGGAGAACATGGGAGCCCTAGTCTAAAAGGAGCTTTGTACGTCATAAAAGTATGCAAGGAGTGTAAATTGCCATTCATTGTGGAAGTAGCGATTGCAAAGCGCTTTCAAAATCCCTTACCTGCTTCTTAAGGTTCTTTCTAAGATCTCAACAAGCACAGTGTGTTCTGTAAACTAAGCAGTAACCATGACAGTATATTTCCCAGACTTTCTCATCTCTACTACTGAAAGAACACAGTCTTCTCTTGAAAGGAGGGCACTTTGAATTGTGTGAGAGTTTAATGCCATTAGCCCTAATTTCCGGTTGGTAGACTGCAAAACTGAGAATGTAGGATAAATCTCTTGGTTTGACCTGGTGAACTTTGCTAAACTTGTCTCTGTTGTGGGGTGTGTGTTATTGATCCAAAGATACTGTGATTTCTCTGAACGAGGCCCCATTCTACTCTGTGGTGGTGGTCTGCTGCTAACAGGTATTGCTCCTGAGGGAGTTGGCTCACTATGAAGCAGGGCTCCTTGCTTGAAAACCCCAATGGTTTTCCTTTGATAAATGGCACGTGCTTGACCCGAGAGCCACGATGTTGAACATGTGCTATGCATTGAACTTGCTTTGCATTTCCAGATAGATTTAAGATCCCTTGTCAAAAAATCATTGGGTGTTTCAAATTCTAAACCTAAAGTGAGGGAGAAAAAGTATTTGATCCCCTGCTGATTTTGTACGTTTGCCCACTGACAAAGAAATGACCAGTCTATAATTTTAATGGTAGGTTTATTTGAACAGTGAGAGACAGAATAACAACAAAAAAATCCAGAAAAACACATGTCAGAAATGTTATAAATTGATTTGCATTTTAATGTGGGAAATCAGTATTTGACCCCCTCTCAATCAGAAAGATTTCTGGCTCCCAGGTGTCTTTTATACAGGTAATGAGCTGAGATTAGGAGCACACTCTTAAAGGGAGTGCTCCTAAACTCAGTTTGTTACCTGTATTAAAGACACCTGTCCACAGAAGCAATCAATCAATCAGATTCCAAACTCTGCACCATGGCCAAGACCAAAGAGCTCTCCAATGATGTCAGGAACAAGATTGTAGACCAACACAAGGCTGGAATGGGCTACAAGACCATCGCCAAGCAGCTTGGTGAGAAGGTGACAACAGTTGGTGCGATTATTTGCAAATGGAAGAAACACAAAAGACCTGTCAATCTCCCCCGGCCTGGGGCTCCATGCAAGATCTCACCTCGTGGAGTTGCAATGATCATGAGAATGGTGAGGAATCAGCCCAGAACTACACGGGAGGATCTTGTCAATGATCTCAAGGCAGCTGGGACCATAGTCGCCAAGAAAACAATTGGTAACACATTACGCCGTGAAGAACTGAAATCCTGCAGCGCCCGCAAGGTCGCCCTGCTCAAGAATGCACATAAACTTCTTTAAACTTCTTCACAACAGTATCTCGGACCTGCCTGGTGTGTTCCTTGTTCTTCATGATGCTCTCTGCGCTTTTAACGGACCTCTGAGACTATCACAGTGCAGGTGCATTTATACGGAGACTTGATTACACACAGGTGGATTGTATTTATCATCATTAGTCATTTAGGTCAACATTGGATCATTCAGAGATCCTCACTGAACTTCTGGAGAGAGTTTGCTGCACTGAAAGTAAAGGGGCTGAATAATTTTACACGCCCAATTTTTCAGTTTTTGATTTGTTAAAAAAGTTTGAAATATCTAATAAATGTCGTTCCACTTCATGATTGTGTCCCACTTGTTGTTGATTCTTCACAAAAAAATACAGTTTTATATCTTTATGTTTGAAGCCTGAAATGTGGCAAAAGGTCGCAAAGTTCAAGGGGGCCGAATACTTTCGCAAGGCACTGTATATGCCCGTCTGAAATTATTCAATGAACATCTGAGTGATTCAGAGGACACCTGGGGGAAGGTGTTGTGGTCAGATGAGACCAAAATGGAGCTCTTTGGCATCAACTCAACTCGCCGTGTTTGGAGGGGGAGGAATGCTGCCTATGATCCCAAGAACACCATCCCCACTGTCAAACATGGAGGTGGAAACATTATGCTTTGGGGCTGTTTTTCTGCTAAGGGGACAGGACAACTTCACCGCATCAAAGGGACGATGGACGTGGCCATGTACCGTCAAATCTTGGGTGAGAACCTCCTTCCCTCAGCCAGGGCATTGGAAATGGATTGTGGATGGGTATTCCAGCATGACAATGACCCAAAACACACGGCCAAGGCAACAAAGGAGTGGCTCAAGAAGAATCACATTAAGGTCCTGGAGTGGCCAAGCCAGTCTCCAGACCTTAATCCCATAGAAGATCTGTGGAGGGAGCTGAAGGTTCGAGTTGCCAAACGTCAGCCTCGAAACCTTAATGACTTGGAGAAGATCTGCAAAGAGGAGTGGGACAAAATCCCTCCTGAGATGTGTGCAAACCTGGTGGCCAACTACAAGAAACGTCTGACTTCTGATTGCCAACAAGGGTTTTGCCACCAAGTAATGTTTTGCAGAGGGGTCAAATACTTATTTCCCTCATTAAAATGCAACTTAATTTATACAATTTTTGACATGCATTTTCCTGGATTTTTTTGTTGTTATTCTGTCTCTCACTGTTCAAATAAACCTACCATTAAAATTATAGACTGATCATTTCTTTGTCAGTGGGCAAATGTACAAAATCAGCAGGGGATCAAATACTTTTTTCCCTCCCTGTAGGCCTATTAAAGATGTGTCAAATCTTTTCATATGACTTATGACTAGCACATACCACTTTTATTTTTTTATGAGAGTGCCTTTTGTATCTTTGGTAATATTCTAATATATTTCCAGACAGGAGACATGAAGTGACTTTGAAGTCAACCCTGAGGCCTTGATTGTGTCTCACTGGTGTTTCTCTTATCAGAAGCCACTGTGAGTCACAACCCAACCCATCTCTGCGTAACGCCTACGTCACATCTTCCGTCTCCTCTCTTCCCCTTTGACACACTGAGATACAGTACCGCTCGAATGGATTCAGTTTGTAGTGTCACAGCCACTCTATTTAGGCCCTGAGCTCAAAACTATTGATTACATTGATGGCGAGGGAGATGAGGTGACACTGAAAGGCGACAATGTTATTGTTGTGCGGTTGCTCGTCTCCTAGACGTCACAGTTGCAATACCTTATACCACACACACACACACACACACACAGGCACACGGAAAGACACACACACAGGCACACGGAAACACAGATACAAGCACACACACTCGCACATTCTCCCTGGCTCACTCATCGTCTTCTGTTTCTGCAATTCAGGTGTAATTAACAACTCTGATATCCCCATGACGACGTCCTCAGGTGGTTCCCTGGCTAGCTAACGTCTTACTTAGCTACCGATGACACCCACAGCCAGCCAGGTTCATTTACTGCATGATGACTGTTTCAAAAGCCGTTACCGTGGCATGTTTCAAATTCTTATGATATGAAGTTATTCTCATTAGCCTGACTCAGTTCGTTTTTATGCTGTGATAACATCTAGAAGCCTAGCTAAGGTGTGTAAGAAGGATAGGACCTGACTTGAGGCAGTGATGTACAGTAACTATTAGAGAGAATAGGATGCACTGGAGGAATACTAACTGTCAGTTCTGAGGAAAAGATTGGAATCATTAGTCTTTAGGAGGAGGTGATTTAAAAGTCAGTCCCTAAAGTGATGGCCATGGTCTGTTTCCTTGCCTGTTCAGGCTCTTTCTACTGGACACCTGTGATTTTGCGTGTCAGTTAGCCAGCCTAGTAATTGAAGTAATCTGCTGCTGTACAAGGTCTGCTTTCCAAATGGCACCCTATTCCTTAAATAGTGCACTACTTTTGACCAGCGACTATACAGTGGGGCAAAAAAGTATTTAGTCAGCCACCAATTGTGCAAGTTCTCCCACTTAAAAAGATGAGAGGCCTGTAATTTTCATCATAGGTACACTTCAACTATGACAGACAAAATGAGAAAAAAAATCCAGAAAATCACATTGTAGGATTTTAAATTTATTTGCAAATTATGGTGGAAAATAAGTATTTGGTCAATAACAAAAGTTTCTCAATACTTTGTTATATACCCTTTGTTGGCAATGACAGAGGTCAAACGTTTTCTGTAAGTCTTCACAAGGTTTTCACACACTGTTGCTGGTATTTTGGCCCATTCCTCCATGCAGATCTCCTCTAGAGCAGTGATGTTTTGGGGCTGTTGCTGGGCAACACAGACTTTCAACTCCCTCCAAAGATTTTCTATGGGGTTGAGATCTGGAGACTGGCTAGGCCACTCCAGGACCTTGAAATGCTTCTTACGAAGCCATTCCTTCATTGCCGGGGCGGTGTGTTTGGGATCATTGTCATGCTGAAAGACCCAGCCACGTTTCATCTTCAATGCCCTTGCTGATGGAAGGAGGTTTTCACTCAAAATCTCACGATACATGGCCCCATTCATTCTTTCCTTTACACGGATCAGTCGTCCTGGTCCCTTTGCAGAGAACTTGCACAATTCGTGGCTGACTAAATACTTTCTTGCCCCACTGTATGTCCTTTAGCTCTCAAAGTACTACAATATATAGGGAATAGGGTGCCATTTGGAACGTAGCCTACATACTATTGGCAGTAGCGGGACCGCAACAGGAAGAGACTGTTGCCGTGTCTGAATACTCATGCTTGTGTTCTAAATAGTAGGCTTTTTGGGTATGAAGAAAATAGAGCTTTCTTTAGGCAATGAACAACTACTCTGATAGAAAACGGCCTATGTGGCATCGATATTAGTCAGAAACATTTATTCTACTGTCAAAAAATGTACTACAAAGTGTAAATGGGGATCATTTTTGTCACAAGGTCAGTCTCGTCCAAAACAGAGTTTTGTAAGTGAGTTTGTCTTGACTTGAGGTTTGGGTTTTGATTTCGACAACGCTCACTTGCCCACTAACACAAGATACACAACTGTGGTCAATCCACTCTATCCATCCTACCGCAGAACACAGACAGCGAGAGCGACTTCCCAGCAGCGGTTCAGACATCCACTGCCTTTTAGAAAGTATTCAGACCCCTTTACTTCTTCCACATTTGGTTTTGTTACAGGTTGAATTTGAAATAGATTCAATTCAGGTCACTGGCTTACACACAATACCCCAGAATGTCAAAGTGGAATTGTGATTTTTACAAATTTTCACTAATTAATAGCTGGAATGTCTTGAATCAATAAGTATTCCACCCCTTTGTTATGGCAAGCCTAAATACATTCAGGAGTCAAAATGTGCCTAACCAGTCACAAAATAAGTTGCATAGACTCTTTGTGCAATAATAGTGTTTAACATGTGTTTTTTTTATGACAGCCTCATCTCTCTACCCCACACATACAATTATCTGTAAGGTCCCTTAGTTGAGCAGTAAATACAGAGAGACTCATCCATGCTTTTATTACAAGCAAAATTGACTACTGTAATGCTCTCCTGTCTGGTCTAAGAAAGCGATTGGGCAAATGCGAAACATACAGAATGCTGCAGTGCGTGTACTGACCAAGACCAGACGGAGAGCACACATTACACAGGTTTTAAGGTCTCTGCACTGACTGCCTGTGAGTTTTAGAATACATTTTAAGATTGTTCTATTGGTTTTTAAATCAATCCACAATTGTGCACCCCAATACATGTTAGATATGCTTTTACGTTCTGTACCCAGTAGGTCCTTCAGGTCCTCTGGCACTGGCATTTTAACTATCCCAATGCCCAGGACCATGATGCAGGCTTAAGTTATTATGCCTCCAGTCTCTGGATCAGCCTGCCAGAGAAACTGAGGAAACTGTGGGCATATTTAAGACATCTTAAAACACATCTTTAGCTTTTCTTTTCCTCAGGGTGTTTTTTAGTTGTTCAGTTTGTTAATCTTATGTTTGTTGTGTAGAAAATATTTCAGCTTTTATTTATTCATGATTGTTTTTATTAATTAATGTATTGCCATTAAATATCCCTTTGAGCATGGTGAAGTTATTAATTACACTTTGGTTGGTGAATCAATACACCAAGTCACAACAAATATGGACTATTTGCCCCCCCCCCCCCCCCCCCCCCCCTTACACTGCTGCTACTCTGTTGTTATCGTCTTTGCATAGTCACTTTTAATAACTCAACCTACATGTACATATTACTTCAACTAACCGATGCCTCTCGCACATTGACTCTGTACCGATACCCCCCTGTATATAGTCTCGCTATTGTTATTTTGCTGCTGCTCTTTAATTACTTGCTACTTTTATTTCTTATTCTTATCCATATATATTTTTTAACTGCATTGTTGGTTAGGGGCTCGTAAGTAAGCATTTAACTGTAAGGTATTTGGCGCATGTGACTAATAAAACTTGATTTGAACAAAGATGCAGGCGTCCTTCCTAACTTAGTTGACGGAGAGGAAGGAAACCGCTCTGAGATATTCAAGCATAGTGGTGGCTACATCATGTTGTGTGTGTGATTGTAACCATTAAGGACTGGGGAGTCTTTCAGGATAAAAAAAAACTTAATGGAGCTAAGCACAGGCAGAGGAAAACCCAGTTGTCTGTTTTCCACCAGACTGGGAGATTAATTTACCTTTCAACAGGACAATAATGTGACTCTACATAAAAATTTAGTGTGCAAATTACATTGCGGTGCTAAGTACTCTCAGCCGGCAAATGCTATTTGTGTGTCTGAGCCATCAGCTGCCAGTAGCCGGCCCATCGGAACAAGCTGTCTATTAGCTGCCAGTAGCCGGCACATCGGAACAAGCTCTCTATTAGCTACCAGTAGCTGGTCCATAGGAACAAGCTCTCTATTAGCTACCAGTAGCTGGTCCATAGGAACAAGCTCTCTATTAGCTACCAGTAGCTGGTCCATAGGAACAAGCTCTCTATTAGCTACCAGTAGCTGGCCCATAGGAACAAGCTGTCTATTAGCTGCCAGTAGCCGGCACATCGGAACAAGCTCTCTATTAGCTACCAGTAGCTGGTCCATAGGAACAAGCTCTCTATTAGCTACCAGTAGCTGGTCCATAGGAACAAGCTCTCTATTAGCTACCAGTAGCTGGTCCATAGGAACAAGCTCTCTATTAGCTACCAGTAGCTGGCCCATAGGAACAAGCTGTCTATTAGCTGCCAGTAGCCGGCACATCGGAACAAGCTCTCTATTAGCTACCAGTAGCTGGTCCATAGGAACAAGCTCTCTATTAGCTACCAGTAGCTGGTCCATAGGAACAAGCTCTCTATTAGCTACCAGTAGCTGGTCCATAGGAACAAGCTCTCTATTAGCTACCAGTAGCTGGCCCATAGGAACAAGCTCTCTATTAGCTACCAGTAGCTGGTCCATAGGAACAAGCTCTCTATTAGCTACCAGTAGCTGGTCCATAGGAACAAGCTCTCTATTAGCTACCAGTAGCTGGTCCATAGGCGCAAGCTCTCTATTAGCTACCAGTAGCTGGCCCATAGGAACACGCTCTCTATTAGCTGCCAGTAGCTGGCCCATAGGAACAAACTGTCTATTAGCTGTCAGTAAGAGGATTCAGGAGGGCTCTGGATAAATGAGCTAGACACTCCCTCAGCACCTAAGGTGTTGGCAGCTATAATAGATTTTGGTACATCTCATTCTCGCTCGCTCTCGAACTGTCTTTCTCACAAGGTACACAGACCAAGATGAGAAGGAACTATCCCAGTCCTTTATGTTCCAAAGCTCCTACTCTAGTAAATCACGCAAGTCTATTTAAATGCTGGGAAAGCCTTTTGTTAGCCAGCATAGAGTTTCAACCTTGCCTGTGCATATGTTGTTGCGAGTCTCTGACAATGTTGTGTTTATTAGATTCAGTCCCCTCAAAATATTACAGAACAAAATGTCACATTGAGACTGGGTGAGTGTGATCAGCCTGCGAGATTAGCTAGATGAAAATAACAGGGACGCAATGCTTGCTCCTTTCAAATCTTAAATTTTTCAACTTCAGCCCCCCTCAAGATATTTTTGGGCTCAAAATATCCCAGCACAAAATGTCACAGCGAGACTGGATGAGTGTAATCACCCTCTGAGATTAGCCAAATGAAAATACAAGAAACGCAATGCAAGCTGCTTTCCAATCATATATCTTCAATGTGACAAATAGTTCAGATGATGTCACCCCAAAGTCACACAACACGCCAAAGACAGTGCAGTCGGAAAGTATTCAGACCCCTTGACTTTTTTCCACATTTCTTTACGTTACAGCCTTCTAAAATGTATTAAATAACTATTTTTTCCTCATCAATCTACAGACAATACCCCATAATGACAAAGCGAAAACAGGTTTTTAGAAATGTTATATTTACATAAGTATTCAGACCCTTTTGCTTTTGAGCTCAGGTGCATCATCTTTGAGATGTTTCTACAACCTAATTGGATTCCACCTGTCTATTTAAGGTCCCACGGTTGACAGTGCATGTCAGAGCAAAAACCAAGCCATGAGGTCGAAGGAATTGTCCGTAGAGCTCCGAGACAACAAGATTGTGTCGAGGCATAGATCTGGGGAAGGGTACCAAAACATTTCTGCAGCATTGAAGGTCCCCAAGAACACAGTGGCCTCCTTAATTCTTAAATGGAAGAAGTTTGGAACCACCAAGACTCTTCCTAGAGCTGGCCGCCCAGCCACACTGAGCAATCATAGAGAAAAAGAGCTTTAGTCTGGGAGGTGATCAAGATACCCAATGGTCACTCTGATAGAGCTCCAGAGTTCCTCTGTGGAGATGGTTGTCTTTCTGGAAGGTTCTCTCATCTCTGCATCACTCCACCAATCAGTCCTTTATGGTAGAGTGGCCAGACAGAAGCCTCTCCTCAGCACATGACAGCCCGCTTGGAGTTTGCCAAAGGGAACCTAAAGGACAAGATTCTCTGGTCGGATTAAACCCATATTGAACTCTATGGCCTGAATGCCAAGTGTCACGTCTGGAAAAAAACGGGCACCATCCCTACTGTGAAGCATGGTGATGGCAGCATCATGCTGTGGGGATGTTTTGTCACCGGCAGGGACTGGGAAACGAGTCAGTATCAAGGGAAAGATGAACCGAGCAAAGTACAGAGAGATCCTCTGAGATCTTCGGGACAAGACTCAATGTCCTTGAGTGGCCCAGCCAGAGCCCTGACTTGTACCCGATCTAACATCTCTGGAGAGATCTGAAAATGGCTGTGCAGCGACGCTCCCCATCCAACCTGACAGAGCTTGAAGGGATCTGCAGAGAAGAATGGTAGAAACTCCCCAAATACAGGTGTGCCAAGCTCATAGCTTCATACCCAGGAAGACTTAGGGCTGTTATCGCTGCCAAAGATGCTTCAACAAAGTACTGAGTGTGTGTGTGTGTATATATATATAGTTTTTGCTTTGTCAATATGGAGTATTGTGCGTCGATTAATGAGGGAAAAATACGATTTCATCCATTTTAGAATAAGGATGTAATGTAATAAAATGTGGAAAAAGTCAAGGGGTCTGAATACTTTGAGTGCACTGCATCCCCTGCTCCATTAAATCTTTAATTCCACGTTTCCTAAAGGCTTTTCATCCAATTGACCCATCGGTCTGTGCACCGATGGGTCAATTGAGCTTGGAATGAGCGAAACAAAAGAGACTATCATTCAATCCTTATGCGGTGACCCATGGCCAATCAATTGATTCAATCAGTGGAGAGAATAACTCCAGCCTCTGAAAGTCTTCTCTCAAACACAAGGCTATCAACAGTTATCAGTTGTTGTATCCTTGAGCGATGAGGAAGTCTGGATTTCCTCTCCTGTCCTCTTCCCTCCGTTTTTCTGTCCTGTCTTCCATCTGTGACAAACAGTACAGGCCAAAACATGAGTCATTTTGGCACTATGCCATTTTCATTATTTTTCCATTAAATGTCTCATCAGAGGTATGTGAAATTTGAAATGCACGTTTGAGGTGGGGAGGCGTTTCCCTCCAATTTATGCCTTGGACACAAATCGGTATCGGATGAGTCAAAATTATTTGGGTATGAGTTTTAAAAGTGAGATTTACACAGGATAGTTACTTTAAGGCAGAGCTCAAAGATTTCTTAAACCTGTTCCCAGACTATTGGCTGCGCTCTGCAGACCACAGTTCCTAACCTTGCACGATTACAGACAGACAAATAGCCCGTGGCTCTATCTGCAGGTGTAATTAATTCCATGGTTCCTGTCCTTCGATGGCCCCATGATCTGGTGGCCACTTAGCCTCCTGCTTAATCGGTGTATTGACTAGGGGTGTGAACATTTAAACTGAATTGGGATCTTTAACTTTCAGAGGAAAATCTCTTACCGAAAATATCGTTTTGTGTATTTTATTTTTGACACAATTAAAATCAGTTTGGTAAACACAAATATACAACTAACAGGTCCAGATCATCATCATAAAGGGGAAAAAAAAATGTCAACAATTTTTATTTTATTTGACCTTTTATTTAACTAGGCAAGTCAGTTAAGAACAAATTCTTATATTTTCAATGACGGCCTAGGAACAGTGGGTTAACTGCCTTGTTCAGGGGCAGAACGACAGCTTTTCACCTTGTTAGCTCGGGGATTCGATCTTACAACCTTTCAATTACTTGTCCAACGCTCTAACCACTAGGCTACCTGCCGCCCTAACGCAACAACGCTGTAATGGTAGGAGGAGATATGCATATATCAAATGATTTTCCATGGCTATAAAGCGCTCTACATGTTACATATCTTTAACAATAATAATTAAACAAGAGATGTGAGACAGGGAAGTGACGGCAGCGATGTCCTGTATGGCAATACTTAGAGAACTGAAATGAAAAGGTGGTGAAATGCAAACTTTGCGAGGTGGAATTGAGCTACAGTGGTAGCTTAACCATCTGAAAGGGAGGCACCATGGGACCCAAGCCATTGCTGGCAGCAGCGCAGGCCCCCCCAACAACAGACGTTAGACAAGCTTTTCACACAAACAAGTGCGATAAGGGATGGCGAGAGAAAATCACAGCGCTGATTACTGAAATTATTGCAGTTGATTTGCAGCCATTGTCAATGGTAGAGCATGTCGGCTTCACTGGGCGCTGATGGCATATCTAGAACCAGACTACAAGATGCTACGTGATGTCCCGGGTGGAGAAATTGTACTATGATTGGTCTGCAAGTACAAAGTGCGAGCTCTCAAACACTGCAATGAGCCATCACATTGATGAGAAGTGGGGCATGAAGTCCCATGTACTGACCATTGAGAACATGGAGGAGAGGCAGCAGAGAACCCAAAAGCATCATTAATCACCATCATTGCTGAGTGGATGGGGGGCAGCAGCTGTTTGGTAGCCAGGACTGCAGTAGATTGAACTGCATCACGCCCTAGCTGTCATACTCAGTACCATATCTGCATTGTGAATTCACATGTCATTTTGTGATTTATCGTTTTAACCCCCTAACATCAATGTCCACGCCCCCGCGGAAATCTAATCGCCATAATAAATCAATCCCTATGATGTGTTTTTTTGCATTGGATGTAACGTGCTTCTGCGTCGGCAGTGAAAGGTGACCGAGCTAGAATGGTGTTTGTCAAAATCGTCTGCTACATCTGAATGGTTTGGCCTACAAAATATTACGATCCCTCTATTGACCCCTCTATGGGCGAGACTCTCACGAACACAATGTTTTTTGCAGTTTTTGCTCTACGACCCCCACAAGTGTCTTGGGACTCGGTACAGCTGATCTACCAACTTCTATCTATAGCATCCGAACAGTTTGGTCAACACACTAATATGACCCCTTTGTGGAAAGGTGAGAGACTCTCACAAACATGTACATGTCGGTTGTTTTGCTCTAGAATGGCCCCAGGCCTCGGTCAAAAGAGTGTGCAAAGCTGTCATCAAGACCAAGGGTGGCTACTTTGAAGAATCTAAAATATATTTTGATTTGTTTAACACTTTTTATGGTTACTACATGATTCCAAATGTGTTATTTCATAGTTTTGATGTCTTCACCATTATTCTACAATGTAGAAAATTGTACAAATGAAGAAAAACTCTTGAATGAGTAGGTGTGTCCAAACTGTTTTTAACTTTAAAGGGGTCTTAAAATTCCCAATCAAATAGCAAAATTATCTTTGGTATGACCTTCTTAAAACAATTCCATATAGCTTAGTATAACCCCACATCCCCCTGCTTAGACAAGGCTTACGAGTCTTATGAGTTAAACAGGAAAAAAATGGCAGTTTAAATGTTAAGACAAATTGTACATCCCTAGTTATTGACAGGCCAATATCCTATGTCCCTTGTCGATGAGCACAGAGTGTATGAGAGAACTGCACCTGACTGTTTTAACCACTGTGGGGGAGAGAGGGGGTGCTGGATGACACACACACACACTCACTAACACTGTCTTGTTGGGTAGATTAATCCAAGCAAGTGCTGTTTTGGAACATCCAGGTTACCAGATGTTGTATAATAAAGCCCTCAGACTGTTCATCCATACAGTACATCCTAACCCTAGCCTCGGGTGCACTGTTTGGGAGTTTATACCTCTGTTGAGCACCCTGCTATCTCCCTCTGTCCAGCACTTTTTCCTGCTACTCTCTGCACCACTCTCCCAGCCTCTCCTACTGTCCCCCACCAATCAATACAGTATGGATCACTGGCCCTCTCTCTGAACCTGTAGTCTACTGTGAGATTTTACTTTGTTCTGTGACCCGGAACTCAAACGTCTAATAACAGACTAGGGTAAAATGTTTTCCTCTGATTAATCCAGCCTACACACTGTAAAGAGAGTAGGGTGTGTGTGTGTGTGTGTGAGAGGGTCTTGATTGTGTTTGGGTGAGAGTTTTACCCTTGACCACTGCCTTGTACTCCCCCTCATGTGTGCTAAAGAATGATGAGAAATGTATTTCACTAGAGCGACATACACCTTTTATCAGGTAGTTGCGGTAGACAGAAGTGTATATTGTTACTTTGCAGTCCTACCAGGTTGCTTTAAATGAAGATCAAACTAATTCTAGAAAAGAGCAGGTAAAAAAAAACTGGAAGCTTTTTTTGTATTGTAGAAGTTGGCCCGGGGCATTCTCTATGATAAGTGTGTTGTGTTGTGGAGAGGGTGACACTGTCCCTCTTCGCTGTCACCTCGCCTATGCAGCACAGCTCCAACCCACGCAGCTACTGTCACCTTTCCCCTCCTCGACCAGGCAGCTCACACACACACACACACACACACACACACACACACACACACACAGTGCCATCCGAAAGTATTCATACCTCTTGACTTATTCCACATTATGTTGTTACAGCCTGAATTCAAAATGGATTAAATGTTTCTCACCCATCTACACACAATACCCCACAATGACAAAGTAAAAACATGTTTTTAGAAATGTTTGTAAATATATTGAAAAGGAAATAGGTCTGTATCTCATTTACATAAGTAATTACACCCCTGAGTAATTTCTTGGCAGAAGCACCTTAGGCGGCTTTTAGTATGTTTTTATCAGCTTTGCGCATCTGTATTTGGGGATTTTTTTTTTCTTATTCTTCCTTGCAGATTTTCTCAAGCTCTGTTAAATTAGATGGTGAGCTCCGTGGAACAGCAATCTTCAAGTCTTTCCACAGATTTTCAATGGGATTCAAGTCTGGGCTTTGTCTGGGCTGCTCAATAACTTTTCTTGTTCTGAAGCCATTCTAGCGTTGCTTTGGCTGTATGTTTGGGGTCATTATCCTCTTGGAACGTAAATCTTGGGCCCAGTCTATCGTCATTTGCACTCTGAAGCAGCTTCTCCTCAAGGATATGCCTGCATTTGGCTCCATTCATTGCCAACTCTATCCTGACCAGTCTGAGTCCCTGCCTCTGGAAAGCATCCCCATAGCATGATGCTGCCATCACCATGCTTCACGGTAGGGATGGTGTTTGACATGTAATGAGCTGTGTCTGTTGTTTTTTTCTCCAGATATATAGCGCTTTGCATTCAGGCCAAAGAGTTCAACTTTTCTCTCATCAGACCACATAATCTTTTACCTTGTAGTCGAAGTCTTTCACGTGCCTTTTTGCAAACTCCTGGTGTACCGTCGTGCCTTTTTTCACAGGAGTGGCTTCTGTCTGGCACTCTCCAATGAAGCCCAGGGGCCGGATTCACAAAACATTACTTATGAAAAAACATAAGAAGTTCATAAGAGTTCGTAAATGCAATTCCTCAAAATGTTCTTAGGAATTCGTATTTTTTTTTTTTAGGAACTTCGTCAATATCTTATGTGGCATTGACGTTAGTGATGTGCTTGAAACCAATAAATAACCCTATGTGACAGGAATGATTGGATTTGGTTATTTGGTTATTTTTCACACATTATAGCCATCAGACTAGCTATGTCAAAATCCAAAATGGATAACCAAGAAAATATTTTGAAGTGATGGTGGAGGAAATAGCAGCCAGGAAAAGGTTGCTGTTGGGGAGACTTGATAACTGCGGGGTCACTGCAGAGACCAAAAAGAAAGGATGGGTGTGAGTTGCAGAGTCTGTCTCTGCCGTCAGGGGTATGGCAAGGGACAGTGACGCCGTAAAGAAGTGGTCCGACATCAAGTCAGCTGCTAAGAAGAAGGGAGCTGACAGACCATTCATCTGGACGAGAAGGTGACGTCCATCATGACAATGGTGGTAGAGGGACTGCGCGACTGGTAAGTTAGTTAGCTGCGTTAGCTAGCTGACGTGTAAAGACATTATAGCCAAAATAGCTAACGACTTCAACGTTAGCCAAGTTTTCTTTGCAAATTGACAAGATAGCACTAGCTATTTAACACTTCTAGAATATTGTAATATATTGTTAATTACTAGCTATCAAGATAATTTATGTTCTTGCTGTATTTAAATATCCGGTAACCAACTGTGTCTGTGGCACAAGAAAACGTTCATGGTTACAAAAGTATCCATTTGTCTCATGACAAGAGTTTAGTTGTCCTAAAGTTAAGTACATTTCCAAGAAGAAATCCTAAAGCATTATTTTTAAGAATCCCATTTCTTAACTTTTTTCTTAGGAAGAAACTTAAGATAAACCTTACGAACATTTCCAATAACTTTATTGAGAAATAGCAACTTTGCTCAACTAAGAAGAAATTTCTTCTTAACAAGGTTTTGTGAATCCGGCCCCAGATTGGTAAAGAGCTGTGGAGATTGTTGACCTTCTGGCAGTTTCTCCCATCTCAGCCAAGAAACTCTGTAGTTCTGACAGAGTGGTCATTGGGTTCTTGATCACCTCACTGTGCAAGGTCCTTCTTTTTTTTTTTTTTTTTACCTTTATTTAACCAGGCAAGTCAGTTAAGAACAAATTCTTATTTTCAATGACGGCCTGGGAACAGTGGGTTAACTGCCTGTTCAGGGGCAGAACGACAGATTTGTACCTTGTCAGCTCGGGGGTTTGAACTCGCAACCTTCCGGTTACTAGTCCAACGCTCTAACCACTAGGCTACCCTGCCGCCCCCAGGACATCTTGCCTGGTTGCTCAGTTTGGCCTTACAGCCAGGTCTAGGCAGGTCTGCGTAGTTCCATATTTTTTTACATTTCCCAATGATGGAGACCACTGTGCTCTTGGGAAACCTTCAACACTATAAATAGTTTTATACCCTTCCCTCAGAGATCTATGGACAGTTCCTTGGACATCATGGTGTAGTTTCTGCTCTGACATGCACTGTCAGCTGTGGGAGCTTGTATTGTGTTTTCTCATGTCCAAACAATTGAATTGGCCACCAGTGGACTCAAATCAAGTTGTAGTGACATCTCAATGATGATAAAAGGAAATTGGAGGTACCTGTGCTCAATTTGGAGTATCATAGCACAGGGGTGTGAATACTTAAGTACAGTGCATTCGACCCTTGACCTTTTACACATTGTGTTACGTTACAGCCTTATTCTAAAATGAATTCAATTGATTTTTTCCCCTCGATCTACACACAATACCCAATCATGACAAAGCAAAAACATTTAATTTTTTTATTTATTTAACATAAACTGATATCACGTTTATATAAGTATGCAGAACCTTTACTCAGTACTTTGTTGAATCACTTTTGGATGGGGAGCATCGCTGAACAGCAATTTTCAGGTCTCTCAGAGATGTTTGATCAGATTCAAGTCCGGGCTCTAGCTGGGCCAATCAAGGACATTGAGTCTTGTCCCGAAGCCACTGCGTTGTCTTGGTTGTGTGCTTAGGGTCGTTGGTGAACCTTGGCCCCAGTCTGAGGTCCTGAGTGCTCTGGAGCAGGGTTTCATCAAGGATCTCTCTTTACTTTGCTCTGTTAATCTTTCCCTCGATCGTGACTAGTCTCCCAGTCCCTGCCGCTGAAAAACATCCCCACAGCATGATGCTGCCACCACCATGCTTCACCGTAGGGATGGTGCCAGGTTTCCTCCAGACATGATGCTTGGAATTCAGGCCAAAGAGTTCAATCTTGGTTTCATCTGACCAGAGAATCATGTTTCTCAGGGTCAGAGTCCTTTAGGTGCCTTTTGGCAAATTCCAAGTGGACTGTCATGTGCGTTTTACTGAGGAGCGGCTTCTGTTTCGCCACTCTACCATAAAGGCCTGATTGGTGGAGTGCTGCAGAGATGGTTGTCCTTCTAGAAGGTTCTCCCATCTCCACATAGGAACTTTGGAGCTCTGTCAGAGTGACCATTGGGTTCTTGGTCACCTCCCTGACCATCATCTCCCCCAATTGCTCATTTTGGCCGGGCTGCCAGCTCTAGGAAGAGTCTTGGTGGTTCCAAAATTCCTCCATTTAAGAATGATGGATACCACTGTGTTCTTGGACTTTCAATACTTTTTTTTGGTACCCTTCCCCAGAGCTGTGCCACGACACAATCCTGTCTCGGAGCTCCACGGACAATTCCTTCGACCTCGTGGCTTAGTTTTTGCTCTGACATGCACTGTCAACCGTGGGACCTTGTGTGTGCCTTTCCAAATCATGTCCAATAAATTGAATTTAGCACAGGTGGACTCCGATCAAGTTGTAGAAACTCTCAAGGATGATCAATAGAAACAGGATACACCTGAGCTCAATTTCAAGTCTCATAGCAAAGAGTCTGAATAGTTACAGGGGGGAGAACAAGTATTTGATACACTGACAATTTTGCATGTTTTATTACTTAAAAAAGTATGTAGAGGTCTGTAATTTTTATAATAGGTACACTTCAACTGTGAGAGACGGAATCTAAAACAAAAATCCAGAAAATCATGTCATGGCTTTAGAAGCTTCTGATAGGCTAATTGACATCATTTGAGTCAATTGGAGGTGTACCTGTGGATGTATTTGAAGGCCTAGCTTTCAATTGTAGACCTCCACAAGACCTCCACAAATCTGGTTCATCCTTGAGAGCAATTTCCAAACGCCTGAAGGTACAACGTTCATCGGTACAAATAATAGTTCACAAGTATAAACACCATGGGACCACGTAGCGATCATACTGCTCAGGAAGAGGACTCCGTCTGTCTCCTAGAGATTAACGTACTTTGGTGCGAAAAGTGCAAATCAATCCCAGAACAACAGCAAAGGACCTTGTGAAGATACTGGAGGAAACCGGTACAAAAGTGTCTATATCCACAGTAAAACGAGTCCTATATCAACATAACCTGAAAGGCCGCCGCTCAGCAAGGAAGAAGCCACTGCTAAAAAAGCCAGACTACGGTTTGCAACTGCACATGGGTAGAAAGATAGTACTTTTTGGAGAAATGTCCTCTGGTCTGATGAAACAAAATTAGAACTGTTTGGCCATAATGACCATCTTTATGCTTAGAAGAAAAAGGGGGAGGCTTGCAAGCCGAAGAACACCATCCCAACCGTGAAGCAGCATCATGTTGTGGGAATGATTTGCTGCAGGAGAGACTGGTGTACTTCACAAAATAGATGACATCGTGAGGTAGGAAAATTGTGGATATATTGAAGCAACATCTCAAGACATCAGTCAGGAAGTTAATGATTGGTTGCAAATGGGTCTTCCAAATGGACAATGACCCCAAGCATACTTCCAAAGTTGTGGCAAAATGGCTTAAGGACAACAAAGTCAAGGTATTCGAGTGGCCATCACAAAGCCATAGAAAATGTGTGGGCAGAACTGAAAAAGCGTGTGCGAGCAAGGAGGCCTACAAACCTGACTCAGTTACACCAGCTCTGTCAGGAGGAATGGGCCAAAATTCACCCAACTTATTGTGGGAAGCTCGTGGAAGGCTACCCAAAATGTTTGACCCAAGTTAAACAATTTAAAGGCAATGATACCAAATATTAATTGAGTGTATGTAAACTTCTGACCCACTGGGAATGTGATGAAAGAAATAAAAGCTGAAATAAATCATTCTCCCTACTATTATTTCTTAAAATAAAGTGGTGATCCTAACTGACCTAAGACAGGGAATTTTTACTAGGATTAAATGTCAGGAATTGTGAAAACTGAGTTTAAATGTACTTGGCTCAGGTGTATGTAAACTTCCGACTTCAACTGTACATTTGTAAAAATGTCAAAAACAACTTTTTTGCTTTGTCATTATTGGTTATTGTGTGTAGATTGAGGAAAATGTTTTATTTAATCAATTTTAGGATAAGGCTGTAACGTAACAAAATGTGGAAAAAGTCAAGGGGTCTGAATACTTTCCAAATGCACTGATTTCTGTATTTTATTTTCAATACGTTTTTCAGAAATCTCTAAATACATGTGGTCACCTTCTCATTATGGGGTATTGTGTGTAGATGGTTGAGAATTATATTTAATCAATTTTCAATTCAAGTTGTAACAGATCAAAATGTTTAAGTCAAGGGGTATGATTACTTTCTGACGGCATTGTACACAGTGGGGGAAAAAAGTATCAAATTGTCATACTTGAGGAAAAGTAAATATACCTTAAAAGATTATGCCTCAAGTGAAGGTCACCCAGTAAATTACTATTTGAGTAAAAGTCTAAAAGTATTTGGTTTTAAATGTACTTAAGTATCAAAAGTAAAAGTATAAATAATTTTAAATGTCTAATATTAAGCAAACCAGACAACACGATTTTCTTGTTTTTTTAAATTTACGGATAGCCAGGGGCACAGTTCAACACTAAGACATCATTTACAAACAAAGAGTTTGTGTTTACTGAGTCTGCCAAATCAGAGGCAGTAGGGATGACCAGGGATGTTCTCTTGATTACTGTGTGAATTAGACCATTTTCCTGTTCTTAAACAAGTACTTTTGGGTGCCAGGGAAAATGTAAGGAGTAAAAAGTACATTATTTTCTTTAGGAATGTAGTGGAGTAAAAGTTGTCAAAAATATAAATGGTTAATTATAGATACCCTCAAAAAACGACTTAAGTAGTATTTAAAAGTAGTTTAACTTAAGTACTTTACACCACTGACTGTCCACACGAACAGAGTCACTCAGACGCACATCTGTGCAAATAGATAGGCATACACACACATTTAGCTTTGTTTATCTCACACACAAACACAGCATACTTGACTCATTTTGGAGCGACAGCCTGCCTGGCAAAAATAGTTTTTCCTAATTTGTCTATCCATCCTATTCACCACTCACATGCCCAACACTTCTGCCAATATAAAGTGCTCTCATTTCTCTTTCATAACCTCAGTTCTTCCTCCTCCACAATTTCTCCCACGGTCTCACTATTCACTGAAAATAGACTCCTTTGGCTTATGCAAGTGGTTATGTTATCCTTATCACTTTGTTAGTGCGGGTTAGTTTCCCTGTAGGATTTCACCTTAGAAATAACAGGAACAGAGGAAGAGCAATGTCTGGTGACTGTCTTCCTATTTGTTAATGTGTGTTGTTGGTTCTCTTATTCATCATTCTAAACGGATACGGTAGGCTATCTGATGGACGGTGCATTGGTAACAAGTCATAGGCCACTACTGTGTATTGTTATTTATCATGGTCTACATCAAGCTGTGGGTCCTGCATTAGAATCAAGTCAGATATTTGTAAGGCATTTAAACATCAGGCTAATTATGCACAGTAGTTGTTTCAAGGTCAAGAGCTGGATCTTGTTTAAAAAAAAATATCCCAGATCAACCGTATGGAGATATAAGATCATTAAAATAGAGGGCAGGTCCTGTAGAGAAAGGTATTGACTATATTTCATTTAAATGCAAATCCACCAACTGTCAAACATGGCCTCTGCCAGCACTGCAGTTTGCATCACAGCCCAGGAAAATATTTGTTTTTATTCCAAGTACGTTTTATTTCTTCACTTGCAATCAATTGTCTTCTGCTTTTGGATGGCACCATCCTTTGTTTTATAATGAAATGGCAAAGTGATAAGAGCAAATTGGGCCCATCGCCTTTGAAAAGCAGATATATGCCTCGCAGAAAACAATGTGTAGTTACTACCATTAGAAAATCCACGTTAGGGTTGGTATCCATTAACAGTAGTGTTTCCTTGTTCTAATGAGCCTTTCATTCTCATCCTCCCCTTCAATGCATTGACTGTCTTTGGTTTAACCCCATCAATATCATGCCAAATGTATTGAACACACAGCATGCATTTTGTATTCGTGTATCATGATCTGTACAAATAAGCACCAATCCACAAATGTAAAAATCACGCCAGCTAATTAAACTATTTGGGCCAGCTAATACAACTGTACACCGCAATAGTGTTGCAAATATAGAGTAATATAGGGCTAGGGTTTCAATTATTTACGTTGGACATAGTGGTTAACATATTATGGCTACCACACTATAATTTCTACAGCCTTGAAAGACAGGCATCAACATGGCCGAATGAGAGGCTGCCAGCGATTTATAGAAATCGCTTCTACGGGTACAAATCTTTTTCAATGAATTCAAGTCCCTTTCTACGCGTGAGAACATGCCAAAAGTCAGGTGACCTAAGCGCTTCCAAATATGGATTTGCAGGTTTGCCATATCTGTCATGTTTGCTTATATCTCTCCTATGAGCAAACCTTTATGGCAGTCATTTTTACTTAAGACCCTTGGAAATGACCTGCATATCTGCAGGTATACTTTTTTTTGGAATGCAATATATCGATTTACAAATACAAATCAAAAGGTGTTGGTTTGTGGATAGTGATTTACATTTGTGCATTGGTAATAATTTGTACAGATCATGATACACACATACAAAATGCATGCTGTGTGTTCACAATACATTTGGCTTGATATTGATCCCATACATCACTCCCTGTGGGGTCTACTTGATTTAACTGAGTGTTCTTGATTTAACCTTATGACTCCCTATGGAGTACACTATATTTGACCCTTTCATTCCCTGAGGGGTGTCCTCATTTTAACCCTGTTACTCAAACAAATACGTTTGGAACTGGACAGGGCTTTGGATCATTATTTTCCTCACAAATCTCAGCTCATAGCCAACTGACAACTAAATAGAAAACAAAAACATGTTGTCCCCCCCCCCCCCCCATCAGTTTGTTTATTCTCCAGAATGTGTCAATACGTATTAAACCTCTATGGCATTATCAGTTGGCAGGGGAATAGAGTTGAATGTCCACACTGACGTCCTCTAAGTGATGCCAGCATACATTAATACATTCAGAGCTATTTTGTAAGGGTCCTTGTTTACACGTCGACATCTCATTATGTTTAATGATTCATGAATTAACACACCCTTTGCAAAGACGGAGACGCTCAATTAAAAGAGCCAGTGTCCTCTTTTTTTATTTTTTTTATGTCCTCAAAATATATATGTTAATTAATACCCATCATACCGTTCTTCAGTGTTTTAATCATCAAGGATATTTGCCTAATACGTTCCCAGAGGCAAACCACTTGCATAATCAGAAAATGTTCCATCTTCATTAGATACAATAGAACTAATCAGATGATATCCAATTAGGGCATTCAACGATTTTGTTTGTGTTAATTTGTTGGCTCAAAAATGTTCACCCATTGGCCTGGCTATTACTGACAAGTTTTAGTTTGACTTTTAATGGGACATACAACTATGATGATCTATGGATGTCTGCTGATGTTTTGTCTGTTGCTTCTGTGTCTTTCAGGATGTAGTCTGGGGATTGAACTCCTTGTTTACCGTAAGTACCTTTTTTTTAATCAAAACCATTTGACATCTACAGTACCTTCGGGAAGTATTCAGACCCCTTGACTTTTTCCCAATTTTTTGTTACGTTACAGCCTTATTCTAAAATGGATTTAGTAAAAATAAAAAAAAATAAAAAAGAATCCTCAGCAATCTACACACAATACCCCATAATGACAATACGGAATTTATTGGGGGACATTTTTGCACATCTATTAAAATAAAAAAACAAATACCTTATTTACATAAGTATTCAGACCCTTTGCAATGGGACTTGAAATTGAGCTCAAGTTCATCCTGTTTCCATTGATCATCCTTGAGGTGTTTCTACAATTTGGAGTCCACCTGTAGTATATTGGACATGACTTGGAAAGGCACACACCTGTCTATAATATATTGTCCCACGGTTATCAGAGCAAAAACCAAGCCATGAGGTCAAAGGAATTGTCCGCAGAGCTCCGAAACAGGATTGTGTCGAGGCACACAGATCGGATTGAGGGGAAATATGAAAGGAGCAAAGTACAGAGAGATGATGAAAACCTGCTCCAGAGTGCTTAGGACCTCAGACTGGAGCGAAGGTTCACCTTCCAGCAGGACAACGACCCTAAGCACACTGCCAAGACAACGCAGGAGTGGCTTCGGGACAAGTCTCAATGTCTTTGAGTGGCCCAGTTAGAGCCTGATCGCACATCACTGGAGAGACCTGAAAATAGTTGTACAGCATTGCTCCCCATCCAACCTGACAGAGCTTGAGAGGATCTACAGAGAAGAATGCGAGAAACCCCCCCAAATACAGCTGTGCCAAGCTTGTAGCGTCATACCCAAGAAGAGTCGAGGCTGTAATCACTGCCATAGGTGGTTCAACAAAGTACTAAGTAAAGGGTCTGTATACTTATGTAAATGTGATATTTCAGTTTTATTAAAAAAAAATTGCACAAAATTCTAAACTGTTTTTGTTATTATGTGCTATTGTGTGTAGATTGAGGGGGGGAAAACAATTTCATCCATTTTAGAATAAGGCTGTAACGTAACAATGTAAAAAAAGTCTAGGGGTCTGAATACTTTCCAAATGCATTGTATGTTAAAATGTGTTTCTATGCTTATGACAACAGGTATAGACTGAGTTGTTACTGTAAAGCCTATCTATTTTATTTATAAAACCATACAAACCCGTTTTTATGAGCAATTCCCCAAGCATTTTCTGTGAACATTGAGGAGAAAGCAGGTAGGTAAGGAGAATGAGCGTGTTAAGTGTTCCTGTAAGCGACTGTTGTTGCTTGGTTGATTGGGTTGATAGCATATCTTTCGCTCCTCTCCTGGCTGCTTCCCACAATGATGATGCAGCCTGATGCTCAGTCATGCCCTGAGGCTTAGCTCTTAATCAGGAAGTGAGGCGCTCTACACACAGGCCTAGCTGCCATTTTATCTCCTTAATAACACACCGCGCCTCGCCCGCCACGCACGCCGTCTCTACGGCAACCGGCTAATTACACTACTTTGTCTTTTAACTTAAATCCAGGGTGACATTGCATACTGCCAGTGGCTGTTAGTCAGGCAAATGTTGTCTGATACTGTTACGTTTGTTGTTTTCATCTGGGTTAGCGGGTTTTAGTTGATCTGAAACTGTTTTTAGTAAACTTTTGCTGACTCAAGCTCATTTTCTCTTTCATTTCATTCAGGATCTACTGAACTTCGATGACCCATTGAACATCGACGCGGCCGAGCATCATCTGCGCGATAAGGTAACGACACCAACCAGCCCACCTGGAGGGAGGTCATCTTCCCTATGTCCTGTCCATGACCTTACATGGGCAGCAGTAAGTAGGACGTGTTTAGAAGGTCTGAAAGCTCTAGAAGTGGAATGCGGGGCTATTCTGTAGAACTCACTAATGACCACTTCGTTCACAACCATTGGGTACTGTGTAGTCTGTCTCACTGTGTGTCTAAGTAGTGCCCTATATAGAGAATTGGGTGCCATTTGTGATTCACGCCATGTCTCATTCTGCCTGGGTTATCCATGCCCGGCAGGAGACAGACCTCTCTGGGACCTCTCACACTCCCTCCCAAGTGGTGCTCGGCTGGGGCTTGCAGTACTCCCCAGTCCCCAGACAGACAGTGTATGCTAAACTTCAGAGAACATGAGCAGCTTAGTATGTCAACAGCAGGGCTATGGTTTACATTTAAGATCATGCCTGATGCCTCATTACTGTTTGC
The DNA here is from genome assembly GCF_045791955.1 of Oncorhynchus clarkii lewisi. Taxonomy (NCBI): domain Eukaryota; kingdom Metazoa; phylum Chordata; class Actinopteri; order Salmoniformes; family Salmonidae; genus Oncorhynchus; species Oncorhynchus clarkii. Next base: position 59,575,299 of record NC_092149.1, on the reverse strand, counting down.
CACTCGCAGCGGGTCGATATCTGCACAGTCTTCAGCACACACTCTCTGCCTGTGTTGAGTGGAGTCTAATAAGGTCACTCTGGTTGGTTTCACACACCAACACCCCAAGCCTCGTCCAAAAACCCAGACTGGGCTAGCGGAACATAAAACAGAGGAAAAGAGGCCAGAGAAAGTAAGTGAAGGAAGGAAGGAAGGAATAGGCCAAACTAATGTTGGAGAGGAGACGAGGCAAGACCTACAGGAAGTATTGATTTCAATGGATGGATTCCTCTGGTCTCTTCAGTCCTGAGCCGTGTTCCTTCTAACATGCTGATTTCACCGGTCACGCGCCCATTGTTGATTTTGTCCGTCTACAACAGACGCGATCAGAACACGTAGGTTGAAATATCAAAGCGAACTGTGAACCAACTATATTCATTTGGGGACAAGTCGAAACACATGAAACATTCATGGACATTTAGCTAGCTTGCTGTTCCTAGCTAATTTGTCCTGGGATATAAACATTGGGTTGTTATTTTACCTGAAATGCACAAGGTATTTCCTGGATCTTTGTAGAATTTTGAGTGACACATAAAATTGTGTGTTCTTTACTCCGACAATGAATCCACAGGTAAAAGGGAAAACTTCTAGTAATCTCTCCTCCTTCAGTCTTCTTCCTTCCGTCCTCCTTTTCATTCTGCTTTTTTGTCTTCCTTTTTCTTTTTTTCCTTTTCTTTCTTTTTCTTTTCTCCTTCTCCTTCTTTCTCCTCCTCTTTCTCCTCCTCTTTCTCCTCCTTTCTTCTTTTCCTTCTCCTCCTTTCCCTTATTCTTCTCCTTTCCCTTATTCTTCTTCTTTCCCTTCTTCTTCTCCTTTCCCTTCTTTTTCTCCTTTCCCTCTTCCTTATAATAATTACAGATTTATAATTTTGACAAAGTGTGTACTGGCTATGGCGTTTCGAGGGACCTTTATTTCTTTTTCCAAACAAAGGGTATTTTTGTTACTATGAGAGGCACAGACGTTCACTTTGCCTTGCCAAGTTCTGCTAAGAGCAAACCAAACCTAGTATGCAGACGCCTTAAGGTTGTTGTTCATAGGAGCCTTTCCGACCAATTACAGAGAGAGTAGTGGACACAGTGGGCTTCCAAACATTCAGGGAAACATGTCACTGCCTTTTAACTACACTCTGGGCTGTTTTTTTTTGTGCAAAGGTGAGTTAAAATAAAAGGAAGGGAGAAAGAAGTCCTCTTGTGTTAGAACAATGGTTCCCAAACGTTTTTGCTTCGTGACCCAACAATTGAGCTGCTTTTTGAGTCGAGACCAACCATGATGGTTGAGTGGTGAAAAAACATCAACAGACCAAATAATAAGTAAAAAATATAATATTTGCAGCGGAGAGAGGATGTTGTTGTTTTAATGCGAATTCCCTGCAATTCTATACATTTTGCTGTGGAGCTGAGAGAAAATGTTGATGTCTTTACGTTAATTTCCGGGAATTGTACGCATTTTGACATGGCAAATGTTGTGTTCTTATGCTCAACATTTTAATAAAATCAATAGGGGCCTGATTGTATAACCCACAGTTTAGGAAGCACTGTGTCAGACCACCTTTAGTTAAGTTGCCATTAATACACTACTGTAACAGGTTCCCGTTGATAGTGTCACTGTACCTACAGTGCTTTCAGTATTACAGCCTGATTTAAAAATGTATTCAAAATAAATACAAATCTCACCCATCTACACACAATACGCCATAATGACAGAAATAGGTCATTTACATAAATATTCACACCCCTGAGTTAATACATGTTAGAATCACCTTTGGCAGTGATGACAGTCTTTCTGGGTAAGTCCCTAAGAGCTTTGCACTCCTGAATTGTAAAATATTTTAGCATTATTCTTGTCAAGTTGGTTGTTGAGCATTGTTAGACATCTATCTTGCCATAGACTTTCAAGCCGATTTAACTCAAAACAGTAACTAGGCCACTATTGGTAAACAATTCCAGTGTATATTTGGCCATGTGTTTTAGGTTATTGTCCTGCTGAAAGGTTTATTTTATTCTCCTGTAAATCCCCAGTCTTTAATGATTACAAGCATACCCATAACATGATTCAGCCACCACTATGCTTGAAAATATTGAGAGTGCTACTCAGTAATGTGTTGTATTGGATTTGCCCCAAAATGTACTTGCTTCGACACATTTTTTGCGGTATTACTTTAGTTCCTTATTGCAAACAGGATGCATGTTGTGGAATATTTTTACTCTGTACAAGCTTCCTTCTTTTGTTGATTCATCCTCAGTTTTCTCCTATCACAGCCATTAAACTCTGTAAATGTTTTAAAGTCACCATTGGCCTCATGGAGAAATTCCTGAGAGGTTTCCTTCCCCTCCAGCCACTGAGTTAGGAAGGATGTCTATCTTTGTAGTGACTGGGTGATTGATACACCATCCAAAGTGTAATTAATAACTTCACCATGTTCAAAGGGATATTCAATATCTACCTTTTTATTTTTTTAAATGTTGCCCTTTGCGAGGCATTGGAAAACATCCTTGCTCTTTGTGGTTGAATCTGTTTGAAATTCATTTCTCGACCTTACAGATAATTGTATGTGTGGGGTACAGAAAAGGTAGTCATTCAAAAATCATGATGAACGCTATTATTGCACATAGAGTCCATGCAACTTATTATGCTACTTGTTAGGCAAATGTCTACTCCTGAATTTTTGACATCCCATAACAAAGGGGTTGAAATACTTATTGATTCAAGATATTTCAGAGTTTCATTTTTAATTTGTAAAAATCTCTAAAAACATAATTCCACTTTGACATTAAATAGTACCAGCAAAACACCAGTCAATGTCAACAGTGAAGAGGCGACTCCGGGATGCTGGCCTTCTAGGCAGAGTTGCAAAGAAAAAGCCATCTCTCAGACTGGCCAATAAAAAGAACAGATTAAGATGGGCTAAAGAACACAGACACTGGACAGAGGAACTCTGCCTAGAAGGTCAGCATCCCGGAGTCGCCTCTTCACTGTTGACGTTGAGAATGGTGTTTTACGGGTACTATTTAATGGAGCTGTCAGCTGCGGACTTGTGAGGCGTCTGTATCACAAACTAGACACTCTAATGCACTTGTGCACCGGGGCCTCCCAGTCCTCTTTCTATTCTGGTTAGAGCCAGTTTGCACTGTTCTGTGAAGGGAGTAGTACACAGCGTTGTACGAGATCTTCAGTTTCTTGGCAATTTCTCGCATGGAATAGCCTTCATTTCTCAGAACAAGAACTGACTGATGAGTTTCAGATGAAAGTTATTTTTTTCTGGCCATTTCGATATATTATTTATTTATATATATATATATATGTGTAAAGTGACTATGCATCAAGGATGGATAATAATAAAGAACAGAGTAGCAGCAGCATATATATCTGACTGAGCGGTGGTAGGCAGAAACAGGCGCATTTTGCCAGCAGCTCTTCGTTGTGCGTCAAGCATTGCACTGTTTATGACTTCAAGCCTATCAACTCCCGAGATGAGGCTGGTGTAACCGAAGTGAAATGGCTAGCTAGTTAGCGTGCTAATAGCGTTTCAAATGTCACTCACTCTGAGCCTTCTAGTAGTTGTTCCCCTTGCTCTGCATGGGTAACGCTGCTTCGATGGTGGCTGTTGTCGTTGTGTTGCTGTTTCGAGCCCAGTGAGGAGCGAGGAGAGGGACGGAAGCTATACTGTTACACTGGCAATACTAAAGTGCCTATAAGAACATCCAATAGTCAAATGTTAATGAAATACAAATGGTATAGAGGGAAATAGTCCTATAATTCCTATAATAACTACAACCTAAAACTTCTTACCTGGGAATATTGAAAACCACCAGCTTTCATATGTTCTCATGTTCTGAGCAAGGAACTGAAACGGTAGCTTTCTTACATAGCACATATTGCACTTTTACTTTCTTCTCCAACACTTTGTTTTTGCATTATTTAAACCAAATTGAACATGTTTCATTATTTACTTGAGGCTAAATTGATTTTATTGATGTATTATATTAAGTTAAAATAAGTGTTCATTCAGTATTGTTGTAATTGTCATTGTTACAAATAAATAAATAATTGGCCGAATAATCGGTATCTGCTTTTTTGGTCCTCCAATAATCGGTATCGGCGTTGAAAAATCATAATCGGTCGACCTCTACTAGAAAGGCAGGAACCTAGAGAGAAACCAGGCTCTGAGAAGTGGCCTGTCTTCTGGCTGTGCCGGGTTGAGGTTATAACAGTACATGGCCAAGCTGTTCAAACGTTCATAGGTGACCAACAGGGTCAAATAATAATTATCACAGTGGTTGTAGAGTGTGCAACAGGTCAGCACCTCCGGAGTAAATGTCAGTTGGCTTTTCATAGCCGAGCATTCAGCGTTAGAGACAGCAGGTGCGGTAGAGAGAGAGAGTCGAAAACAGCAGGTCAAAAGGTAGCACGTCCGGTGAACAGGTCAGGGTCCCATAGCCGCAGGCAGAACAGTTGAAACTGGAGCAGCAGCGTGACCAGGTGGTCTGGGGACAGCAGAGTCATCAGGCCAGGTAGTCCTGAGGCATGGTCCCAGGTTCTCCGGGAGGAGGGAGAGAGAGAGGGAGAGAGAGAGGGAGAGAGAGAGGGAGAGAGAGAGGGAGAGAGAGAGGGAGAGAGAGAGGGAGAGAGAGAGGGAGAGAGGGAGAGAGGGAGAGAGGGAGAGAGAGGGAGAGAGGGAGGGAGAGGGAGAGGGAGAGAGAGAACTTAAATTCACACAGGACACCAGATAAGACCGGAGAAATACTCCAGACATAAGACTGACCCTAGACCCCCGACACAAACTATTGCAGCATAATGGCAGTGAGTTCGGCCCCAATGGTGTAATGGGCTGTATGCACCACCCTCTAGCACTGAGGTCAAGGACGGTACATTTGCCATACCAAGCGGTGATGCAGCCAGTCGAGATGGTGCAGCTGTAGAACTTTTTGAAGAGCCAAGGGACCATGACAAATATGTTCAGCCTCCTGAGGGGGAAGGGGCGCTGTCATGCCCTCCTCACGATTATGCGGGTGTGTGGACCATGTTAAATTTTTTGTGATGTGGACGCCAAGGAACTTAAAGCTAAGGAGCAGGGGTTCATGTACTCTACATACTCCCTCACACTAACACAGATATGCACAGTAGTTGTCCCAGCTGCCTCTCGCAAGCCCCTGCCGAGTGTGACGTCCACAGTTTGTGGTTCTCGACGTGAGGGCCGTGGCATTCGTGAGGAGTGTCCAATTTCTTGGTCTCCCCTGACTCTGTAGCTTTGTGGCATGCCGACTGAACATCAAGTCTTTGTGCGGAGGGAACTGTGAGATGTGTGTCAGAGGGTACTGGGAAACCACGGCTCACACGTCCGCCACATAGCATACTGATGCTAAATGACCATTTAATCACCATACTGATGCAGCGGTCTCCCAGCTGACTGTCCCGTCACAGGAAGCTTGGCCTCAAACTCTCTCCCTCTCTCTCTCTGAGAGGAAACTAGGGCTTTTAATAGTAACGGAGTCATGTTGCAGTAGTGGTGTTGCAGAATCCCCATCCCACAGTAGGAAAAACAACAGCCACCCAGTCAAATGGATCTGACCTCCTACTGAGAAACAGCCCTTTTTCCAGCTTTATTGTTGGTTCAGCAACAACCGTAGAGAGAGTAGGCTTAAAGTGGAACTCCCCCAGTGCTCAATGCTCTCTGACTGCATTGTCAGAGAGCATTGGGGGGGGGGCATACAGGTAGTGCTGTGGAAGATGGAACATACCAGAACGGAACAGACTGAAACAGACCTTAAAACTAAAGAGGCCGATGATTAGCCAGGCATGATGACTTTCTTGACCTTATCTTATGTCTTTGTCAGCAACACAAAAGCATATTGGACTTATACTTTGTCATGTCATTGTGGTACATGTGTATGTGGCTCATGTGTATGTGACAAATAAAATTTGATTTGATGTCATTGTGAGGTCCAAATGTATTTGGACAATGGCACATTTTGTTGTTTTGGCTCTGTACTCCAGCACCTTGGATTTGAAATGATACCATATGAGGTTAAAGTGCAGTCTGTCAGCTTTAATTTGAGGGTATTTTCATCCGTAACGGTTTAGAAATTACAGCACTTTTTGTACGTAGTCCCCCCATTTTAGGTGTTTCAGATTATGTTGTGCCCAATGGTAAATAATGTAGTGTGTTATTTTAGTCACTTTTATTGTAAATAAGGAAATAATATGTTTCTGAACATTACGGATAATCATGAATGCATGATGAGTGGGAAAGGCATAAATATCATACCCCCACAAAAATGCTGACCTCCCCTGTTATTGTAAAAGGTTACCATGTCTTTGGGGGTATGATCTTTGTGCCTCTAACTTTCTCACTCATTATTCACGATTCATTCAGGATTATCCATAATAATGGTACCATCCACATGAATGTAGAAGTGTTCAGATTAAAACACGTTTTTTTTTTCTCAATAAGTGTCTCCAAAATGGAACAGTAATTACTTACCATTCATTTCAATTGGGCACAACATAATCTGAAATACAACCAAAACAAACTGCAAATGATTCCAAGTCTTGTAGAGTCACAAGCTTGATGTAGTCATTGTGTGTTAGGTATATCGGACCAAATACTAAACTTTTGATGACTTTAATACACATACAGTGCATTCGGAAACTATTCGAACCCCTTGACTTTTTCCACATTTTGTTACGTTACAACCTTATTCTAAAATTGATTTTCATCAATCTACACACAATGCCCCTTAATGACAAAGCAAAAAAAAAAATTTTTTTTATATTTTTGCAAATATATTAAAAATAAGTATTCAGACCCTTTGCTATGAGATTCGAAATTGAGCTCAAGTGCATCCTGTTTCCATTGATCATCCTTGATGTTTCTACAACTTGATTAGAGTCCACCTGTGGTAAATTCAATTGATTGGACATGATTTGGAAAGGCACACACCTTTTCTATATTTTTATTTTATTTTACCTTTATTTAACTAGGCAAGTCAGTTAAGAACAAATTCTTATTTTCAATGACGGCCTAGGAATAGTGGGTTATTAACTGCCTGTTCAGGGGCAGAACAACATATTTGTACATTGTCAGCTCGGATTTGAACTTGCAACCATCCGGTTACTAGTCCAACGCTCGAACCACTAGGATACCCTGCCTAGTGGTCCCACGGTTGGCAGTGCATGTCAGAGCAAAAACCAAGCCATGAGGTCGAAGGAATTGTCCATAGAGCTCCGAGACTGGATTGTGTCGAGGCACAGATCAGGGGAAGGGTACCAAAACATTTCTGCAGCATTGAAGGTCCCAAGAGCACAGTGGCCTCCATCATTCTTAAATGGAAGAAGTTTGGAACCACCAAGACTCTTCCTAGAGCTGGCCACCTGGCCTAACTGAGCAATCGGTGGAGAAGGGCCTTGGTCAGGGACGTGACCAAGAACCCGATGGTCACATTGACAGAGCTCCAGAGTTCCTCTGTGGAGATGGGAGAACCTTCCAGAAGGACAACCAATCAGGCCTTTATGGTAGAGTGGCCAGATGGAAGCCACTCCTTAGTAAAAGGCACATGACAGCCCGCTTGGAGTTTTCCAAAAGGCACCTAAAGAACTCTGACCATAAGAAACAAGATTCTCTGGTCTGATGAATCCAAGATTGAACTCGTTTACCTGAATGCCAAGTGTCACGTCTGGAGAAAACCTGGCACCATCCACACGGTGAAGCATGGTGGTGGCAGCATCATGCTGAGGGGATGTTTTTCAGTGGCAGGGACTGGGAGATCGAGTGATGATCGAAGGAAAGATGAACAGAGCAAAGTACAGAGAGATCCTTGATGGAAACCTGCTCCAGAGCGCTCAGTACCTCAGACTGGGGCGAAGGTTGAACTTCCAACAGGACAACGACCCTAAACACACAGACCCTAAGTCTTTGAATGTCCTCAAGTGGCCCAGCCTGAACTTGAACCCGATTGAACATCTCTGGAGAGATCTGAAAATAGCTTTGCAGCGACGCTCCCCATCCAACTTGACAGAGCTTAAGAGGATCTGCAGAGAAGAATGGGAGAAAGTCCCCAAATACAGGTGTGCCAAGCTTGTAGCGTCATACCCAAGAATACTCAATGCTGTAATCGCTTTAACAAAGTACTGAGTAAAGGGTCTGAATACTTATCTAAATGTGATTATTTATTTTTTTTATACATTTGCAACAATGTGGGGTATTGTGTGTAGATTGCTGATGAAAAAAAAAGATTTAATCCATTTTAGAATAAGGCTGTATTGTAACAACGTGGAAAAAGTCAAGGGGTCTAAATACTTCCCGAATACCCTGTATACCTGAATTTGTCCAAATACTTTTATTTCCATAAAATGGGGAGGACTACGTACAAAAGTACTGTATTTTGATCCTGATGTAGATGACAATACCCTCAAATTAAAGCTGATCATCTCTACTACAACCTAGTAATTGTATGATTTTAAATCCAAATTGCTGGAGTACAGAGCCAAAACAACAACAAATGTGTCACTGTCCAAATACTTTTGGACATCACATTAACTATTGCAATGCCACAGAAAATGGTAGATTTAAGGTTGGCCACAGCAAACTAACAGCCATGTTTTGACTGATATGATTAGTCACTCAGGTATTCTAGCATGGTCAGCCATACTGCACCATTGATGATCCCCAGTCCGATGGCTTAACGAAGGCCTTGCATAATGCTCTCTTGAGGGACCCTGTGGTCTTCTGACTGCATCCTAATGCAGATCTATGGCTCTCCAACCACCACAGGACCAGTATCTTTACTGTGCTAACAATCTGTCTCACACTGGATCAATAGCCAATCAACTGGCTGTTTGTTTGCAAGTGAAAACAACCCAGCATCCACGTGACTGGGTCTGGTTCTACATGGTTCTGGATGGTTGAACCACGGTGATCTTTAGCGCTTAGTATAGACCGTGTCAGTTTTGTGAAGTGAAAACTTTGACGGTATGGAAATGTTGTAGTTTTGTCAACTTTCTTTCTGTCAATAATTCTTTGAAATCATTAGCTCATTTGGCCTCTGTGTGATCTTCTGTTAGACTATCTAGTATTTGTAACACCTTGCTGGCTGTGGGCCACCTTCAGCGCTAGTTCTTACCTGACGTGATCTGACCTGAATCGGTACAAACTGATCACGTTACCAGGTGAGCCAGAGGGCTCTGAAATGTTCTATCCCTAGTCCTGATGGGGAGGAAAGAGGAAGAGGGGGATTCGAAGTGATAGAGTGCGAGATGAGTGCCATCAGGAGGTCTTGTTTTCTACCACACACCCCTTCCGCCCTCCCACCCCTGTGGTCTACCCTGACGGCGTCTGCTGAGTTGGTGTTCAGGTGATGTGATTGCCTTTTACATAGCTTGACTGCTGCTCCTACCCTACCTGTAGCAGTGGTGGTGTGTGCAGCTGGTCTAGCACACAGTAGACTCACATTAATGCTGTGTTGAGCGGTCTGTTCCCATCTGGCCAGATCACATCCAATTTGGGCAATCAGACTTTTTGAGCTGGAGGGGTGAGTGTTTGAGGTGACTACAGATGCTCCAAACTGTCCCACAACAGTGCAGTGGTGAACATCTCTGGATGACATGTACAAAAAGGTCAAGTATCTGAAATAATCCAACAGCCTTTTGTGAACGAACACCCGCACTTGACTTTGCCGATCGCTACTTTAAAGGAAAACATTTGCTTACTATGACTAAGCATTGTGGTTGCCCCACCTAGCAATCTTTAGATGAATGCACTAACTGTAAGTCACTCTGGATAAGAGTGTCTGCTAAATGACTATGTAAATGTAAAGGACATGGAGGAGAGGAGCCATGCAGCCCTGTGTACTGAAGTAACCTTGTTTGGTGTTACAAATCATGTCACAGGGTTACTGAAGGCCATTGATTGGTCAGTTTGGTTTCTGAAAACGTCTGAATGGCCAAACCAAAGAGTGACTGAGGGTTTCAGAGTGCATGTCATCTCTGCCAGTCGTTTGTAATAGACATGTCCCTGGGAGTCAAAACAGTGACATTGATGCGATCTGACAGGAAATTCAACTTGTCTCTTTTCCTGTATTTGCTGTAGCAGGGGAGGGACAGTATGTAGTTTTGACCTATTCCCTGAGGAAAATGGTTTATAAATATGCAGGACTAGGTTGAGTATATCTACACTTTTACTTTTGAATTAGTTTGAGGACATTGACTTGTTTGTCAAAGAACTGTTCTGAATGTCATCATTCATCTCCATTGTTGTGTTATGTCGTGTTATGTCGTAGTATAACCTAATATAAATCTCCCCCCAAATATCTGTTTCTTTGTAACATTCTGCATACAGAGGTATTTCAAAACGCTTTTAGCCAGGGAAGAAAGGCAAGGCCCACACGACCACAAAGGCTTCAGATTGTTATAATGGGGCAGATTAATACGCAGAACTACGTAGGGGGGGGCTATTTCAAGCTCTGTGCTGCGCTCAGCTCGCTGCCAAAATATTTAGCAAAGCTGCAGAGTTATGTAAAGTGTGTGGGGGGGGGGGGGGGGGTGCAGCAGTTGAATCCCCAAGGTCTCAGCTTGGAGTGTTCCGGGCTCCCTGTTCTAACTGTTCGTTCTAAGTCTGTTCTGTCTGCCTAGCTGTGCTGAGGGCTCTTTAACGTACTGATGTTTTCTTTGCTCTGTTGCTATAGCCTGACTGTAAAGCTGGAGCACATTCCACCCAAGGCGAAGTACAGCCATTTGCATTAATTAATTTACCTCTTGAAGAGGTGTTTTGAACAGAAGAGGTGTTTTGAACACTGGTGTACCTGCCTGCTGGGAGGATGTGAGCTAATTCAGTAGGAAAGGTTACATGGTTCAGTTCACTAATGGATGGCCGCTAACGCTAGTCCGTCAGTCAGTGTCTGCTTCAACTACAGGCTTTGTTTGGTTTGTTTCCGCACTGCTTTCCTCCTTCATATCAGTGTCTGTCTCTGTCCTCCCCACGTCCTTGGAGTTTCACAGAAGATCAACGTCATAATCTACCCCCCAGGTCATCTGCCCTCTGGCTTTCATCTGCCCTCTGGACTGTAGAGACCCAGTAGGATGGATTATGACTCAAAAAGCAGGTTACTAACCAGCCGTCTGATTGTGATATTCATCCCCATTTACATACAAGCTTTCATGCAATGTCAGACAGAGAGCGAGATCTGGAGAGCTAATTGTTTTTCCCTGAGGGTAAAGTAAGCTATTGAGTAGCAGGCACAGGCTCTTTTAGATGGCATGCTAGGAACTAAGTCTTGTACTAATTGTAAGTCTCTCTGGATAAGAGCGTCTGCTAAATGACTAAAATGTCAATTGTAAGTCGGCCACACACCTTGTCCTTAAGTCGTCACCATTTTAAAGCATTATGTCTTGCGCTTATCTCCATAAGTTGTTGTTGGCATGGTTGTTGTTGTTGTCTGAGACTCTTCTGGCCTTTTCCAGCCCTGACCAAGCCTCATTCTGAGCTTATTCTCAAAGGAATTAATCCTATCTTGGGAAACGTGCATCTGTGAAACTGGAGCTTGATGGGTAAATAATGCGTTGATGTCCCTGTGCAGATTGGAGGAGAGTTTACAGTTGCTTCTTTCACTTGCCTTGGCTCCTGATACCAGGGCTGCGTCGTCTTTTAGTGGACTCCACCCCCTTCTACCCTCATCAATTCCCAATCGAACCCAAATCCTGGACCACTAATGAGAAGAGAAGAAAATAGGCTTTTGTTGAATGAGTTTGTTGTTGCTCTCAGAATTGTGCTGTGCTGTGCATGACCTGAGCTGGTGTGGTTTAATAAAGCTGGCCCTGGAAAAGGAAAAGGGCAGGGGGCAAGCTGACCCAGGAGAGACAAACAGAGCCAAGGATATCAATCGCCTTGAGCTGCTCCTGCCACCTGTGCCGCTACATACGCTGCCATGCCAACCTGGCTCCATTTCTCCTCTCAATCATCTAACTGTCCCCAGACAGGCTCATGGGAATTAATTTGACTTTATTTCATTTAAACTCTACGCACAGAGTACACACACACACACACACTCTCTCTCTCACACACACACACACACACACACACACACACACACACACACACACACACTCTGGCCCAGGCTTTAACTCCCCAGTTCTGTAGTGGAGGTACTGCACTAGAGTGTTCCATACCATTCAGAAGGATCAATTAGGCCCAGATACTGTGTATACACCGGCTGGGGAAACCGAGGTTGTCACAGACAGGCAAAGATGGGTTGTTCACAGTGTTCCTCCAGACTCCCTGTAGACTGGGGTTATTTACAGCCTGGTACTGGGTACAGAACAACAGGCCAGCAGAGCTAATTGAGGAATCCTGAGCCCTCCTGGGTTCCTCTCAGGCATCTTGTTGTTGGAGGCTGTTTACCCGGAGCCAGAGCTTTAACAGTGCAGCATGGCCCTCCATATCTACCTCCATCTCCACAGTCTGGCAATGGGGACCGTATTCCCTGGCCGGACGGACGCTCTGCGGGTAATGTTTTCATAGCTCTTGTTGTAGCCATGCCCTCAGTGGTCGTATCATGTTTTGCTTGACAGGAAGTGCGCAGGGTTTGTTGGTAATGTTTTCATCCCACTGTATCACTGCCATCAACCCCTAATGCAGCTTACTGCATTGTTATTGAATGTCTCGCTCAGTCATTTAAACTGATGAACACACTGTATATTGGCCTAAAGATTTTCAGAGCAGTTGGAGGTAAGATGTTTGTAAAAAATTAAACAAGGATATACAGTAGATCCAGAAAAGCTCACTGATGTTGTTTGTGTGTCTTGTTCTAGGAGGATTTCCGTAATAAGGTTCAAGATTACATCAAGCACTATGCCAGATGATGACTGCGTCAGCTGCGCCGGCTGCCTGCAACCCCCCCTTTCTTCGACTGCGCAGCTGAACCCCGCCCCCTAACGTCTCGTCAACCAACCAACCGCTGCACATTGCTGACACGCCCTGACTGCAATACAATGACGCTGAAAGAAAAAAAAGATTTACAAGAAAAATTGTTTTTTAAAAGTTTGAGGGATTATGCTTTAATTGCCCTGAGTGGCCTAGAGTAATCATGCTGCGTCACCGCAGGGATTGTCCAGTCACGGGGCCTCTCTGTGTGTCTGAGCCAATAATAGTGAGCGCATGTGGCAGTGAGGACCCGGGATTTAACCAATCCACTTAGCTGTTATTTAAGAATTGACGAATCAAAGAGAAAGATTATCTGTTAGTGTTTCTCAGTTCTAGTGCCTGCCATGTCTGGTTGCAAAGAAAATGCACACAAGCACACACACACACACACAATCCCTTCACACACATTGAAAAGCAAACGCACTCAACTAGTTACTCACAACACACAGCACTTGGTTGTGCATGCACACCCACCCAGCCACACAGAAACACACACAGCTGGAAAAACAACATCTCTGTTATGTCACTCATTCAAGGCCTGCACTCCCCCGCCCACACCCACCTCATCAGACAGCATGTGAATGACAAGTGCCACCGACCCAGTCAGTCCCCATTCTGTTGTCCACTTTACTCAGCGTACGTCTGAAATGGCACCCCTTTATATTGCCCTACTTTTAACAAGAGCCCTATAGGCCCTGGTCAGAAGTAGTGCACTACATAGGGAATAGGGTACCACTTCAGACACGCCCACTTCCTGTCTGTTCTGTTCACTCATCCACAGGGGGAACACAATTTACCGGTGCCCCAGACACACTGTAACACTGTCCAGATCAAGCTCCTAGGAAAAGACTCCAGCTGTACCACAGTACAAGTTCTACCACCACACCTGAACCTTGACCTTATCTCAGCTCCCCTGACCTCTGGGGAAGCCAAGCGTAGAGGGCACTGTGCCTCTGATAGTCTCTGTCTTCCTCCATCCTGACGTTTCTCCTTCCACTCTCTTAGGCCCCACCACCCTCATGCATTCTCCTCTGCCCCCATGGAGGTAGAGGGAATACGAGGGCTCTCTTCTCTGCTAGGTTGTGTATGAGAGTCCTCTGTTTTGAGGCAAGTGAGTGGGGTCTCCTCTGTATGCATGTCCTCATGTGTCTGAATGTCCCCCTCTGTGTGTGTGTGTGTGTGTGTGTGTGTGTGTGTGTTTCTGAGAGATATGTAGATCTTTGAGTGTGTGGGTTTGTTGCTTCGCTTTGCCTGGGCTGGCTTTGTGCCTGTATGTGTGCATATTGGAACGTTAGATTCAGTGTCATCACTGTATTAAAAAATTGTATTCACATGTTTGCATGAGGCAAAATGTATGTGGCCAGGAGGTGATGTATTTTACAGTAGGTATGTTAGAAGTGTGTGTGTGTGTTCAAATGGACAGGGGTTCATGTGACTTGTTTTTAGCATGCTCTGGTTCCTAGCCCCACACTCCTTATTTTACTGGTCCAGCTAGCCTAATTCTCTGTGGGGCTCGGGAGGGTCTGTCTGTTCCTCAGTTTAAATCCTCCTTTTTTTTCTCAGATTGTATATCCATTTTTTAAGATATATTAAAGAGGATATAATAAGGAAAAACATGTACTTATTGTGTTTTTTCTTTCTTTCCACATTCAATGTCCTTATCACACATTCATGGATTGTAATTGCTGGCAGCAATGTTAATTGAGAGTTTTTTTGCAATGTTATAACTAGTGGTGCAACATATCACAAAACTCACGGTTTTGGGTTGCAGAGCGGATGATTTTTCAGATCAGCAAAAAAATAAGAGACAAATAACTTTGCTTTCCATTTATTACTTAAAGAACACTTGAAGCAAGGAACTTTTCAATGTTTAAATAAAATCTTAAAATAAAATATTCAATACTCAATTGTTAAATTAAAGTGCAATATGATACCTCCTTCCTTTGAACAATAGTGAATGAAAAAAAATAGCCTGTGTCCACATCATCAAAAAAAGAAAGAAAGCAGACCTGAGCTTATAACTTCAAATTCTCTAATGGCAGTCTTGACATCTCTATTAATGGTGAGGTCTTCCTTACTTGGGGCCATGGATTGTAGAATCCTTGTTTTCAAGGGTAGGATCATGGACATAGACGGTGCAGTTTCAGTGCTCAATAGGGTTGTAACCGTTTTGAGAGGTTTGAGCACCTGGAGGACCTCCTCTGCCACTTTCACGTCATCAGACAAGGTGACGATGTCTTTATTTTTTTGTTCAAGGTCTTGTCTGTCAGTGCAGAGTATACAGCTGCTCAAGATGGAATTCCACTAATGACATGTTGGAGAGCTATCTTGTTGTGACATGGTGTACGAGCTCGTGGGTCAGTAGCTGTAGCATTTCATGCTTGGTCTTAAGCACATGAGCGGCTGTTGTTCTTCAGTGGAAAAAGGAAACCACCTCCCTGATCCTCCCAAGGAGGCGGTCCATCTCGTTCACTGAGATTCCCCTTTGGGATGCTAAATTGATCACATGTGCAAAGCAAGCTATCTGTGGCCCCAGTCCAGCTTCTATCACTGCATTTACTTCTGGCACTATCTGTGGTGGTTGGGATTTTGCTATTGAGCCTCTCTAGCTTCCACTCTGCTACTGCTCCTAGAAGTACCTGCACCAGATTTGTGCCTGTGTGACTCGTAGAGGGGGTGTGTCTGTAGCACCGGACTTCGCATCTCCCACTCCTCTGGTTTAGTGAGCAGTCACAGTCACGTAGCTTTCTGTTACCCTGGAGATCCTCCACTCTGTGGTGTAGTGAACAGTCACGTAGCTTTCCGTTGCCCTGGAGGTCCACTCCTCTGTGGTGTAGTGAACAGTCACGGTCACGTTTCCGTTGCCCTGGAGGTCCACCCGTCTGGTGAGGCTAACAGAGGATGCCTTGGATAATTTGTCGACAATTTTGATATTTTCCTGTTCATAAAGATCGGGCACGATCTTCATACTGAAGTGGAGGCGCGAGGGGATTTCGTAGCATGGCTCAAGCACTTTCACCATATTTTTAAACCCTTTGTTTTCCACAACAGAGTATGACCTCATGTCTGCGGTGATAAATGTCCCAATAGATTTGGTGATGGCTTTAGTCAGCAAAGGGCTGCTTAAATACCGCGGTGAGTGGTTGTTGTCTCTTGGCTGAGTTGGCTTCCGTCACTGACACACCAGGGTGATGACGCTTTAAATGTATGGCCATGCTCCATGTATTTCCATGATCATACGGCTTTCTTGTGGCACAATGCCTACACACCGTAATGGTATTGTCCACCACCCTTCTTCTGTCATCATATTTGACAGCGAAGCCAAAATGCTCCCATGCGGGAGGCTTTTCCAGTTCTTCAGCTCCTCCACCAACCATGGCTGTCACTGCTCTTTTTTTCTTCTTAGGTCAATCCAGGATTGATTCAACATGCCCCGTTCACGTGAACAGAACACACAACTGCTTTAAAAAAAGAAAAAAGAATAATGAACCTTCAGGCTTTAGAGTAAAATACAGCATCTGTCTTGATCTTTTCACTGCAACTCTGCATCAAGATTTAGGGAAGTATTACTTTAAAAAGTATAAGCGGCAGTAAAAGTGTTTCACATAATGATGGTTAAACTTTGCAATTGATCTGCGGTTCACATGTGTGCCGAACCGTGGAGGGTGACCCGTACGGATCACGGATCAACTACAGTCCCTTACACCACTAGTTATAACTGTCCTGTGTACAACAATGTTAATGACATATTAAGCTAATTACTCATGTTGACACATTAGTTCTCAGGGGTGCACACTAGGAAGCACACGAAACAGGGAGGGACCTACCCAAATTTGTCCAATAGAAACTCTAGTTTTATTTGCAAAACATTTTAGACTAATCATTACACTCCAGGTCTCACACGGTACTGGTTAGTGTTAACTAACTCTGTGCTGAAATGATGATGACCATAGCAGAATGTTAATCCAGGCTGTCAGATAGTGAGTCAGTCTCCTGAGAAAGAGGGCGGTCAGTGTCAGCAGCCTGGACCACCTCCCCTCACCTCTCTCTCTCACACACACACACTCCACTGGACAACCTCTCTCACACACTCCACTGGCCATCTCTCTCACACATATATATATAGATATATACAGTGCCTTGCGAAAGTATTCGTCCCCCTTGAACTTTGCGACCTTTTGCCACATTTCAGGCTTCAAACATAAAGATATAAAACTGTATTTTTTTGTGAAGAATCAACAACAAGTGGGACACAATCATGAAGTGGAACGACATTTATTGGCTATTTCAAACTTTTTTAACAAATCAAAAACTGAAAAATTGGGTGTGCAAAATTATTCAGCCCCTTTACTTTCAGTGCAGCAAACTCTCTCCAGAAGTTCAGTGAGGATCTCTGAATGATCCAATGTTGACCTAAATGACTAATGATGATAAATACAATCCACCTGTGTGTAATCAAGTCTCCATATAAATGCACCT
This sequence comes from Oncorhynchus clarkii lewisi, assembly GCF_045791955.1. Classification (NCBI taxonomy): domain Eukaryota; kingdom Metazoa; phylum Chordata; class Actinopteri; order Salmoniformes; family Salmonidae; genus Oncorhynchus; species Oncorhynchus clarkii. Next base: position 59,557,870 of record NC_092149.1, on the reverse strand, counting down.
GCACTGTGATAGTCTCAGAGGTCCGTTAAAAGCGCAGAGAGCATCATGAAGAACAAGGAACACACCAGGCAGGTCCGAGATACTGTTGTGAAGAAGTTTAAAGCCGGATTTGGATACAAAAATATTTCCCAAGCTTTAAACATCCCAAGGAGCACTGTGCAAGCGATAATATTGAAATGGAAGGAGTATCAGACCACTGCAAATCTACCAAGACCTGGCCGTCCCTCTAAACTTTCAGCTCATACAAGGAGAAGACTGATCAGAGATGCAGCCAAGAGGCCCATGATCACTCTGGATGAACTGCAGAGATCTACAGCTGAGGTGGGAGACTCTGTCCATAGGACAACAATCAGTCGTATATTGCACAAATCTGGCCTTTATGGAAGAGTGGCAAGAAGAAAGCCATTTCTTAAAGATATCCATAAAAAGTGTTGTTTAAAGTTTGCTACAAGCCACCTGGGAGACACACCAAACATGTGGAAGAAGGTGCTCTGGTCAGATGAAACCAAAATTGAACTTTTTGGCAACAATCCAAAACGTTATGGTTGGCGTAAAAGCAACACAGCTGAACACACCATCCCCACTGTCAAGCATGGTGGTGGCAGCATCATGGTTTGGACCTGCTTTTCTTCAGCAGGGACAGGGAAGATGGTTAAAATTGATGGGAAGATGGATGGAGCCAAATACAGGACCATTCTGGAAGAAAACCTGATGGAGTCTGCAAAAGACCTGAGACTGGGACGGAGATTTGTCTTCCAACAAGACAATGATCCAAAACATAAAGCAAAATCTACAATGGAATGGTTCAAAAATAAACATATCCAGGTGTTAGAATGGCCAAGTCAAAGTCCAGACCTGAATCCAATCGAGAATCTGTGGAAAGAACTGAAAACTGCTGTTCACAAATGCTCTCCATCCAACCTCACTGAGCTCGAGCTGTTTTGCAAGGAGGAATGGGAAAAAATGTCAGTCTCTCGATGTGCAAAACTGATAGAGACATACCCCAAGCGACTTACAGCTGTAATCGCAGCAAAAGGTGGCGCTACAAAGTATTAACTTAAGGGGGCTGAATAATTTTGCACGCCCAATTTTTCAGTTTTTGATTTGTTAAAGTTTGAAATATCCAATAAATGTCGTTCCACTTCATGATTGTGTCCCACTTGTTGTTGATTCTTCACAAAAAAAGACAGTTTTATATCTTTATGTTTGAAGCCTGAAATGTGGCAAAAGGTCGCAAAGTTCAAGGGGGCCGAATACTTTCGCAAGGCACTGTATATACACACACACACTCCACTGGACAACCTCTCTCTCATACTCCACTGGACAACCTCTCTCACACATATATACACACACACTCCACTGGACAACCTCTCTCACACACTCCACTGGACAACCTCTCTCACACACTCCACTGGACAACCTCTCTCACACACTCCACTGGACAACCTCTCTCACACACTCCACTGGACAACCTCTCTCACACACACCACTGGAATCTCTCTCTCTCACATACAGTGGGGAGAACAAGTATTTGATACACTGCCGATTTTGCAAGTTTTCCTACCTACAAAGCATGTAGAGGTCTGTCATTTTTATCACAGGTACACTTCAACTATGAGAGACGGAATCTAAAACAAAAATCCAGAAAATCACATTGTATGATTTTTAAGTAATTAATTTGCATTTTATTGCATGACATAAGTATTTGATCGCCTACCAACCAGTAAGAATTCCAGCTCTCACAGACCTGTTAGTTTTTCTTTAAGAAGCCCTCCTGTTCTCCACTCATTACCTGTATTAACTGCACCTGTTTGAACTCGTTACCTGTATAAAAGACACCTGTCCACACACTCAATCAAACAGACTCCAACCTCTCCACAATGGCCAAGACCATAGAGCTGTGTAAGGACATCAGGGATAAAATTGTAGACCTGCACAAGGCTGGGATGGGCTACAGGACAATAGGCAAGCAGCTTGGTGAGAAGGCAACAACTGTTGGCGCAATTATTAGAAAATGGAAGAAGTTCAAGATGACGGTCAATCACCCTCGGTCTGGGGTTCCATGCAAATCTCACCTCGTGGGGCATCAATGATCATGAGGAAGGTGAGGGATCAGCCCAGAACTACATGGCAGAACCTGGCCAATGACCTAAAGAGCTGGGACCACAGGCTCAAAGAAAACCATTAGTAACACACTACACCGTCATGGATTAAAATCCTGCAGCGCACGCGAGGTCCCACTGGTCAAGCCAGCGCATGTCCAGGCCCGTCTGAAGTTTTCCAATGACCATCTGGATGATCCAGAGGAGGAATGGGAGAAGGTCATGTGGTCTGATGAGACAAAAATAGAGCTTTTTGGTCTAAACTCCACTCGCCGTGTTTGGAGGAAGAAGATGGATGAGTACAACCCCAAGAACCATCCCAACCGTGAAGAAGCATGGAGGTGGAAACATCATTCTTTGGGGATGCTTTTCTGCAAAGGGGACAGGACGACTGCACCGTATTGAGGGGAGGATGGGGCCATGGATCGTGAGATCTTGGCCAACAACCTCCTTCCCTCAGTAAGAGCATTGAAGATGGGTCGTGGCTGGGTCTTCCAGCATGACAACGACATGAAACACACAGCCAGGGCAACTAAGGAGTGGCTCCGTAAGAAGCATCTCAAGGTCCTGGAGTGTCCTAGCCAGTCTCCAGACCTGAACCCAATAGAAAATCTTTGGAGGGAGCTGAGGAAGACGGCCATCTTGCTTGAGGCTGTGAAACCCTGCTGTACTGTCTTTTACAGTGGATCGAAGCTTCTTCCTCTCCCCATGAAAGATTTCTCTCATTGCTACTGCCTTCTTAACTAGTATACACCCAGAACTGTTCAGCCACACACTTTCGCTTCCTCTGCACGTAGCCTGTACCTTCTTTAACACACTACAACCTTGAGGACAGTTTTCATTTAGGAAAAGTGCTGATTCCCCTCAAATGTTTCTGGCCCCTTTGTACATGGCCGTCTGAAAGAGATGTTATCAATTTAGTGTAGAACAGGGCCAAAATGTTTGTTTCCAAATCAGTTAGCCTAAACACGCACAAACGCTGGCAAAGACTTTCAGCATGCAGGCAGACACTGGAATATGTTTCTGAGTAACAGAGGGCTTTGCTGCGTTTCTTATTTTATTTTTTACATTAAATTACGTTGAACCAACGTGAAATTGACGTCAGTGCCCAGTGGGTAGTTGGTACTCCCACACACAGTGTCCTGAAAGAGATCGTCAGGAGGATGCCTCTCAAAGATGTATCAACCCACTTACTGTACAAGTTCTCATTGAACTAACCCATGTTCCATATTCATAGTACTGCCTTCGGATCCTTGAAAAGCGCTGATATAAATTCAGTGTAGCATTAGTCTATTTCCATAATATGCTTTTATATCAAAATATGAATCTCTAGTAAAGTAATAGGCGTTACAAAGTGGAGTGGAGAGATTCTGTTTTTTATTCTGATTCCCCTAATAAATGTATTTGGTTTTAGCTTGTTTCAAATGTAGGCTCTTAGCACTGAGGTGCTAAGGTACAATGCAGCTGTTTTTATCTCAATATCAAGTAATTTCTGGGTAACAATTAAGTAACTTAATGTGATTGTTTTAAATTGTCAAAAAGAAACAAAATATATTTTGTTATTGGCAGAGAGGTTTGGAACTCTCTTATTGTTCTATTAACTAATTTTCCACCTGGTGATGTCACCAGGAAGGCCAAAACTCCATCCCACCAAAATAGGCTGAAATTTCAGGCAGTCTTTTCAAACAGCTCTTACACTAAAGGGGCATTTTCAGAATTTCACGGTATTATACACCTCGTAGTGTCAATATATATAAAACGCAGAAAATCACATTTTTGGCTGCACTGGGCCTTTAAAGAGGTGCTCAAAAATACACAATGTTGTGTATTATGTTGTTGTTTATTGATCGTACCAGTTTACTTCGGTGGGTGTTAAATTGCTGTACAGTAATTGGGATGCTAATGACAAGTGAAGGTCTTATGCAAACAAAGCAAAACAACCTCCACATTGTGTTAAACTGGGAGAGCATGGTATCTGAGCAGTCAGTCAGTTATGCCTATACCCATACAAACCCATCTCCCTCAATCACTCACTCCCTCACTCACCCACTCTCCAGTTTCTAAAAACAGTGCCGTGAAGAGTGTAGTTTTAGTCATCAGTCAAATCTATGGGTGGCCATCATCAACCACCACATCCAAACCCAGCACTAAAGACCAACCACTGTCTGTCTGCAGTGCACAGTGTGTTATGTCATATCTGCTTTCAAAATAGATTTTCACCTATTTCACAAAGTGGAAGCCATTAAAACAACGATGCCCCCACTCACACCTGTGGGCACATAGTTGACCTGGTCGTCACTGACTCCACCCCCATCAAAAACATTAGGGTCTATGACCTCTGTGTCTGACCACAAGGTTGTCGCACTGGACTTTCCTCATCTAGCCAAGTCCAAGCATCCCATGTGTTTCCGGAACTGGAAAAACAGACCCAGTCAGCCTGTCAGAGGACATCTTGAACCTGTCTTCTACATCTTTTTTCATCCGTGGATGAAACTGTGGGGTTTTACAACCAATCCCTGGGCAGTGCGCCTGACTTCCATGACGTTATAAAAATATGGGAGGTCGCATTTGCTCACTGAGAAATATGAAATCCACTGGACGCATCCTAGAGCAGGTGTCTCAGAAACCCGTGCCTCACCTTCCACAAACGTACCTTTCAAGAGCACCAAAATGCCTATTCCAAGGCCCTGAAAGAGGCATGGTCAACATTCTACTCCAATCTCATCAGTAACAATCTGTGAAAGTCAACAAACCTGTTTTCCACCATAAACCATCTTTTACAACCCCAGTCCCAGTTGCCCATCGAGACAACGAAGAGCAGTGTAACAGCTTCATTTACTTTTTTAAAACAAAGGTCCGCAAAATAAGATCTTTCATCTCCAGCTCTACTACTCTCTCCTCCCACCCTTGACCCAACGGCAACTTGGTCTCTCTCCCGCTTCCTTGAAGTCACCCAGGGAGGTATTGAGAAAACATCTCCATAATTAAAGTCTGTACCTTGGATCCTATTCCTGCTCAAATTATGCACCCCTCAGCCCTCTGATAATCCAGATTGTTAACCACTCCCTCCAATCGGGCAGTGTTCCCCCCGCATTTAAGACCACTGCCATCAGCCCCCTTCTGAAGAAGCCCACCCTGTACATGGAAGTGCTGGCCAATTACAGGCCAATACCCAACCTCCCCTTCCTCTCCAAGGTGTTGGAAAAAGTGGTTGCTGTACAGCTCTCAATCATAACCTACTTGAGGGCATGGATGAAGCATAACTTCCTTCAACTGAACCTCAGCAAAACTGAGTCCCTACACCCCCACCAGGTCCAGCACTCACCAATAATAACACACCTCAACATTGCAGGATAGAACATCCCTCTCTCCAACTCAGTTTCCAATATGCATGTAAAGCTTGATTCCTCCCTGACCTTTGACAGCCACATCAAACAACTGTGTAAAGCGTCATTCTATCACCTTAAGAACATTGCCAAACTCTGTCCCACCCCCTCACTCAGTCTGATGCAGAGAAGTTTGTCCATGCATTTATCTCCTCAAGGCTGGACTACTGTAACACACTCTTCATCGGGATCCCCGGTCGGATTCTCAGAAAGCTCCAGTACATCCAGACCAGAGTTGCCAGGATCCCGATGGGTGCGGAAACATCATCACATCACCCCCATCCTGGCATCTCATTCCAGATTGAATTCAAAACCTTCCTACTGATTTTCCAGACCCTCCTTATCTCAAATAACTGCTCTCCCTCCATAACCCCACCCACACCCTCAGCTGGACCAAGCACCGCTCCTTGGGGGATCAGGCTTTTAGCCCACAGCCTCCAGAATGCCCTCCTGAAGGCACCACAGACTCTGGGCTCCTTTAAAACGGACCTAAAGACCTTTCTCTTTAGGAAGGCTTTATGATGATAGCTGTGCTTCGGGGTGTCCTTGTCCCTTGTAGCGTCAGCTGGGATCTTTATGTCAGTTGCCCTGTTTAGTTATGTCCAATGTTTTCCTTTTACATTTTTTTTTTTTAGATAATTAAAAATAATTATGTAATTGTCCCTTTAAACATCCTAAGGTCAACATCCCCACATTTCTCTCATGTAAATGTTGTAGCTACATAGAAAGATTAAACCATTTATTTGGGAAATATCTAGTGTTTGCAATTTCTTTATTACCGTGCTGATTTCAAGTTGAATTGGATTTATTTGTTTACATGTTGTTTCGTATATATTTCCTACATTTAGTATGTTTAGTTTTTTTCTCTGTGAAGTCATTTAATTTAAAGTTGTGATTTGGTTTATGTAGATACATTTCAATGTTGTTAACACACAGTAACCAGAAACCTGATCTTATTTGCATATTAATACTGAGTTTGCAGCGAACAGAATGTTCGCCACAAGTTAACTGAGATTGTTTGCCAGACGTTCACAAATTGCCGCAAATATACCTGAACAATTTTGCCAAAATACTAATTTGCATGTGAAAATATGAGCTTTCTGCAAATTGGCCAAAGGTTTGCCACACTTGTTTGCCAGAAGCCAGTTTTTTTTGGTAATGGTAAGTTATGAAATGCCTCTGTAAAAACACACTAAATTATTCCCAGTCACACAGTAGCCATGGTTTTACAGGGAACACAGATCTTCAGGAGCTAGCAGTGTAAACTGTTTTTACTGAGAACACCCAGGTCATGAGAGGAGACAATGTGCCATACAATGTCAAGGGCAAAGAAGACACTTTCTGAGACACACACATAATGCCTTATAGGTGCATTTATAATGCAGAATGATGCACTTACAATGCATTAGAACACTTACTATAAGCTGTTTGCAGGAGACACTGTACCATGTCAAGGGCAAAACAGGAGCTTCCATAATCCATCTACCCTTATTTTACCTAACGATCATCATAGACTTTTATAGCCATTGAAGGACATACAGTAGCAACAGGACTCGGGCCAGGAGGTGGAATCAGTCTTTAGATATCCATCCCGACCAAATGGAGAAATGGGTTCTCCCTCCCAGCATCATAGGTTGACCTGGAGATCCCAGCATCCTTCATAGTGCAGGGAAAGGAAAGGACCGCCACTGCTGGGAAGTGCTGAGCAGATGTAGTGTGATCGGGTGAGACGGCGGCGATCAATACATCCCTCCGTGACCTCCCCCAACCCCAAGTCGTCCGACAGCAGTCAGGTGAAACAGCCCATAAATCACTGGGGGATTATGTAGGGAAGTCGGTGTGTGTGGATAGTGAGAAAAGTTTATCAAGAGCTTCAGCTGGCTATTTCTGTTCGTGTTCTAACCCCCGTTACAGCCTCTCCAGGATCAAATAACCCTTGGAACACTACTAGTCTACTGAGCTGCTTTATGTGTCAGGGTCCAACTCTATATGAGTTCCTGTTACTTTACCATTTGATATCAGAAAGTGGGCCTGCCATACCATGTCAAGGACAAACAAGGAACTTTTTTGAGGCACACACATAATGCCTCTGAAGTGGGAAGTTTACATACACATAGGTTGGAGTCATTAAAACTGGTTTTTCATGCACTCCACAAATTTCTTGTTAACAAACTATAGTTTGGACAAATCGTTTAAGACGTCTACTTTGTGCATGACGCAATACATTTTTCCAACAGATTTTCACTATCACAATTCCAGTGGGTCAGAAGTTCACATACACTAAGTTGACTGTGCCTTTAAACAGCTTAGAAAATTCCAGAAAATGTCCAGTGTCATGGCTTTAGAAGCTTATGATAGGCTAATTGACATAATTTGATTCAACTGGAGTTGAGTACCTGTGGATATATTTCAAGGCCTACCTTCAAACTCTGTGCCTCTTTGCTTGACATCATGGGAAAATCAAAAGAAATCAGCCAAGACCTCAGAAAAAATTGTAGACCTCCACAAGTCTGGTTCATCCTTGGGAGCAATTTCCAAACACCTGAAGTTACCGCGTTCATCTGTACAAACAATAGTACGCAAGTATAAACACCATGGGACCACGCAGCCGTCATACCGATCAGGAAGGAGACGCATTCTGTCTCCTGAGATGAACCTACTTTGGTGCGAAAAGTGCAAATCAATCCCAGAACAACAGCAAAGGACCTTGTGAAGATGCTGGAGGAAACAGGAACAAAAAGTATATATATCCACAGTAGAACGAGTCCTATATCGACATAACTTGAAAGGCCGCTCAGCAAGGAAGAAGCCACTGCTCCAAAACCGCCATAAAAAAAGCCAGACTACGGTTTGCAACTGCACATGGGGACAAAGATTGTACTTTTTTGGAGAAATGTCCCCTGGTCTGACGAAACAAAAATATAACTGTTTGGCCATAATGTTATGTTTGGAGGAAATAGAAGGAGGCTTGCAAGCCGAAGAACACCATCCCAACCAACTGTGAAGCACGGGGGTGGCAGCATCATGTTGTGGGGGTGCTTTGCTGCAGGAGGTACTAGTGCACTTCACAAAATAAATGTCATCATGAGGAGGGAAATTATGTGGCTATATTGAAGAAACATCTCAAGACATCAGTCAGGAAGTTAAAGCTTGGTCGCAAATGGGTCTTCCAAATGGACAATGACCCCAAGCATACTTCCAATGTTGTGGAAAAATGGCTTAAGGACAACAAAGTCAAGGCATTGGAGTGGTCATCACAAAGCCCTGACCTCAATCCGATAGAAAATTTGTGGGCAGAACTGAAAAAGCTGGTGAGCAAGGAGGCCTACAAACCTGACTCAGTTACACCAGCTCTGTCAGGAGGAATGGGCCAAAATTCACACAACTTATTGTGGGAAGCTCGTGGAAGGCTACCCAAAATGTTTGACCCAAGTTAAACAATTTAAAGGCAATGCTACCAAATACTAATTGAATGTATGCAAACTTCTGACCCACTGGGAATGTGATGAAAGAAATCAAAGCTGAAATAAATCATTCTCTCCACTATTATTCTGACATTTCACATTCTTAAAATAAAGTGGTGATCTTGACTGACCTAAGACAGGGAATTTTGACTAAGATTAAATGTCAGGAATTGATAACTGAGTTTAAATGTATTTGGCTAAGGTGTATGTAAACTTCTGACTTCAACTGTAGGTGCATTTATAATGCCTAATGATATACTATATTTATTTAAGCAATAAGGCACGAGGGGGTGTGGTATTTGGCCAATATTCAGTGCCTTGCAAAAGTATTCATCCCCCTTGGTGTTTTTCCTATTTTGTTGTATTACAACCTGTAATTGAAATGGATTTTTATTTGGATTTCATGTAATAGACATACACAAAATAGTCCATATTGGTGAAGTGAAATGAAATAAATGGAAAAGTGGTGCGTGCGTATGTATTCAACCCCTTTGCTATGATGCCCCTAAATAAGATCTTGTGCAACCAATTACCTTCAGTAGTCACATAAATAGTGAAATAAAGTCCACCTGTGTGCAATCTAAGTGTCACATGATCTGTCACATGGTCTCAGTATATATACACCTGATCTGAAAGGCCCCAGAGACTGCAACATCACTAAGCAAGGGGCACGACCAAGCAAGCTGCACCATGAAGACCAAGGAGCTCTTCAAACAAGTTAGGGACAAAGTTGTGGAGAAGTACAGATCAGGGTTGGGTTATAACAAAATTATCTGAAACTTTGAACATCCCACGGAGCACCATTAAATCCATTATTAAAAAATGGAAGGAATATGGCACCACAACATACCTGCCAAGAAAGGGTGCTCACCAAAACTTATGGACCATGCAAGGAGGGAATTAATCAGAGAGGCAACAAAGAGACCAAAGATAACCTTGAAGGAGCTGCAAACCTCCACAGCGGAGATTGGAGTATCTGTCCATAGGACCACTTTAAGCTGTAAACTCCACAGAGCTGGGCTTTACGGCCAGAAAAAAAGCCATTGCTTAAAGAAAAAAATATGCAAACACGTTTGGTGTTCGCCAAAAGGCATGTGGAAGACTCTCCAAACATATGGAAGAAGGTACTCTGGTCAGATGAGACTAAAATGCCATCAAGGAAAACTCTATGTCTGGCGTAAACCCAACACCTCTCATCACCCCAAGAACCTCATCCCCACAGTGAAGCATTGTGGTGGCCGCATCATGCCGTGGGGATGTTTTTCATCTGCAAGGACTTTGGAAACTGGTCAAAATTGATAGAATAATGGCTGGTGCTAAATACAGGGATATTCTTGAGGGAAACCTGTTTCAGTCTTCCATAGATTTGAGACTGGGACAGAGGTTCACCTTCCAGCAGGACAATGACCTTAAGCATACTGCTAAAGCAACACTTGAGTGGTTTAAGGGGAAACATTTAAATATCTTGGAATGGCCTAGTCAAAGCCCAGACCTCAATCCAATTGAGAATCTGTGGTATGACTTAAAGATGGCTGTACACCAGCAGAACTCATCCAACTTGAAAGAGCTGGAGCAGTTTTGCCTTGAAGAATGGGCAAAAATACCAGTGGCTAGATGTGCCAAGCTTATAGAGACATACCCCAAGAGACTTGCAGCTGTAATTGCTGAATTGTTATGCACGCTCAAGTTTTCCGTTTTTTTTGTCTTTTTTATTGTTTGTTTCACAATAAAACATATTTTGCATCTTCAAAGTGTAAATCATGTGTAAATCAAATGATACAAAGCCACAAAAAAATAATTCCAGGTTGTAAGAAATGCCAAGGGGGGTGAATACTTTTGCAAGCCACTGTACCACGGCTAAGGGCTATTCTTAGGCACGTCACATCGCAGAGTGCCTGGACACAACCCTTAGTTAGCCGTGGTCTATTGGCCATATACCATAAACCCTTTAGGTGCCTTATTGCTATTATAAACTGGTTACTAACGTAATTAAAGCTGTAAAAATAAATGTTTTGTCATACCCGTGGTATATACCTCCCTAATCTTACTACATTTGCACACACTGTACATAGATGTTTCTATTGTGTTATTGTCTGTACATTTGTTTATCTCATGTGTAACTCTGTGTTGTTGTTTTTGTCATACTGCTTTGCTTTATCTTGGCCAGGTCACAGTTGTAAATGAGAACTTGTTCTCAACTGGCCTACCTGGTTAAATAAAGGTTCAATTAAAAAAATAAAAAATACGATCTGATATACCACGGCTGTCAGCCAATCAGCATTCAGGGGTCGAACCACCCAGTTTATAAAATGAACTATAACACTTGCTATAAGCTGTCCACCGGAGACACTGTACCATGTCAAGGGCAAACAAGGAGCTTACATAATTCATCTCCCCTTAAGTTACCGATGTTCATCATAGACTCTTATTATTGTGATTCCACTAATACATATCCCCTTTAGCTTGTGATTCAAATGCAGGCTCTTAGCGCTGAGTATTAAAGAGGTGCTCATATATGCCATTATGTGTTGTTGTTGTTTATTGATTGTGTCAGTTCACTTCGGTGGGTGTTAAATTGCTGTACAGTAATTGTGATGATAATGAGAAGTGAAGGTCTTATGCAAACAAATCAAAACAACTCTCCATGTTGTGTTGAACTGGGAGAGCATGGTATAAGATGTTTTATTTATTTAACTAGCAAGTCAGTTAAGAACAAATTATTATCTACAATGACGGCCTACCCCAGCCAAACCCGGACGACACTGGGACAATTGTGCGCCGCCCTATGGGACTCCCAATCACGGCTGGATGTGATACAGCCTGGATCCGAACCAGAGACTGCAGTGACGCCTCTTGCACTGAGATGCAGTGCCTTAGAAGGCTGCGCTACTTAGGAGCCACAAATCAGTCAGTCAGCCTGCCAGAAAGTGTTTTTCATTGTGCCTATATCCACAATAATATATACCATTTAGCAGACACTTTTGTCCAAAGAGACTTACAGTCATGCATGCATACATTTTACATATGGGTGGTCCCAGGAGTCAAACCCACTATCCTGGCGTTACAAGTTTCCTGCTCTACCAACTGAGCTACAAAGAACCATAGAAACCCATCTTCCTCACTCACTCTCTCACTCTCCCGTTTCTAAAAACCGTACAGCTATGCAATCTGGTTTCAGAGCTGGTCATGGGTGCACCTCAGACACGCTCAAGGTCCTAAACGATATCATAACCGCTATCGATAAGAGACATTACTGTGAAGCCGTATTCATCGACCTGGCCAAGGCTTTCAACTCTGTCAATCACCACATTCTTATTGGCAGACTCAACAGCCTTTGTTTCTCAAATCACTGCCATGCCTGGTTCACCAACTACTTCTCTGATAGAGTTCAGTATGTCAAATCGGAGGGCCTGTTGTCTGGACCTCTGGCAGTCTCTATGGGGGTGCCACGGGGTTTAATTCTCGGGCCGACTCTCTTCTCTGTATACATCAATGATGTCGCTCTTGCGGCTGGTGATTCTCTGATCCACCTCTACGCAGACAACATCATTCTGTATACTTCTGGCCCTTCTTTGGACACTGTGTTAACTAACCTCCAGACGAGCTTCAATGCCATACAACTCTCCTTCCGTGGCCTCCTACTGCTCTTAAATGCAAGTAAAAGTATATGCATGCTCTTCAACCGATCATTGCCCAAACCTGCCTGACCGTCCAGCATCATTACTCTGGACAGTTCTGACTTAGAATATATGGACAACTACAAACACCTAGGTGTCTGGCTAGACTGTAAACTCTCCTTCCAGACTCACATTAAGCATCTCCAATCCAAAATGAAATCTAGAATCGGCTTCCTATTTCGCAACGAAGCATCCTTCACTAATGCTGCCAAACATACCCTCGTAAAACTGACCATCCTACCGATCCTCGACTTCGCCGATGTCATTTATAAAATAGCCTCCAACACTCTACTCAACAAATTGGATGCATTCTATCACAGTGCTTACAGATCACTGCACCTGTACATATCCCATCTGAAAACTGTCCATCCAACTACCTCATCCCCATACTGTATTTATTTATTTATCTTGCTCCTTTGCACCCCAGTATCTCTACTTGCACATTCATCTTCTGCACATCTACCATTCCAGTGTTTAATTGCTATATTGTAATTACTTCGCCACCATGGCCTATTTATTGCCTGTATATAGACTTTTCTTTTTTCTACTGTATTATTGACTGTATGTTTGTTTATTCCATGTGTAACTCTGTGTTGTTGTATGTGTCGAACTGCTATGCTTTATCTTGGCCAGGTCGAAGTTGTAAATGAGAACTTCTTCTAATCTAGCCTACCTGGTTAAATGAAGGTGTAATAAAAAAAATTAAAAAAATATGGCCAGTCAAATCTGTGGGTGCACTCTTTAAAAAATTGTGCTGTCTAGAACTCTGAAGTTTTTTGGTTGTAGGTAGAAAGCATTTGAGTTCCATTTACACTGTAAAACCATAAAACGTGACACGTTTATAACCTTAATGTCAGTGTAGATTTGTTTTTAAGTGTTCTCATTGTAAACACAAGCGTTTAGAATGCAAGATTAAACATGATAGTCAGCTTTTTCCAGTCTGTTCAACCTTTTTCCAGTCTGTTCAACCTTTTTCCAGTCTGTTCAACCTTTTTCCAGTCCAACCAGGAGAACACCTATATCTCCTAAGTGTTCAGATTTTAAACACTATTGTTTACTTCCCCATTGTCCCGTTTTATAATGCATTTAATCATTAGAAATTGATGTGACTTTCCATGCCTTTTATTAATATCAGTGTTAGGAATGTCTTTCACCTTACCTAAATTTCAGCACAACTGAACAGGTCATTTGATTCAAGAAATATTTTCAATCGGATGGTGGTGTTACTTGACTGTGTTGAGTTCATTTCCGTTAACTCTCTCAGAGTGAAAAAGACGTGGAAGCGGCCTCATCATATTTCCCAGCATGCTGTGTTGCAGGTTGATTTTTAGAATAGTTTATTTTAATATCTATGTTTCATCATGCACATTGATTGATTAATTGGTCTCATACTATACAAAAATAAAGTAAAATTTTTCTAAAGTATTCCAACTTGTAAGTCATGCTGGGAAATATGTAAACACAGCTTTTACACCCTAGAGTGTTAAAACACTGTTAAAGCGTTAAGTGTTTAACAGTGTTAAAGCTATTTCCCCTTAGATAAGCCAGCTGCAAAGAAAACATTTGCTATATTGTAAAAATGTTGATCTTCATTTAGGGTTAGGCATTAGTGTTAGCATGGTGGATAAGGTTAAGGTTTCAAATCAGATTTTAAGATTCATGACAAAAAAATGCTCAACTTAAGAATCGTCTTTTATGATAATCTACCCGCACACACAAACCCAAATATGGGATGGCAGATGAAGTCAGTCATTTTTTCAGAGCAGGAGCAGAACAACAATTCCCTCCTTTCAAATATGGAAGTGATGACATGCTTCTTGTTCAAAGGCGCTGGCAGATTGTATTGTTTCAGTTAGAGGCGTTTTGAATGATTGATTGATTTGTTTACACTTCTTGGCAGTTGAGTTAACTGCTTCACCAATCACAGGGTTTTGTTTTGTTTCTGTGGGAGGTCGGGTAGGGGGCCAGGGTGTTTCTGTGTGAGGGGGGGTGGGGGCATTTTGATATGAGAATGCTGTCTCTGTGTGTGTGTGTGTGTGTGTGTGTGTGTGTGTGTGTGTGTGTGTGTGTGTGTGTGTGTGTGTGTGTGTGTGTGTGTAGGGGTGTTGTAAGCATACCATCCAGCTAGACAAAGGTATGGTTTAACAGCTTCTGACTCCCTCTCTCGAATCTTCAATCAAATGTATTTATTAAGCCCTTCTTACATCAGCTGATGTCACAAAGTGCTGTACAGAAACCCAGCCTAAAACCCCAAACAGCAAGCAATGCAAGTGTGGAAGCACGGTGGTTAGAAAAAATTCCCTTGAAAGGCCAAAACCTAGAAAGAAACCTAGAGAGGAACCAGGCTATGAGGGGTGGCCAGTCCTCTTCTGGCTGTGCCGGGTGGAGGTTATAACAGAACATGGCCAAGATGTTCAAATGTTCATAGATGACCAGCAGGGTCAAATAATAATGATCACAGTGGTTGTAGAGGGTGCAACAGGTCAGCACCTCAGGAGTAAATGTCAGTTGGCTTTTCATAGCCGATTATTCAGAGTATCTCTACCAAACAGTTGAAACTGGAGCAGCAGCACGACCAGGTGGACTGGGGACAGCAAGGAGTCATCAGGCCAGGTAGTCCTGAGACATGGTCCTAGGGCTCAGGTCCTCCGAGAGAAAGAAAGAAAGAAAGAAAGAAAGACAGAAAGAAAGAAAGAAAGAAAGAAAGAAAGAAAGAGAATTAGAGAGAGCATACTTCAATTCACACAGGACACCAGATAGACAGGAGAAATACTCCAGATATAACAGACTGACCCGAGCCCCCCGACACATAAACTATTGCAGCATAAATACTGGAGGCTGAGACAGGAGTCGGGAGACACTGTGGCCACGTCCAACGATAACCCCGGACAGGGCCAAACAGGCAGGATATAACCCCACCCACTTTTCCAAAGCACAGCCCCCACACCACTAGAGGGATATCTTCAACCACCAACTTACCATCCTGAGACAAGGTCGAGTATAGCCCACAAAGATCTCTCCCAAGGCACAATCCGGACAGGGTGACCACGTCAGTGACGCACCCCTCCTAGGGATGGCATAGAAGAGCACCAGTAAGCCAGTGACTCAGCCTCTGTAATAGGGTTAGAAGCAGAGAATCCCAGTGGAGAGAGGGGAACCAGCCAGGCAGACAGAGCAAGGGCAGTTCGTTGCTCCAGTGTCTTTACATTCACCTTCACACACCTGGGCCAGACTACACTCAATCATAGGACCTACTGAAGAGATGAGTCTTCAATAAAGACAAAGGTTGAGACCGAGTCTGCGTCTCTCACATGGATAGGCAGACCATTCCATAAAAATGGAGCTCTATAGGAGAAAGCCTTGCCTCCAGCTGTTTGCTTAGAAATTCTAGGGACAGTAAGGAAGACTGCGTCTTGTGACCGTAGCGTACGTGTAGGTATGTACGGCAGGACCAAATCGGAAAGATAGGTAGGAGCAAGCCCAGATAGGTAGGAGCAAGCCCATCTTCTCTTTATTCCATTGGTGTTTGTTCTCTCTCTCTGTTCTCTCTTTCTCTGTTAGTTGTGTAATGACCCAGTAGGCGTATGGGCCAGCTTCTAGTTGCGCAGCTGAATCCCTGCCTTAACGCCTCCATCACTCAACACTGGTGTCTGCTTCAATCATGGATCTGTACTGCTTGGAACTTAAACAGCATTGCTTTGTTTTTAATCAAACGATTTACCTATTTAAGGCATTGAAAGTGGTCATGTTCAAGTCTTTATGTAGCATTGTCTCTGTAGTCTTTGATTCCCCAATAAAACTTGATGCATTTACCCCCTGTAAATTTAAGCCCTTGGTAAGCTAACATATGGAATTGTTTGTTCTAAGATAATCACACCATGGATCATTTAGTTATTACGTTTGGCATTTTTAGACCCTTGTAGGTATAAAACAAAAGTATAGAACAAATGTTTAATAAAATATTGCATTTGGATTTGACCGCTACAGCCATAGAAACACATTGAATAGAATATTAATGAATGGGAAAACAGACTGTCAAAAAATAAATAATAAGGAATGGGGTTTTGAAGTGTCTGTCCTATATCTAGCGGATATTTGTTTTTCAATCAGGGATGATACATTTTTTAGACCCATATTTAGTCACTTTAGTTATAGCACTTTTCACATCCGATTCACTTTTGTGCCTTTTTACTGCGGTACTGGACTAACTTCCAACAACCCCTGAAGATTGTGTGCTTGGGCAGCGCAAAATGTTTGTGTCGATGTCGGTATTCATTTGTAGTTCAAACTGTTCAGTCTGGGCAGTTGGTCTTCGAAAATTAAAATGTGGCCTTCTGAAAGTTCAGACGACTGCCGTAAAGTTGCTAGCTCAAACGGTTTGGGTTTTACAGAAAATGTTGTGAGGATTTTCTTATCTGGATCCTCTCGTGTGTAGAAAACACCGCTTTCACAAGCCCCATGTTATTCCCAGTCACGCAGTAGCCATGGTTTTTACAGGGAACACAGATCTTCAGGAGCTAGCTGTGTAAACTGTTTTTACTGACAGGAGACTGTGTGCCATACCATGTCTAGGGCAAACAAGAAACTTTTTTGAGGCACACACATAAGTCGGACGTTTACATGCACTTAGGTTGGAGTCATTAAAACTTATTTTTCAACCACTCCGCAGATTTCTTGTTAACAAACTATAGTTCTGGCAAGTCGGTTAGGACATCTACCTTGTGCATGACATTTTTCCAACAATTGTTTACAGACAGATTGTTTCACTTATAATTCACTGTATCACAATTCCAGTGGGTCAGACGTTTACATAGACTAAGTTGACTGTGCCTTTAAACAGCTTGGAAAATGTCCAGTGTCATGATGTACAAAACTGTTAAGTTTGCTGGTTATTTGAACTATACAAATTCAAGAATGATTAATAATATATAATTGTAATCAAATTAAAATGTTGATGCATAATAATGAGTTCATTACCTTAATGCATCTCTATAGCCTAAGAGTTAACAAAATATCCATACAAATATGATTAGGCCTCTCATAGACTAGGCCTTGTAGAAAGAGGGTCAATCAAGTTAAATGAATGTAGCATTGGATAAAATACATAAATCCAGCCATAGAATAAAACCTTTAATCATCAAAAAGAAATGTTGTTTATAACTTGCACAATTAGAAGCAACAATCTATATAGACCAAGAGTGACTAAATTCGAGCCCAGTAACTTTGCTTACCACATCCTCCTTCGATTGTCTCTTCTGGCTGCCACGAAAAAACCCCACCTGCTGATCTGCACAAAGTGTGTGCGTGCCACTGGCAATGTACTTTGCTGGACATGCTAACTGTTCTCGGTGGCACGTCATCACTTCAAATGCATTCTGTCTTGTTGTTATCGGTTGGCCTACTACTACTGGTAGTACCTGAAAAAGTTGTGAATCACAAATCCCCATACAGACGACACACTTTGATTTCATCAATCATTTTTACTTCAATTTGGTTGTCCAAAGTTCTATCAGCTTGCATTGCGTCTTTGCTGATGAATGCCCTGATCTGTGGCCAGTCAATTGGTTCAATTACACTGTTGTTTCGTCTATTAATCACTTCTAATAGATCTGAAAATGATGCAATAACCATGAATTTAGCCGACTGTTTGTTTATAATGAGGGACGTCCCACGTTTAACCTGGACACTGCGCTGGCTTCAGCCATGACAGCATGAGAGAGAAATGAAACCTCTGCACATCGCCTGCAGGTGCCAGCGTGTGTGTTTCACTGTCCAATCCGAGGCTCGAACATGATCTGAGCGCGTGCTCTGAGGATGTTTGGTCTCTTGGGCATCAACTTAGGAAAGCCTCAAGCGTGAGCGTACAATGCATTGTAAACAAAGAGCCGCATATATTGTCCACAAAATAACACATAGACAGAGTTTTAAAGAAAAAGCCATATCGCAGACTGGCCAATAAAAAGAAAATATTAAGATGGGCAAAAGAACACAGACACTGGACAGAGGAACTCTGCTTGGAAGGCCAGCATCCCGGAGTCACCTCTTCACTGTTGACATTGAGACTGGTGTTTTGCGGGTACTATTTAATGAAGCTGCCAGTTGAGGACTTGTGAGGAGTCTGTTTCTCAAACTAGACACTTGTCGTCTTGCTCAGTTGTGCACCGGGTCCTCCCACTCCTCTTTCTATTCTGGTTAGAGCCAGTTTGCATTGTTCTGTGAAGGGAGTATAATTCAGCGTTGTACGAGATCTTCAGTTTCTTGGCAATTTCTCACATTGGAATAGCTTTCATTTCTCAGAAGAAGAATAGACTGCTGAGTAGAAAGTTCTTTGTTTCTGGCCATTTTGAGCCTGTAATCAAATCCACAAATGCTGATGCTCCAGATCCTCAACTAGTTTAAAGAAGGCCAGTTTTATTGCTTCTTTAATCATTACAATAGTTTTCAGCTGTGCTAACATAATTGCAAAAGTGTTTTATAAAATGATAAAATGATAAACTTGGATTAGCTAACACAACGCGCCATTGGAGCATAGTAGTGATGGTTGCTGATAATGGGCCTCTGTATGCCTATGTAGATATTCCATAAAAAATCAGCCGTTTTCAGCTACAATAGTCATTTACAACATTAACAATGTCTACACTGTATTTCTGATAAATTTGATGTTATATTAATGGACAAAACATGTAAAAAAAATCAAAACAAGGACTAAGTGACCCCAAACTTTTGAACTGTACAGATAGATACAGGAGTCCTTCCTAACTCAGTTGCCGGAGAGGAAGGAAACTGCTCAGGTATTTCACCAATGGTGACTTTAAAACAATTACTTGCTGTGATAGGAGAAAACTGAGGATGGGATCAACAACATTGTAGTTACTCCACAATACTAACCTAATTGACAGAGTGAAACTGAAGGAAGCCTGTACAGAATAAACATTTTCTAAAACATGCGTCCTGTTTGCAACAAGGCACTAAAGTTCAGTCTAAACCACAAGGCCAAATCTACACTGGAGTTGCTTACCAAAAAGACAGTGAATGTTCCTGACTTAAATCTACTAGAAGATCTATGGCAAGACCTGAAAATGGTTGTCTAGCAATGATCAACAACCAATTTGACAGATCTTAAATATTTTTGAAAAGAATAATGGACAAATGTTGCATAATCTAGGTGTGGAAAGTTCTTAAATACACCCAAAAAGGCCAGAGGAGTTTCTACAAAGTATTGACTCAGGGGTGTGAATACTTATGTAAAATATATTTCTGTATATAATTTTCAATACATTTTAAAGAAATGTCTAAAAACATGTTTTCACTTTTCACTTTGTCATTATGGGGTATTTAATCCATTTTGAATTCACGCTGTCACACAAAACAGAATGTGGAATAAGTCACTGGGTAAAATACTTTCTGAAGGCACTGTACATACAGGTATTATTTCAAACCAAAATCATAATTCAATCATTAATATTCATATACTGTACCTTCCCATCAATTTGTCTTTACCATATCATGGTTTTTATATCAGACAATCCCCATTCACAAAGAAATGATGGAGTGCTGAAATGATTATAACTGCTCTGAAACAACAGGGGATTCAGAAGTTA
The DNA here is from genome assembly GCF_045791955.1 of Oncorhynchus clarkii lewisi. NCBI lineage: Eukaryota > Metazoa > Chordata > Actinopteri > Salmoniformes > Salmonidae > Oncorhynchus > Oncorhynchus clarkii. The sequence continues at coordinate 59,537,640 of NC_092149.1, read as the reverse complement.
TACCCAGAGAAGTGAAATGTGACAATGAATATGCCTACAATAGTACTTTGAAAGTATATCCTCTCCAATGAATATGAATGTCTATGACTCTGAGTCAGCATCCCAAATGGTGCCCTATTCCCTAAATAGTGCACTACTTGTTAGCATTACTTTTGATCAATGGTTCAAAACAATTCACTTTAAAAGGAATAGGGTGCCATTTGGGACGCAGATTTGAGTCTCTTGTGATATCAGCAGTCTCAGCCCGTGCCGTGTGAATCTGGGCCACTGGACATAGCTGCAAGGCCGGATCCAAATGTGCTCAATTGAAAAATTGAATTTGTGCTCATCCTCTGCTAGCTAATCTGAGCTGTCTGTGTGAGGGATAAATTATATTACTGGAGACAGAGATAATGCTTCATGCTTCCTCCAGGGCTTTGATCCAGAAGGTTGATTTTAGTTTTATTTATAACTTTTTAATATGCTAGTTATTATTGTATATTATTGTATATATTATTATTGAAGATAGAAGGAACTCCGGTCAAACTACATCTTCGACCATTTGATATGTATATTTTCTGGCAACATTCATCCCATGATGATGAGATATGTTGTTGAGTTCTGTGTTATGTGAAATACTCAGACTAACTTACCTTTTCCTTTGGTTCCAAGTCTGATTATTAAACAGTGTGAAGCTGTATTTCCAGTCTCCAATTACCGTTTTGAAGTCATCAGCTAAGGTCAGGTCTGGGTTCAGTTCTTACTGATTTCTAATGCATCAAAGTGATTAATGACACTCTCATTATGAGTTCTGCTCACCTCCACTTCATTCCACTCCTCATATCTCTCTCTCTCTCTCTCTCTCTCTCTCTCTCTCTCTCTCTCTCTCTCTCTCTCTCTCTCTCTCTCTCTCTCTCTCTCTCTCTCTCTCTCTCTCTCTCTCTCTCTCTCTCTCTCTCTCTCTCTCTCTCTCTCTCTCTCTCTCATTAAATTCAAGGGGCTTTATTGGCATGGGAAACATATGTTAACATTGCCAAAGCAAGTGAGGTAGGTAATATACAAAAGTGTAATAAACAATCAAAATTAACAGTAAATATTACACTCACAGAAGTTCCAAAATAATAAAAACATTTCAAATGTCATATTATGTATATAGACAGTAATGATGTGCAACTGGTTAAAGTACAAAAGGGAAAATAAATAAACATAAATATGGGTTGTATTTACAATGGTGTTTGTTCTTCACTGGTTTCCCATTTCTTGTGGCAACAGGTCACAAATCTTGCTGCTGTGATGGCACACTGTGTTATTTCACCCAGTAGATATGGGAGTTTATCAAAATCTGGTTTGTTTTCAAATTCTTTTTGGATCTGTGTAATCTGAGGGAAATATGTGTCTCTAATATGGTTATACATTTGGCAGGAGGTTAGGAAGTGCAGCTCAGTTTCCACCTAATTTTGTGGGCAGTGTGCACATAGCCTGTCTTCTCTTGAGAGCCAGGGCTGCCAACGGCAGCCTTTCTCAATAGCAAGGCTATGCTCACTGAGTCTGTACCCTAGTCAAGGCTTTCCTGAGGTGTGGGTCAGTTACAGTGGTCAGGTATTCTGCCACTGTGTACTCTCTGCTTAGGGCCAAATAACATTCTAGTTTGCTCTGTTTTTTTGTCAATACTTTCCAATGTGTCAAGTAATTATCTTTTTGTTTTCTCATGATTTGGTTGGGTCTAATTGTGTTGCTGTCCTGGGGCTCTGTGGGGTCTGTTTGTGTTTGTGTTTGTAGGACCATCTTGCTTAGTGGACTCTTCTCCAGGTTCATCTCTCTGTAGGTGATGGCTTTGTTATGGAAGGTTTGGGAATTTAACGTCTCTTTTCTGGATTTTGATCATTAGCGGGTATCGGCCTAATTCTGCTCTGCATGCATTATTTGGTGTTTTACGTTGTACACAGAGGATATTTTTTGCAGAGTTTTGCATGCAGAGTCTCAATTTTGTGGCATGCCAAATGTTATGTTCCTTTTGATGGCTTAGAAGGCCCTTCTTGCCTTGTCTCTCAGATCGTTCACAGTTTTGTGGAAGTTACCTGTGGCACTGATGTTTAGGCCAAGGTATGTATAGTTTTTTGTATGCTTTAGGGCAACGGTGTCTAGATGGAACTTGTATTTGTGGTCCTGGCAACTGGAACTTTTTTGTACAGAAGCACCAGATCATCAGCAAACAGTAGACATTTGACTTCAGATTCTAGTAGGGTGAGACCATATGCTGCAGACTGTTCTAGTGCCCTTCGCAATTCCTTGATATATAAATGTTGAAGAGGGTGGGGCTTAAGCTGCATCCCTGCCTCACCCCACGGCCCCGTGGGAAGAAATGTGTGTGTTTTTTTGCCAATTTTAACCGCACATTTGTTGTTTGTGTACATGGGTTTTATAATTTTGTATGTTTTTCTCCCAACACCACTTTCCATCAATTTGTATAGCAGACCCTCATGCCAAATTGAGTCGAATACTTTTTTGAAATCAACAAAGCATGGGAAGACTTTGCCTTTGTTTTGGTTTGTTTGTTTGTCAATCAGGTGTGCAGGGTGAATACGTGGTCTGTCGTATGATAATTTGGTAAAAAGCCAATTTAACATTTGCTCAGTACGTTGTTTTCACTGAGGTAATGTATGAGTCTGCTGTTAATGATAATGCAGAGGATTTTCCCAAGGTTGCTGTTGACGCATATCCCACGGTAGTTATTGGGGTCAAATTTGGCTCCACTTTTGTGGATTGGGGTGTTCAGTCCTTGGTTCCAAATGTTGGGGAATATGCCAGAGCTAAGGATGAAGTTAAAGAGTTTAAGTATAGCCAATTGGAATTTGCTTTCTGTATATTTTATCATTTAATTGACAATACGATCAACACCACAGGCCTTTTTGGGTTGGAGGGTTTGTATTTTGTCCAGTAGGTCATTCAAGGTAATTTAATAAACCAGTGGGTTCTGGTAGTCTTTAATAGTTGATTCTAAGATTGTATTTGCTGTTTGTTCTTTGTTATATAGCCAAAAAGATTGGAGAATCAATCAATCAATCACATTTATTTATAAAGCCCTTCTTACATCAGCTGATGTCAGCTGCCCGCACCCGCGATACCTAGATCAAATCAAATTTATTTATATAGCCCTTCGTACATCAGCTGATATCTCAAAGTGCTGTACAGAAACCCAGCCTAAAACCCCAAACAGCAAGCAATGTAGGTGTAGAGGCACGGTGGCTAGGAAAAACTCCCTAGAAAGGCCAAAACCTAGGAAGAAACCTAGAGAGGAACCAGGCTATGAGGGGTGGCCAGTCCTCTTCTGGCTGTGCCGGGTGGAGGTTATAACAGAACATGGCCATGATGTTCAAATGTTCATAAATGACCAGCAGGGTCAAATAATAATAATCACAGTGGTTGTAGAGGGTGCAACAGGTCAGCACCTCAGGAGTAAATGTCAGTTGGCTTTTCATAGCCGATCATTCAGAGTATTTCTACCGCTCATGCTGTCTCTAGAGAGTTGAAAACAGCAGCTCTGGGACAGGTAGCATGTCTGGTGAAGAGGTCAGGCAGAACAGTTGAAACTGGAGCAGCAGCACGACCAGGTGTACTGGGGACAGCAAGGAGTCATCAGGCCAGGTAGTCCTGAGATATGGTCCTAGGGCTCAGGTTCTCCAAGAGAGAGAAAGAAAGAAAGAGAGAAAGAAAGAAAGAAAGAAAGAAAGAGAGAAAGAACCATTCGAGAACCTGCATGAATTTGTTGACACTACTGACTATGATGCCACCTCAGGGATTCCATATATTAAGGAGCATATTTCATCACTGATGGGATTCTTTAAAAAGTACTTCCCTGAAAACAGTTCCCAATATGACTGAGTAAAGAGATCCTTTCAATGCACCAGCTCCAACTGGTTTCAGCTCTGCAGAGGAGGACCAGTTCATTGATATGACGTCTGACTCCACATTGAGACTGAGGTTCACATCACAGACACTGAGTGAATTCTGGCTGAGTGTAGAGAGGCAGTATCCACTCTTAGGGCAGAGGGCCATGGGCATTCTTCTTCCTTTTGCAACATCTTATCTTTGTGAGACTGGCTTCTCTGCTGTTGCTGCACTGAAGACCAAGTACAGGTCCCAGCTAAACATTGAGCAGGAGCTGAGAGTTGCAGTATCATGCTTCAAACCCCGCTGTGCTCTGCTAAACGTGCTCATTGTAGCCATTAATCCTGACTTCCTCATTTTGATTTTAAAAAATCAAATTGTCTCATTCATTTTTGTTTTATAGGTCAAAGTGTTTCATATATTGTGCTCCTGAGTTAATCTTGCTGATCAATTTTAATTTATTATTATTTATTGATTATATTACATTTTATTTTTCAGTATCAAATGGTCAAAAAATGTTTAGAGTTTAAATAAGGATTTAATTTTGTTTTAAATTTCAGGCAAATTGATGCACTTTAAGTCTTTTTTGTTACAGACTAAAAAACAATGTTAATAAAGTTATTCTTTGTTGTAAGTTGATCTATATTTCTTTCTTTGTTTTCTTTAATGTTAATAAGGATACAATGTTATGCAGAAGTGTACTTCTAACAATTTTATAGACAAATGATACTATTTACAGTCGTGGCAGAGAGTTGGGGGGTGCGAAATGTTTACTTCTTCCTAGGGGGGACGTAACAGAAAATAATTGAGAAGCACTGTAGTAGTCTAACCTAGAATTGACAAAAGTATCAATGAATATTTCTGCATCATTTTTGGACAGAAAGTTTCTGATTTTTGCAATGTTAAGTAGATGGAAAAAAGCTGTCCTTGAAACAGTCTTGATATGTTTGTCAAAAGAGAGATCAGTGTCCAGGGTATCACTGAGGTCCTTCACTGTTTTATTTGAGACAACTGTTAAGGCATTAAGATTAATTGTCAGATTCAACAGAAGATCTCTTTGTTTCTTGGGACCTAGAACAAGCATCTCTCTTTTGTCCGTTATGTCTGAAACACAGGCTTCCAGGGAGGACAATGTTGGGGCTTCACCATGTTTCATCGAAATGTACAGCTGTGTGTCATCCGCATAGCAGTGAAAGTTAACATTATGTTTCCGAATGACATCACCAAGAGGTAAAATATATAGTGAAAACAATAGTGGTCCAAAAATGGGGCATTGAGGAACACCGAAATGTACAGTTGATTTGTCAGAGGACAAACTATCCACAGAGACAAACTGATATCTTTCTGACAGATAAGATCTAAACCAGGCCAGAACTTGTCTGTGTAGACCAATTTGGGCTTCCAATCTCTCCAAAAGAATATGGTGATCGAAGGTATCAAAAGCAGCACAAAGGTCTAGGACCACGAGGACAGATGCAGAGCCTCGGTCTGACGCCATTAAAAGGTCATTTACCACCTTCACAAGTGCAGTCTCGGTGCTATGATGGGGTCTTAAACCAGACTGAAGTGTTTTGTATACATTGTTTGTCTTCAGGAAGGCAGTGAGTTGACGCTTAACAGCTTTTTCAAAATTCTTTGAGAGGAATGGGAGATTTGATATAGTTTTTTAAATATTTTCTGGGTCAAGTTTTGGCTTTTTCAAGACAGGGCCAAGCACAGGGAGCAGCTCTTTCAGTAGTTTAGTTGGAATAGGGTCCAGTATGCAGCTTGAAGTTTTAGAGGCCATGATTATTTTCATCAATGTGTCAAGAGATATAGTACTAAAAACTTGAGTATCTCCCTTGATCCTAGGTCCTGGCAGAGTTGTGCACACTCACGACAACTGAGCTTAGGAGGAATACGCAGATTTAAAAAAGGAGTCCGTAATTTCCTTTCTAATGATCATGATCTTTTCCTCAAAGAAGTTCATTAATTTATCACTGCTGAAGTGAAAGCCATCCTCACTTGGGGAATGCTGCTTTTAAGTTAGCTTTGTAAAAGTATCAATAATTCATTTTGGATTGTTCTTATTTTCCTCAATTAAGGTGGAAAAATAGGATGATCGAGCAGCAGTAAGGGCTCTTCGATACTGCACGGTACTGTCTTTCCAAGCTAGTCAGAAGACTTCCAGTTTGGTGTAGCGCCATTTCCATTCCAATTTTCTGGAAGCTTGCTTCAGGGCTCGGGTATTTTCTGTATACCAGGGAGCTAGTTTCTTATGACAAATGATTTTTGTTTTAATGGGTGCAACTGCATCTAGGGTATTGGGCAAGGTTAAATTGAGTTCCTCAGTTAGGTGGGTAACAGATTTTTGTACTCTGAGTCTGGAAGGGCATCTAGGAATCTTTGGGTTGTCCGAGAATTTATAGCACGACTTTGATGATCCTTGGTTGGGGTCTGAGCAGATTATTTGTTGCGATTGCAAACGTAATAAAATGGTGGTCCGATAGTCCAGGATTATGAGGAAAAACATTAAGATCCACAACATTTATTCCACGGGACCAAACTCGGTCCAGAGTATGACTGTGGCAGTGAGCAGGTCCGGAGACATGTTGGACAAAACACACTGAGTCGATGATGGCTTCGAAAGCCTTTTGGAGTGGGTCTGTGGACTTTTCCATGTGAATATTAAAGTCACCAAAAATTTGAATTTTATCAGCCATGACTACAAGGTCCGATAGGAATTCAGGGAACTCAGTGAGAAACGCTATATACGGCTCAGGAGACCCGTAAACAGTAGCTATGTCATGTCCTTGGTCAGGGTGTGATTTGGGTGGGCATTCTATGTTCCTTTTTCCATGTTTTGCATTTCTTTGTTTTGGCCGGGTATGGTTCTCAATCAGGGACAGCTGTCTATCGTTGTCTCTGATTGGGAACCATACTTAGGTATCTTTTTCCCACAGGGTTTTTGTGGGTAGTTCATTTCTGTTTAGTGTTTGCACCTTACAGGACTGTTTCAGTTATTTTCTTTGTTATTGTTGTTATAGTAGTCAGTTTTAATAAAGAAAGCATGAACACTTACCACGCTGCGCTTTGGTCCGATGATTCCTCATCTTCCGACGACGAATACCGTTACAAGCTATATAAAGTCATTGAGTAGGCTGCATAGATTTCATGACTAGAAGTTCAAAAGACGAAAATATCTTTTTTTTGTAAATTGAAATTTGCTATTGTAAATGTTAGCGACACCTCCGCCTTTGCGGAAGTGATTTATCCATACATCTCCATTTTGGATAGATAATTATTTGTGGTGTTTGTTTAGTGTTTTCCAATTTTACCAGAAGTGGTTAGAGTCTATTGGGTCTAAAACTACATTGAGCTGATTTCAGACGTGCTGTTCCTTCTTTTTCTGTAGTGTATTTCTGTATTGTTTTAGAGATTCAGCATATTGAAGGCATAGACTCATGTTTTCTGGGTCTCTATGTTTTTGGTTGGACAGGTTTCTCAATTTCTTAGGTTTTTTGCATTCTTCATCAAACCATTTGTCATTGTTGTTCATTTTCTTCGGTTTTCTGTTTTAATTTTTTTGATTTGCTAGGGAAGCCGAGAGGTCAAATATACTGTTAAGATTTTCAACTGCCAAGTTGAACTTCCTGGATAAAATTGAATTAGTTGTTGCCTAATTGTTTTTTGGTAGGTTTCCACACACTACATTCCTTCCATCTATAGCATTTCTTAATATTACTCAGTTTCTTTGGCTTTGATGCCTCATGATTGAGTATTGCTCTATTCAAGTAGACTGTGATTTTGCCGTGATCTGATAGGGGTGTCAGTGGGCTGACTGTGAACGCTTTGAGAGACTCTGGGTTGAGGTCAGTGATAAAGTAGTCTACAGTACTACTGCCAAGAGACGAGCTATAGGTGTACCTCCCATAGGATTCCCCTCGAAGCCTACCATTGACTATGTACATACCCAGCGTGCGACAGAGCTGCAGGAGTTGTGACCCGTTTTGTTGGTTATGCTGTCACAGTTGTGCCTAGGGGGGCATATGGGGGAGGGAATGATGTCCTCCCCAGACAGGTGATTCCTGTGTGCTGAGGGTGTCAGGTTCTTGTCCGGTTCTGGCATTTAGGTTGCCACAGACTAGTACATATCCCTGGGCCTGGAAATGATTGATTTCCCCCTCCAGGATGGAGAAGCTGTCTTCATTAAAGTATGAGGATTCTAGTGGGGGATATAGGTAGCACACAGGATGACATTTTTCCCTGTTCAGGTTCCTGAAGTCCAGGTTCCTGCTCTTTAGGCCAAAGGCAGATGACCTCAGGCTTTAGACATTCCAGGATAAGATAGTGAAGGCTTTGTGTTCCATAAAGTGCCCAATGTTGTTGGTCGTGTGGTTTGGCCTCAGGCCAGTAAGTGTGAGCAGAGCCTGCTGAGCATCTGGTACATTCCATTGGCTTGGGCGTAAGAGTGGGGGTTGGGCCTGTCAGCCCGCTCACGGCCTGGGCGTATCTGTGATTTCCATGTTGAGGCCCTCATTGCGGGAGTGGGGGGCATGGAGTGGGCAGGAGAGGCATAGGTCTGATCTGAGGAGGCTTAATTGGGGTGTGGGCATGGTTGACTTGAGGGGGGTGATGATAGGTTGGGGTGGGGGTGTGGATGTGGCTGGTGGTGTTGTGGTCTGGATGTAGGTCCTCTCGGCGTGGGTCCTCTATGTGTAGGGAAATACTTGTGTTTACCCGCTGTATGGTAGCAGGGTGGAAGTATTTTTGTGGTATCAGGGTGGAGATAACCACTTGTGTGTTGGGGAAAGTAGAATAAGCTTTTTTCAATCACTCCCTTGAGTGCTGTGGCCACCCTTTACTGCTGTGCTCTCAGGTTGTTTGTGCCTGTGTGTATTATTATGTGGTTGGGTGACCCTAGTTGGTCCTCCGACAGAAGGTCTAAGGCACGCTGGGTGTTTGGACACCAGAGTTTTTGTATATATTTCCCATTTGAGTCCATAAGGAGTACAATCTGTGTCTTGTGTATGTCCTCAGTGGGTGTGGGGGGGTTGTCAGGGGGCTATCAGGGTGGCTGACAGGGTGGTGAGATCCCCTGGGCTTGGGGGTTCTATTCCTTTATCTGTGCCGCTGTGATTTCGACGCTATGGTCAGGGGTGGATTGTTCTGTTGTGGTGTCGAGACTTTTGTTGGGAGCTGAGGTGGGCTGTTCTGCTGGCTTCTATGTGGGGGTGGCCACCTCTCTAGTAGGTTGTTCTCTGTCACACGCCATCTCCCTCACCTTCTCCTCCAGCAGTCTGATCCTCTCCTCTAGTGCTCTGTTCTTCCCATGCTACTGCTCTTTCTCCTGTTTATGTTGTCTCACTACAGTCCAGAGTGCATATATGTCTCTCTCCACCTCCAGCTCTCCAGGTCGAGTTAAGTTGTTGTGCTGGACTGTTGTCTGGGTCTGTACTGACTGGAGTGTAATCACCTGCTGTTCCAGCTCCACCTGCCTTACCTCCAGCTGGGTGAATGTATCCTTCATTTCAATGAGGGAGTAGTACTCTGTGCTGGGAGGTTGACTTTCCGCTTGGGGTTGCTCGTCTGTGGGGTTATATAATGAAGAGGTCTGGTCTGACCCGCTCGGCGTGGGGGTGTCTTTCTCAAGGGAGAGCTTCTCCTGCTGAGCTAATTCTTTGATTAGGTGAAAGTCCAGCTGAAACTGTTTGGGGTTGCCCTGTACCATTACTGTTCCAGACTTATAGTGATTTATATTAGCTGACTCAGGGTCCTCCTTGTTTCCACCGATCGCTAACACCCCACATCTTAACAGAGAAGTAGTTTATTAATATAGCACTGTGCCATGCCAGGGGATTGTCTGTGTGGAAGATTAAGTTGCTTATGTTCCCATATGTTCCCATTTTATATGTTCCCAATATATATATATATTGTTGATTCTTTACCACCAGGAGTCACTTATACCTGAGAGCTGAAACCAAATGGGATTCCCACGAAGGCAGGACTTCCGTCAATACTGGATTAGTACTGTGGGAGTTGGCCTCAATGAGCTTGCAAAAGCTAATTTAATTGATTAATCAATGTTAATGATTAGTCATCCCTGTATAGGCTATCTGGGAATTTAAACTTTAATTAACCTGAAAGCGTTGCTGTATCTAGGTTAATGTGGAAAAGTTTCTTCTTTGGGCTTGGGGGAAGTATTTTGATGTCTGGATGACAAGCGTGCCCAAATGAAACTGCCTGTTACTCAGGCCTAGAAGCTAGGATATCCTGTTAGTGATCCCTTCGCGCGCAAATCCCTTTAGCGGGATTGATTTGACAACATCCAGTGGAATTGCAGAGCACCAAATCCAAACTACAGAAATATCAATATTCAAGATTCACAAAAATATAAGTGTAATACATCAAAATAAAGCTTAACTTCTTATTAATCCAGCAGCAGTGTCAGTGTCAAAAAGGCTTTACAGCGAAAGCAGAACATGTGATTATCTGAGGACAGCGCCCCGCATACAAACACATGAAAATCATTTTCAACCAGGCAGGTGGCGACACAAAAGTCAGAAATAACAATATAATAAATGCCTTACCTTTGAAGATCTTCTTCTTTTTGCAATCCCAAATGTCTCAGTGACACAATGAATGGTCGTTTTGTTCGATAAATTCCTTCTTTATATCCCCAAAATGTCAATTTATTTGTCGCGTTTGATTCAGAAATACACCGGTTCCAACTCGCCCGACATGACTACAAAGTATCTAATAAGTTACCTAGGTCCAAACATTTCAAACAACGTTCCTAATCCAAACTCAGGTATCCTAAAACGTAAATAACCAATAACATTTAAGGCAGGATAAACTGTTTCCAATACCGGATAAAAATAACGTGAAGCGCGTTCCAGTTCACGCACACCAAACAGTAGAGTCCACCTGGAGTGACACTTACAAAGAACAGCTATACTTCTTCATTTCTCAAAAGAAAAACATTGAACAATTTCTAAAGATTGTTGACATCTAGTGGAAGCCATAGGAACTGCAACCAGGTTCCTATTAAATAGGACTCCCCATAGAAAACCCATTGTGAAATACTATGACTTCATAAACAAAATTCCTGGATGGTTTGTCCTCGGGGCCAAATCAGTTATGTTATACTCACAGACATTATTTTAACTGTTTTAGAAACTTTAGAGTGTTTTCTATCCAAATGTACAAATTATAGGAGTAACAGGCAGTTTACTTTGGGCACACTTTTCATCCGGACGTGAAAATACTGCCCCCTATCCCTAAGAAGATATATGCATATAATTGGTCAATTTGGATAGAAAACACTCCAAAGTTTCCAAAACTGTTAAAATAATGTCAGTGAGTATAACAGAACTGATATGGCAGGCGAAAACCTGAGGAAAATCCATCCAGGAAGTGGGATTTTTTTTATGTGGTTGGTTTTCAATTGAATGCCTATTGAGTATCTAATGGGTTAGGACCCAAGTTGTAGTTGCTATGGCTTCCACTAGAGGTCAACAGTCTTTAGACATTGTTTCAGGCTAGTTTTCTGAAAAATGAAGAAGAATGAGACCTTTCTGTCAGTGGACTGAGGAAGCATGCAGTACTGGTTGCACGCGCCCTTCTTTGTTTTTCCTTTCTATTGAATACGCTATTGTACGGTTGAAATATTATCGATTATTTAGACAATTGACAACCTGAGGATTAATTATAAACATCGTTTGACATGTTTCAAAGAACTTTACCAGTACTATTAGGATGTATTCGTCTGCATGTTTTGACCATCTTTGAGCCAGTGGATTATTGAACAAAACTGAGTTTTTGGGATATAAAGAGGGACTTTCTCGAACAAAATGAACATTTATTGTGTAACTCTTGTGACTGCAACCAGATGAAGATCTTCAAAGGTAAGTGATTAATTTTATTGCTATTTCTGACTTTCGTGACTCCTCTACTTGGTTGGAAAATGTTTGTATGAGAGGCGCTGTCCTCAGATAATCACATTGTATGCTTTCGCCGTAAAGCGGCTGGATTAACAAGAAATCAATCTTTAAGCTGATGTATAACACTTGTATTTTTATGAATGTTTATTATGACTATTTCTGTATTTTGAATTTGGCGCTCTGCAATTTCACCAGAATCAAATCAAATCAAATGTATTTATATAGCCCTTCGTACATCAGCTGATATCTCAAAGTGCTGTACAGAAACCCAGCCTAAAACCCCAAACAGCAAGCAATGCAGGTGTAGAAGCACGGTGGCTAGGAAAAACTCCCTAGAAAGGCCAAAACCTAGGAAGAAACCTAGAGAGGAACCAGGCTATGTGGGGTGGCCAGTCCTCTTCTGGCTGTGCCGGGTGGAGATTATAACAGAACATGGTCAAGATGTTCAAATGTTCATAAATGACCAGCATGGTCAAATAATAATAAGGCAGAACAGTTGAAACTGGAGCAGCAGCACAGTCAGGTGGACTGGGGACAGCAAGGAGTCATCATGTCAGGTATTCCTGGGGCATGGTCCTAGGGCTCAGGTCCTCCGAGAGAGAGAAAGAAAGAGAGAATTAGAGAGAGCATATGTGGGATGGCCAGTCCTCTTCTGGCTGTGCCGGGTGGAGATTATAACAGCTAGCGTCACGCCTGCGCCAGAGAGGTTTTAACAAGATACATAGACGTTGCCTCTGCTGTTGTTTCTCTGATAAAGTCAGCATGTAAGGGTGAATTACTGAATACTACGAGCCAGGACATATATATGGGCTGGCCGGTTTAGGTATTCTGAAAAATAGAAAAATAGGCCAAAACGTACTACTATTTCTGTCTCTCGTGTTTCAGAAGCGGGTAGACTTGGTCATTATTCATTTCTTGAGCTGAGACATATGGCCCGGCCAATTAGAGAAATTTGAGTAGATATATTAGCCTGACCGAAGTGAGTAATTATCTCTCCATCTCTTGCGTTTCAGTAGTGTGGGTAGAAAAACGGTGTATTTCTTTGTTACCGCGCATTCTGGAAACATTGTGAAAAATAACACTGAAAGGGTTTGAATGTGAGACGTCACTAGTAAACACTTTCCCTTGTTGAAGGGGATCCTATTTTACTCGGAAGTGAGATTCCAGTACAAAGTAGGGTTAGCTTTAGCTAGATGCTAAGCTAACAAAGGGAGAGCAGCCATTTTTCCTTTGTTCACATAGCGACAACGCCTGTGCCATAGGAAACGGAAGTTACGCCTCCTTTGGACTCCCGTTTGATTTTAGCTTTCAGGTCGGGGTCACATGTGACAGCAACCGAATGCTCACGTCTGGTACAACGGTGTACACATATGATTTCCAGCCAATCTCAACTGATTGGATATCATTGTCTCATTCAATTTTAACTAGGAAGTTAAAATTGCCAAAACTTACCTTTTCAGGGTGATCATTTGGATAATATTCAAATTGATTTGTTTCAACAGAGGAGACATGTTAAAATGGAAACACACACACCTCAACAATTCCTGCCTACAGTTCTAATGGTGTATAACGTAATCTGGGTGGATAACGTAATCTGCTGCCCAATTTCATATAGGCTGAATTCAACATGAAGACCTCAGTCTATCTTTGATTCCCCACATGGGGCACCAATATGTTGTGATGTGACTATCATTAATGTGGTGACTGCTATTTATCGAATAATTACCCACTACGTTTAATTATTACTTGATTAAATTCATCATGTAACAATTATCTCATTAGGAATTTGGGGCACCACGGGAAAAGTTGTTTACCGAGTTACTATCTCCTGACTTAAACTCTAAAGATGATCTAAATATCTCTTAGATCAATAACAGTCAATTATTAATTATTTCCTCATATTTGTCTCATTCTGAACATCGTTGACTTCGTAAAACTGCACGAACCCTAACCTAAGTGATGAGTCAGCAATGCACAAATTAGCTTAATTATTTATTTACTAACTAACTAAATAATCACACAGAAATACATAAAACACACACACACGGTATAGGTTATTGATTACTGACATAATGCAATGAAAACAGGTCCCTAATGGACTGACACAATATGACGGCTTGTTACACAATGGAAAAGGGGTGCAGAAAGATAGAGTGGGAGAGGCAAAGAGAGTGGACTTATCATACATATATTTGGAAAATATTCCCACCGTAAATATCAATATTTAGCACCCTAACAACCGCTCATTTGGCTAAGAAATGCAACATATATTTACGCGGAGATGTCATCTCTGTTGAAACCACTCGATCCGTCTATGGGGAGTAGTTCGAAGTATGTCTCTGGTTGTTCCGCAGAGGTCACAATGCCCTTCTTAGTTTTATGCTTCTTTGTCTTGGAGTGTTCTTAGAATGGTTACCTCCTGGTGTACCACACGGTGGTGAGAGGGATCTGTTCTTCCCTCCCGTCTTTGGTCAATTGTCCTAGACTACTTCACATACCCAGCTGCAGACTGTTAATGTTTGATCTAGTATTCACCTTTTTCACTCGTTGAGAGTTTCAGAAGGTTTTACCACTTTCTGGACTTGTAGTTTTAACCATTTCAACGTGTGGAACATGTCCTCACATTCTCTGGTCTATAGTTACATTCTCAGCGAGTCCTTTTAAGCACTCTGGCCTTGGAGGGTGTTCCGTCCTGTTGACACCAATTCTGTGCTCACATGGGCGTGGTTACTGACTAGGCCCATGTTTATATGAAAAGCCATTATCTCAACAACAAAAAAATCATATTTAATCATATAATTTTTACAACATTTAGATGTAAATCTGATATATACATTGTGGAAGCTCTTAAAGTTAGAATGTTTCTGTTATAACATCTTCTGATAATGTTTTTGACATCACCATTTTTTATTTAACTAGGCAAGACAGTTAAGAACAAATTCTTATTTACTATGACAGCCTACCTAGTCCAAAACAGGACAACGCTGGGCCAATTGTGAGCTGCCCTATGGGACTCCCAATCACATCTGGATGTGATGTAGCCTGGATTTGAACCAGTTACTGTAGTGACACCTCTTGCACTGAAATGCAGTGCCTTAGACCACTGCGCCACTCAGGACCCCACAGAATATGCATGCATTTTCCATATTCCATCTCTCATAATTCCCAACATTCTTTATGTTAGAAAAATTGTTTAAATGTCCATTGTTTGATGTTGAAGTTTTGGCAGCATAGTTTCTCTGTGTAACAAAGGATTTCCAGACTTCCCATGCTACACACCATGAAAGAGAAAGTTTTCTAAAAATTTTAAGACCGGCTGTTAAGTCATAAAACCGGCTCTGTGAGAGAGAGAGAGTCTGACTATCTGTCAGCCATTGATCCTCCCCAAGGACAGAGAGTCATGACAGGGACGAAAAGTGGATAAGAGGCAATCCGTAATTTTGATTAAGACATTAATGAGCGAGCTAGGACGGACATAACATTAGTCAATATAACTATTTGTTTAGCACTTTTGAAATGTACCTCGACAGAATTCAGTGTTATCCCTGTACACCAAGTCAGAACCATAAGATAAATAATGGAGGCATATAAGCAGACAATGAAAGCTCTGACTATATTCGATGATTACATTTCTCTAAAACAGGTTATAGGCTACATGTGCACCACCAAGTCAGAACAGTAGGTGAAATTAAGAGGGGTAAATAGACCAAATTATTAGGGTGAGGCACATGAGCTACTAACATCTTACTACACAACTTACACTTAGTATTACTTTCTTAGCTACAGTATACATATCTTCCTGGCATATTACATTTTTTGAAGCAGCATACAGTGGTTCCTCCTTTAAGAGTTGTGAGCTTACACCGCGGGACTTAGAGGTACCCAGCGTCACGGCGTCATTGCTCCAGACCACCACAAGGAGGAGTTAGAGCACTCAGTATGTATTTGGGTCTCAAGGTTTTTATGACCAATCATATCGAGTGGTTCCAATGATGAATTTGACGTGAACCACCTGTCCATGGTGACTTTCTTCAGCAAAGATGGCTGACAAAACATTACGAGGGAAGCAAATATAAGTAGTTATAACGTCATAACAAGTCACGCAAAAAAAAACATACAATTGAGAGGAATATGTTAGTTAATATAGAGACAAATGATTGTTGTCATAAAGTTAATTTACAAAAAAAAAAAAAATTCTCCCCCAGTCATATCCAATACCAGGTGTATCAAACTCCATTCTTTGAATGATGCTGTGTCTGCATGTATGTATTACAATTATACACAGTGTTTACCACTCCTTCTCCTGGGACATCACTGATTACACAATGTAACTATGCAATAGACTAGAAACATGATTTAAGTAAAGGCTGATTTGTAATTCATATATACAGAAGAAAAAACAGTTCATCCTGCCAGCATGCTCACAAGCATGCTAAATGACGCGAGGAACGAGATGGGAGTAACAATCCAGGCTATTTGCTCTGAGACCGGCATAATAATGTAATGAAACAAGCAGGGAGCAGGTTTCAAACTCTCAACATTCTAGCCCAAAGACCAGCACGCTATCGATGGTGCCCAAATGTATTAATTGGGGTTGGGGCCGATTGTGGCTAAAAACACTTTATCAATTTGAATCTTTAACATGTGGAAAGGGGAAAAAGTATTATTAGTTTTTAGCTTATTATTAGCTTCTTCAAAATGCTTTAAATGCATATACTGTACAGTACTGTACATCTTTATTCTTTCGTTGATAAAATAATGATAAAAATACTCTTTCAAAATGCTGATGTTTATTAAGTTACGGATCCATAACAAATGACTTGTTCAAATATTCCATCATATTCATAAGATATGTGTTGACGGAATATAAGCAAGTGATGTCTGCTAAATACTCAAGTTAGATTTCTCCAGGAATAAATCATTCTAAATAACAAACTGACTTTATTTACAAATGAGTGAGAATGTCTCACCCCATCTTCAAGAATGGCCTTTTTCTCGCTCACTCTAGGTTAAATGAAAACGAAATCTCCAAAATATCTTACATTTTTAAACAAAGCTATTATTATTATTATTATTCATTCATTCATTTAGAATGATATGAAAGCCCATTAGGATCTGTGAGAATACAGTGCCTTGCGAAAGTATTCGGCCCCCTTGAACTTTGCGACCTTTTGCCACATTTCAGGCTTCAAACATAAAGATATAAAACTGTATTTTTTTGTGAAGAATCAACAACAAGTGGGACACAATCATGAAGTGGAACGACATTTATTGGATATTTCTAACTTTTTTAACAAATCAAAAACTGAAAAATTGGGCGTGCAAAATTATTCAGCCCCTTTACTTTCAGTGCAGCAAACTCTCTCCAGAAGTTCAGTGAGGATCTCTGAATGATCCAATGTTGACCTAAATGACTAATGATGATAAATACAATCCACCTGTGTGTAATCAAGTCTCCGTATAAATGCACCTGCACTGTGATAGTCTCAGAGGTCCGTTAAAAGCGCAGAGAGCATCATGAAGAACAAGGAACACACCAGGAAGGTCCGAGATACTGTTGTGAAGAAGTTTAATTAAAGCCGGATTTGGATACAAAAAGATTTCCCAAGCTTTAAACATCCCAAAGGAGCACTGTGCAAGCGATAATATTGAAATGGAAGGAGTATCAGACCACTGCAAATCTACCAAGACCTGGCCGTCCCTCTAAACTTTCAGCTCATACAAGGAGAAGACTGATCAGAGATGCAGCCAAGAGGCCCATGATCACTCTGGATGAACTGCAGAGATCTACAGCTGAGGTGGGAGACTCTGTCCATAGGACAACAATCAGTCGTATATTGCACAAATCTGGCCTTTATGGAAGAGTGGTAAGAAGAAAGCCATTTCTTAAAGATATCCATAAGAAGTGTAGTTTAAAGTTTGCCACAAGCCACCTGGGAGACACACCAAACATGTGGAAGAAGGTGCTCTGGTCAGATGAAACCAAAATTGAACTTTTTGGCAACAATGCAAAACGTTATGTTTGGCGTAAAAGCAACACAGCTGAACACACCATCCCCACTGTCAAACATGGTGGTGGCAGCATCATGGTTTGGGCCTGCTTTTCTTCAGCAGAGACAGGGAAGATGGTTAAAATTGATGGGAAGATGGATGGAGCCAAATACAGGACCATTCTGGAAGAAAACCTGATGGAGTCTGCAAAAGACCAAAGACTGAGACGGAGATTTGTCTTCCAACAAGACAATGATCCAAAACATAAAGCAAAATCTACAATGGAATGGTTCAAAAATAAACATATCCAGGTGTTAGAAGTCCAGACCTGAATCCAATCGAGAATCTGTGGAAAGAACTGAAAACTGCTGTTCACAAATGCTCTCCATCCAACCTCACTGAGCTCGAGCTGTTTTGCAAGGAGGAATGGGAAAAAAATTCAGTCTCTCGATGTGCAAAACTGATAGAGACATACCCCAAGCGACTTACAGCTGTAATCGCAGGAAAAGGTGGCGCTACAAAGTATTAACTTAAGGGGTCTGAATAATTTTGCACGCCCAATTTTTCAGTTTTTGATTTGTTAAAAAAGTTTGAAATATCCAATAAATGTCATTCCACTTCATGATTGTGTCCCACATGTTGTTGATTCTTCACAAAAAAATACAGTTTTATATCTTTATGTTTGAAGCCTGAAATGTGGCAAAAGGTCGCATAGTTCAAGGGGGCCGAATACTTTCGCAAGGCACTGTATCTAATGGAAAATGCCCCTTAGATATTGAGAAGTCCTCTAAATATATTTATTGGCAGAGAGTCACGTCATTTATTTTATTTTTTTTCTTCGATATACTGTAGGCCATAGGTGAAATGAGTCTCACTAGTGTTGAGTAATGTTCTGTTAAAAATGGTGTAGGTCATGTTTATTTAAAGATTATAGAAAAGTTAGAAGCAAAAGCCTACAATTATTTTTGCACCGCTTCGCGCTGCTCTGAGGCAAGCATGTAGATTGGTCTTGCTAAATCAATGAGATTTTTATTTTCACTTAATCTCATTTTGGGTATTGGTTAGACAAGAATTTTAAAATTAGGGTGCAGAAATGTTATGTTCTTAGTGCAGTCCTTCTCAAATTGTGGGGCGCGCCCCCCTGGGGGGGACTCAGAGCGATGCCAGGGGGAGCGCTTGTGACCCCGGGGAACATGCTTTTTTCTACCGCAGGGAGTAGGGTTGTTTTGCACCGAACAAGAGCACACAGCACAGAGCAGGAGATATGAAGTGCAGATAACAAACCCTTAAGAGACACCATGGAAAAATATTTAACAGGGATGAAAAGAAAGGCGGAGAGAGACGGAGATAATGAGACAAACGTAAGTCTCCCGAAAGCTAAGACGAAGCGTATGTAGCGCTTGGCTTCACTGTGACTACGGTGGGAGACGAGGAAAGACCGGTATGTTTACTGTGTCTAAAAATGTTGGCAGTGGACAGCATGAAGGCAAATAAATGAAGGCGTCACTTAAAGACATTACACCCCAATCAAGCCGCTTGAGTTTTTTCAGCGAAAACGTGCCGAATATTGCCAACAATCATCCCGCTTTGTGAATGCTACTTCAGTAAACCAGCGAGCACTGTTAGCATCATATAAGGTGGCATACCAAATTGCTGAGTGCAAAAAGCCCCACTCCATAGCAGAGGAGCTGATACTGCCTGCAGCATTAGATATGGTCTCTGTCATGCTGGATGACGCAAGTGCAGCAAAAATAAAAACTATCCCTCTGTCCAATGACACTGTCGCCAGACGTATAAATGACATTGCTAACGATCTTAAAGAACAGCTGGTAGATAAACTCAAAAAGACAAACGTTTTGCCTTACAGTTCGATGAAGCAACTGACAGTTTATCGCTTATGAACGTTTTGACATGACAAACTCCTGTGTGAGGATCTACTGTTTTGTAAATATGTCAGAGACAGAGCCACAGCTGAAGAGCTATTCAAAATGCTGGACTGCTTCCTGACTGAGAATGGGCTAAAGTGGGAGAACTGCATTGGTGTTTGCAGTGATGTTGCACAGACCATGGCAGGGATGAGAAAAGGACTTTGGGCACTCATCAAGAAGGCCTCACCTAATGCGGAGTGGACACACTGTGTTATACACAGAGAAGCACTGGCATCAAGGCACCTTTCCTCTGAATTAAGTGAGGTTATGACTGACATTGTAGGTGTAGTCAATTTTATAAAGACCAGACCACTCAAAACAAGAGTCTTCTATGCTATCTGTGAGGAGATGGGAGCTGAACATCAAGCTGTGTTGTTTCACAGTGAAGCAAGGTGGCTGTCACGAGGAAAAGTCTTGTCCCGAGTTTTTGAGCTCAGAGAGCAGATAAGAATGTTTTCGGAGCAGGAGCACAAGGGATAGATAAACACCTCCCTCAGGTCACAGACAAGATCAGCTCTTTCACTCGAAAGCTTGCAATGTGGGGCAGGCGACTTGATGAAGGAAATACTGATTAATTCGAGAACCTGCATGAATTTGTTGACACTACTGACTATGATGCCACCTCAGTGATTCCATATATTAAGGAGCATATTTCATCACTGATGGGATTCTTTAAAAAGTACTTCCCTGAAAACAGTTCCCAATATGACTGGGTAAAGAGATCCTTTCAATGCACCAGCTCCAACTGGTTTCAGCTCTGCAGAGGAGGACCAGTTCATTGATATGACGTCTGACTCCACATTTAGACTGAGGTTCACATCACAGACACTGAGTGAATTCTGGCTGAGTGTAGAGAGGCAGTATCCACTCTTAGGGCAGAGGGCCATGGGCATTCTTCTTCCTTTTGCAACATCTTATCTTTGTGAGACTGGCTTCTCTGCTGTTGCTGCACTGAAGACCAAGCACAGGTCCCAGCTTCAAACCCCGCTTCGAAAAAGCTGTGCTCTGCAAAACATGCTCATTGTAGCCATTAATCCTGACTTCCTCATTTTGATTTTTTAAAATCAGCACAAATTGTTTTATTCATTTTATAGGTCAAAGTGTTTCATATATTGTGCTCCTGGTTAATGTTGCTGATCAATTGTAATGTATTATTATTTATGGATTATATTTAATTTAATTTTTCAGTATCAAATGGTCAAAAAAAATATGTTACTTCACTTTGATTTGACTTGCCTTCCAGGTTACCCACTTGGTCATTTTGTAAACATATATTAATGTTCTGTAACTATTACATGCACCCATCTCATTGTTATTTCATTATTAGAGATATCCAAGAGTATCTTGCGCTCACCATGCGTCATGTCTGTAATGGTCATGTGAGGTGAAATGTGTATATTTTGGAATGTGAACACTCAGTGTGTTTGACGAGACGAAAATCCGTTTTGGATGGAAACGTTGTCAATAAAGTGGTAGATTGGGAGCTTTGTGTGCGGGCCTTCTTTTTCTATACCAGTATTCTTTATTAGCCCAGCAGTTTTTAAGGATGTGCGTATGACCACAAACTTTTCTATAGACAATGCTGAATGTTTATCCTTTTAAATTTGGAAAAGAGCTCCTAATCCCAGATTTGGGACCAGGCAGCCACTGTCACTGATTCCTTCCAAGCCACTCATTGAATTTGTGATTTCCAACTTGTTGTTTATGTCCAAAGGCCGATTAGCACCGATACATTTTATCTATAATTTCTCCATTATTTATCTTCATATGACAAAGATTAAAAAGGATTTGCCAGTAGATTGTCGACTTGATTCATGATGATGAGTGCTAGTTAAGATTTTGAAAGTATGATGTTAACATGATCAGTCCAATCAAAGCTACTGTACATATAACGTGATTTGACTTAATTTTATCTGTGACCAATGACCTTGAGCCTTCTTGGAGGGGCACTTCTAATGTAACTTTATGGCAGCACCAAAAAGGCTCGAATTTTCAAGGTCTCCTCTTAGACTTTGTGGTGACGTAGTGTCCCCATGAGTGACAGAAAAAACGACAGAACACAAGCCAGTATTTTCTGCTGGCTTGCCCCAAAACCACAGAAAGTACTGAGCTAGGCTGAAACACCTGCATTTTGGAGTTGCCTTACTCAAGAAAACAATAAAAAAGACCATGTTTGTATGCAGCTTTATTAACGCAATGATATATATTATTTTTTACATTGTTTGCAAACTGATATGTGACACATATTAATGCCAAAATAACATGCAAAACAGGCAAGCCCCCCACCTCAAAAAAAAGTGGGGCCTGAATGAGGGTTGCCACTGAATAGACTAGGCTGCCTATGCATGTGCGGAGAAGCATGGGGCATTTATCTTTCCAAGGGAATGTACTTCCTAAATAATTAGGCTATTTCTACATTGCCTAGAATAAATAAATATCGATCACCCATATTTGTCTCCGTCTGAAAAACGTCCCACTCCTAAGAGCCAATTTATGCTTGATCCGAAAATGTGGTCGAAGTCGCCTTATGGATGGTGTGATGCAACTACAGTGCCTCTGGAGACATGCAGAGGTCAACTTGAGCTCCATGCCGCATAGCTGTGCACATCTCAAATGTTGTAATGCAGAGGACTCGGTATAGCTCTACGTTGACATGATTTGTTGTTGGTAGGTGAG
This sequence comes from Oncorhynchus clarkii lewisi, assembly GCF_045791955.1. Taxonomy (NCBI): domain Eukaryota; kingdom Metazoa; phylum Chordata; class Actinopteri; order Salmoniformes; family Salmonidae; genus Oncorhynchus; species Oncorhynchus clarkii. Next base: position 59,515,256 of record NC_092149.1, on the reverse strand, counting down.
GGCAGGAGGTCCCTATATAAACACAGAACTCACTTCCTTGACAACTTCCTTCACAACAGCTCTGCGCTGCTCGGCAAAGCGCAATAAGTATGAATGCCCTGACTTCTGACTTCTGACTTCGGTAGGCTATAAAAGATAGCTCAAGAGAATAAGTCTCTTCAACTCAGCTGTCTCCAAACTATGTCTAGCCCATTTGCTGATATAGCGCAGTAATACCTATATAATGATCCACGTGAGAATCTCTGTCAAAATTGCTACGACCAAGGCTGGCAAGTGAGCTGCGTCATCCCATGAGCTACAATAACAATGTGGGACTGCGGTTGGGTTTCTTGACCAGTTCTTGCGGGTGGGATTCGTGCAGAAAGCCAGCGGATGTGGGCTGGTACTGCTGCGGTTTGGGACGGGATGAATAAATGAGTCCTGCACAGACCTCTACCTGGAGGTAAGGATGACAGCAGTGGTGCAGCCTAAAAGGGCGATACCGATATCACTTATTATTAATATCTAGGCTACATAGCGCATTGATGTGAATCACACTGCTGCTCTCTCATTTAGCTATTTAGACTTTTATGGATTGTGGTTGGTGTGGATGACTGTTCACAAATGTATATGTGTATTTTAACCCAATAATGGTTGAATTGAAGAAGTTTAAGCTACCTATTATAATTGGTTTTGCGACCAAGGGTGTATTCATTACGGAAACCGTGTACCGTTTAAGAACCAAATGGAAGCAAACAGAGCAAACGTTTTGTTCAGTTTAAGAAACGTTTTGCAACAGAATCGGCATAATGAGTATGCCCCAGGCCAGTGGACAACCAGGGAAAAATGTGCTTTTGCAACAGCTGCAGTGCGGATCCCAGTCTATGGAATAAAAGTTCCTCCCTTCTAACCTCCTCTGTGGTATTGTGCTCCATACTGTCAAAACGAGTTTCATTTAAGAAGACCACAAGTGGGGCTTTTATTGGTCAATCTAATTCATGCTGATTTTTTTTTTAAAGTCCATAGGCCTAACGACATGTGCTCAAACACACACACTTTACATAGACTTAAACAGCTTCAAATGATCAGTGTCACCAACAGAAACACAAACAATAGTCCGAAATTCAGCATATGGAATACATTTTTTACATGCAAATAGCACTTTTGGGTAGTGCTCAGTGCAGGATATCCCGAGAGCAGCATTTTTCAACTAGAAGCAATGAACCCAATCAGTCCTCCATGACAACAAAATCATAAACAACAGAGTAGGATAATTAGTCCTTAGTTTTTATACTCAAGTAAAACTAATTTATTAATCTATATTTCCATATTTCCGAGTACTATTCTTTCAGATCAAGGGGTATTACATTAATTGAAATGACTGGAAATCTGACAGACTGTTTTTTTTCCTTATGTAAAGATATATCATAATTGTATTATTATCTGTAGTAGGAAGCAATGGGTTAGAATAATCCTACAAAACCAGCCCACAAAGTAAAATGCAACATCCATTTATGGCCAGCTATGTAAATTCTAACATTGATCTATTCTGCAATAGATGTCGTTCAATAATTGTTCAGTAATATTAATTTTTGTCTGCTTCTAATGCCTCTTATTAAGCAGATTTACGTTTTTTTTTTTGATGGGTCTTGTCCTTGAGGAAGAACTGATGATTTCCACTAGATGGGCCAACTGCAAAGTCAAAATTGAAAACCCCCAAAATATTTTTGGTCTTAATTTAAGGTTAGGTTTAGGTTTAAAATCTGATTTTATGACTTTGTGACTGTGCCAGCAACTAACCTGCGCCTCTTAAGGGGAACGTAATCTGATTACGTTACTGAGATTGAGTAATCCAAACGTTACTGATTACAATTTTGGACAGATAACTAATAACTGTAATGGATTACATTTAGAAAGTAACCAACCCAACCCTGGACATAGCCTACCACCATATGTTCCATTGCTCATCTATCCTTTCTTAATGATTTCATAACCGGTTCAGTGTTAGCGATCTAACGACAGTAGCTGGTGTGTGGCATTATGATATTATGACTTTGTCCTTCTGGCTAACACAACAAGGGAGACCTGACAAGTTCATGAAACTCTAAGGGAGATATGAAGAAAGAGACAAGGGAGAGGAGGGAGAGATAGAGGAGAGAGAGAGGGAGGGAAAAGAGAGGAGAAAGAGAAGGGAGAGAAGGGGAGAGGGAGAAGAGAGCAAGAGAACAGAGAGATGGAGAGGGAATAGGGAGAGATGGAGGTTTGCCCTGGTGGCAGAACTACTGTGGGGAAACCAGGAACATGCCACAAGCAGGGAAAATAAAGCACACTGAAATCCCACATTCTTGTCAGCTCTGTACCAGCTCTGTCATGAGACACTGCACTGTTTAACATTCTGTAAATGTAATTGCATTTATACTACTAACCTCAATCCCAACCCACAGGACTTCCCATAGTCCTTTCCTCAAGCTTTCTTTGTTTTATTGATCAGTTGTAAATTACATAATATATGCATGAGAACCTGCCATGTTTAATTCAGCTAAGATACCTCATTTCTACCAGCATGTCACATGTGCAACCAGAGGACAAAAAAAACTCTAGGCCATTTTTACTCCAGACACAGAGACGCATACAAAGCTCTCCCTCGCCCTCCATTTAGTAAATCCTGCTTACAAGAAAAAACTAAAGCAGAAAGTACCAGTGACTTGCTCAATACAGAAGTTGTCAGATGATGTGGATGCTACTCTACAGGACTGTTTTGCTAGCACAGACTGGAATATGTTCCGGGATTCATCCAATGGCATTGAGGAGTATGCCACCTCAGTCACCTTCTCAATCAAGAAGTGCATCGATGACGTCACCCCCACAGTGACCGTGTGTACAAATCTCAACCAGAAGCCATGAATTACAGGTAACACTCGCACTGAGCTAAAGGCTACAGCTGCCGCTTTCAAGGAGTGGGACACTAATCCGGATGCTTATAAGAGATCCCGCTATGCCCTCAGACATCATCAAACAGGCGAAGCCTCAATACAGGACTAAGATTGAATCCTACTACATCGGCTCTGACGCTGGTCGGATGTTGCAGGGCTTGAAAACTATTACAGACTACAAAGGGAAACCCAGATGCGAGCGGCCCATTAACACAAACCTGCCAGACGAGCTAAATGCCTTTTATCCTCGCTTCGAGGCAAGCAACACTGAAGCATGCATGAGAGTACCAGCTGTTCCGGATGAGTTTGTGATCACGCTCTCCATACCCGATGTGAGCAAGACCTTTAAACAGTTCAACATTCACAAGGTTGCAGGGCCAGACGGATTACCAGGACGTGTACTTCGAGCATGCGCTGACAAACTGGCAAGTGTCTTCCACCTCTCCCTGACCAAGTCTGTAATACCTACATGTTTCAAGCAGACCACCAGAGTCCCTGTGCCCAAGAAAGCAAAGGTAACCTGCCTAAATGACTACCGCCCTGTAGCACTCATGTTGGTAGCCATGAAGTGGCTTGATAGGCAGGTCATGTCTCACATCAACACCATCATCCTGGGAAACCCTAAACCCTCTTACCGTGTTTCCCAGAGTACACTATGTTCTACATACGAGCTTGACAAGACTCATAATGAAGGGGAGGGTTTTGAATACGGGAGCTGAGCAGAGGACCAATAAAGTTATTAAATCTCTTAAAGCAAATCAAATTGCTTTGAAGTCTGTGTTGAAAGGTCGCTGAGATGAGAGAGTATTTCCCTGTGAATAGGAGTAAACTGGTAGCTATGGGGGCTTTGGGAGTTCAGGTCTTGCAGACGGCAAAGCCGGGTCTCAGCCATAGTAATATAAAGGCAATTAGAAAAGCAGCTGGACACACAGACACTTTACCTCTCAGTACTAATAAGATAAAGAGTATGTCAGAAAATTCCATAAGCAGGATACTCTGCTCTTAAATGTTATGTCCCTATCGGGTGATGATGCCATTAGCCTTGCTAAGGACCCAATAAAGGGACCAATCTTCAACACTGCTGTTACACAGACATGACAGTTTGTCAGTAACTTACTAAACAATCTACTAACCTTAAGCCTAGTGTGGCTACACAGAGAAGAGTCATCATACAAAATCACTGTTTAGAGATTCTCCTGTACTTTGTGTACTTTTTAGCAAGCAGTTCTGAAAATAGCACTCACGAGCCAAAAGTGGTCCCTGAAAATTGCGTACTGCGTCACATATGTGCAGATATGTGCACCACGTCATTGCTTTCGCCCTCGCTCTGCTGTGTGTGCAGCTGTCACTCAAATGGTGAGGGGCTGAAGCACACTGGCTAGAACTGTAATTGCTAGGGGGCTGGCCCACGTGGGGGAAAATGTAGGGAAAAACATTTGCTTTCAAACTAGGGATTCCGTGGCTAATTGAGGTAAGACAGTAATTCTGCTCATAGATTATGCATGTATGAACTACACATTGACATATCCAGCCAAAAGCGGGAGTAAAAAAAAAAAAAAAAGACTTAGTCATCAAAGTTCCGGAGACTGTTTTTACAAAGCATCTGATTCACAATGACACGTCTTTGTTTTAATCCAAGTTTGTTGTACACATTCAAAATTTGCAGGGGGGGGGGGGGGGGGGTAGACCTTTCCTGCCCTGTATCAATCATTCATAGGGATAATAGTGGTTGGTGGATCATTTGTCCAGATCTGCAATAGGCTGACTAGCAATCATACCACGGCCCCCTAATCAGCATTTGCACAGTATGTTGTCTCACACACATCAGTCATTTTAATCATCTCTTTTTCATATTCACTTTCTATTCATGGCAAATTCGATTTTTGTATATTATTTTGATAACTTACAGTGATTTGGCACAATGCAAAAGTAAGGATTTGAAGGGCGATTGTAGAAATATGTTGGTTCTGACTGTTAGAGACAGGAACAGGGACAGGGCAGGGACAGCAGCAAGGATAGGGACAGGTGCAGGTACAGGGGATGTTGGATCCAGACAGTGTTTATGAGGTGAGTATAGAGTGCACAGACATTATCCATAAAGCACAGAGATGATAGCATCATCCTAGCGTTAGCCTATCTATCAACCAATCGGTGACTGACTGTCAAAAGTCCACTTCAGGAGCTGTGCCAAAGTATCCCAACTCACTGCACAGGAAATTACCTCATGTGCCCAGGAAGTCCTTCAAACCAATCAGACACCATCTGTCCTTCATGGCTAACAGCTTGTGATTCTCCATCTAGATTGGATTTGCAGATAAAGGGTAATGAAAGCAGACACTCCATTTTTAAACAAGTCCTCCTGCAGGTTATAATCAGTGTAGTTCTGTAAATCCTCATCTTGTAGTCTGTGTCCTTTCCTATATCCTGTGGCTGTAGCTCAGTGTCAACTCCCAACAGAGTGACAGTAACATAGATGGTCTATAATGTTGTCCTTGATACAGGCTTTGATAGTCCTCCCAGTCCCTTGCCTGGTCCATGATGTCTGTTCTGTAGTAGCAGCAGCGTTATGTATACCTGTCTCCGTCCTGGGTAGAGGGTGAAGGGGGCCTCCTCTAGACCTCTTCTCCCCTGGCTGGGGGCCTGGAGCTTGGGGTTGGCCTGGGTTACACAATGCCTTCGCTGCGTTTGCTCCTCCACACCACTAGGGCAGTCATGAGCAGCGTGACAAGGATGGGCACCACAATGAATGGCCCAAGGATATGGTTGGGCGGATCACGCAGCTGCCGTCCCGACAGGGAGCAGTCGTGGAAGTAGTGCTTGTGGATGCGGATGAAGAACTCGTCCACCAGCCGGTTGGGCCAGAAACAGTCCATCTTCAGGGCAATCAGGTAGGTGCAGTTGGTGAGCTCACCATAAGGTCTGTAGGGAGAGACAAAGAGAGAGAGGGAGGTAAAATCAAGCGAATGCGGACAAGGTTCATAGTGTTGGGCGGCAGGTAGCCTAGCAGTTAAGAGCATTGGACCGGTAACCGAAAGGTTGCTGGTTTGAATCCCAGAGCCGACTAGGTGAAACATATTTCAATGTGCCCTTGAGCAAGGCACTTAACCCTAATTTCTCCTGTAAGTCGCTCTGGATAAGAGCATCTGCTGAATGACTAAAATGTATTTCATAATGAGGGTAAATGATAGCCTACATATTTGAATAGACACATAGGAAGGTAAGGGGCTCTGAAGTGTGGGTTCTAAATGCAAATTATATATGGTTAGGGTCAGGGTAACGGGTTAAGGTTAGGGAAAATGTGTGTGAGAGAGAGAAAGAGAGAGAGAGAGTGCTCCTTTACCAAATTTGTACAGTCCTGTCATGATTGAGAGTAATGATTCATGGTAATGACAGAGGGTCCACTCCATACATAAAAACATACTCTCAAAAGCGCACACAGACCCTCCCCTCTTCCTGACAGGTCTCTGATTGGAGGGTCCCCTCTCCCCCTTTCCTCAGAGCATGCCCGCCACATGGCCTATTATTTATACCCACATCCTCCCTGGCATGGAACGTCTGGCATAGCTAGGACCTTTTTATAACCCCCAGGTTTCCCTTACACAACCAATGGGTCCTGTTCCCTCCAACCCCCTTTTGTCCCTGCCTTGCTCCCACCAACCCCCCAGTCCCAGATAGAACTTTCCCCCAGTGGGAGAGTGATACTTCGGGTAAAGGCAGACCATCTGGCTCATCTTCCAAGCCAGACATACATTATATCCATGCATGCTAATCACCTTCAGATGTACAGCTGGCGGAAACACTATCATCAATAACATACAGTGGTTTAAAGTACTTAAGTAAAAATACTACATTTTTACTAAAATATGTTTTTTGGTGTATCTGTACTTTACTTTGTATCTGTGTTGGAGTGTGCCTGCCCCTGGCTATCCGTCAATAAAAATCTAAAAATAAAATTGTGCCGTCTGGTATGCTTAATATAAGGAATTTGAAATGGTTTATACTTTTAATTTTGAAACTTAATTACATTTTAGCAATTCCATTTACTTTTTATACTTATCTATTATATTTAATATATAGTATATTTAAAACCAAATACTTTTAGACTTTTACTCTAGTAATATTTTACTGGGTGACTTTCACTTTTTCTTGAGTCATTTTCTATTAAGGCATCTTTACTTTTACTCAAGTATGACAATTGAGTACTTTTTTCACCACTGATAACATATGACCTCTATTTAACCAGGTAGGTTATTAAGATGATAATACTTTCTATTTTGCAATAATGACTTGGGAAAAAGGATACAACAGTACAGTGGCAGCAGACATATGGACAGGAATAAACAATATCTAGGCACAAATAAATTCATTCCTAAAAAAAAAAATTGGACAGCAAGACAAAAGTATAGATAGGGGCAACAGAGAGCAGGGAGATGAGAGAGAGAGACTGGGAGGAAGAGAGAGAGGTACATACACAGTGAAGGAAAGTGGGGGAGAGAGAGGTAGGGTTGAGAGACAGGAAGAAGGAGTGTAAAATTAGATCTTCTACAGGGAATAGAAATATGAGCAACCCCCTATTCTCTCCTCTGACATTTATCCATGACAGACTTACGGCCATGGCCAATGTTATTACTCCAGATAACCATTGTTTACATGACAGAATTGATTACCTTTATATTACCGCTGCTTTACTGAAAATGGGACGCTTGCCAAAGTCACGTCATCTGCAACATTTCATAATCGGAGGAAATGGATCGTTCCTAGACAGTCCCTTTTCTCTCCCTGTACGTTCTTCCAAAACATCTCTGGTACAGTATATTTCCTCCTAAGGGCCTGCTGACTGGAACCTATTCAGTACTGAGAACTAAGACATTTATAACAGCCAATATATGGCACAATGTCAAAAACCTAACTACAGTGCCTTCAGAAAGTATTCATACCCCTTGATTTATTCCACATTTTGTTGTGTTACAGCCTGAATTCAAAATCGATTAAAAAAAATGTCACACACATCAACACATAATATCCCATAATGATAGAGTTGTTGTTTTTTACACATTTTGGCAATTAATTTACAAATGAAATACTTTTGACCGGTAGTGTGTGCTACTAACTAACTTTTTCAACCGTAGTTTTTAACCTCAAAACATTCCAAAGCTGACTTTGTGAGCCTCAGCTGTGTAGCTGTTGAAATGAGTCAGGACAACACAGTAACTAGTTTAGATTCTCCTGTGTATAAAGCAGAGAGGTCCAGGATATGCTCCAACTCTCTCCATTCAGATGGACATGGGGTGGGAAAATCCTACAGCACATTTTGTCACCATAAGTCACCAGATTGAATTTCAGGAGGGTTTAACACCACTAAATATAACTGGGTGGAGGGACAAGGAGGGACAGGGACTAACGTCAACACACAGAGGGATGTGACTGTAGCATAGCAGCAAGATACTTCCACTCTCAACTAGAAAGAGGGGACAACACATTGTACCTGCAACTCAGTACGGTTTGCAGGTCAATAGTTTTCCATGTTCATTTTCTTTCATCTAACATCTGCATGAACTCCTTCATTTCTGAAGTGTTCTTCCCTCAGCGTTTGTTTGAGTCTACATCGTACCAACTGTACAGAAAAGTCAGAGGAAACAGAGATATCATCTGGGCCTGTTTTTTGATGTACTTCTGATATGCACATGGACATTTCTGTTGATAAGGGGAAATCTTTTACAACCGGTTTTTCACAACCCTGAATTTCTTATTTCATCTGTGGTATTGAAGTACTTTGAGTGCAGTCTTTCAACTGGAACTGTGTGATGACAGGAGAGTCTTCTCCCGTCAAAGCCACCTCTCAAAGCACTTTATTTGATTCAGCGTCAGAACTTAAATGGATTTGTGTCACCACTCACCACAAAGTTTGCCACACTCCTCTCTTTGGAGGCAGCAGCACAGAGAATGCCAAATTACTTCTCCTCCTCGTCCTCTTTGCAAACCTCAGTATCCCAAACAGGCCGCTCTGTCAAATTGTTTCATCAAGATACAGCTCACTGTATCTCTGTAGCAGTTGATGGGAGAAACAGTATCCTGGCTTTGTCCCTCTCTTGTCTATGTGTGGAGCAGCAACAGCTAACCCACCTCTCTAGTTCTACTAGTGCTCTGTACAAAAGTTATGCAACTTTAATCTCTATTTCTAAAGTTATAGAGTTCAACCGTTCTATATTTCTACAGCCAGCTCCACTGTCTTCTGTACTTCTAAATCTATAAATTCATAGATGTTCATGTTCATAGAAAAGTTCTGCTGACCTGCGGAAGCTCTACACATGTTCTGTTCTGTTGTAGTTCTTCAGCTCTGCTCTGTTCTGGTCAGAACCTGGTCTGCATAGCAGTGAATTCTCCTGCAGCTGCTTAGTGCCAGCTCTTCAAAGATAATTCTGTATGTGATTACATTGACATAGATCCAAGCAAATTATGCCAAAGACTTCCTATAGAATCAGTTACTGTAATGCCAATGGAATTATTCAGATATTCAGAAATACAAGTACTTTTTAGAATAAATATATCCTTTGACAGTGTGGCACATGAGTTAGCTTAAAGGAATATTCTCTGTTAGTACTCTCAGTCTAAGCAGGAGTTGCTGCTGATGCTCCCTCATTCCTTCACTCTTTGAAAAAAACTTTCCAAAAGGGTTCTTCGGCTGTCCCCATATGAGAATCCTTTTTGGCTCAAGGTAGAACCCTTTTTGGTTTCAGGCAGAACCCTTTTGGGTTCCATGTAGAACCCTCTGTAAAAATGCCTCTACATAGAACCCAAAGGGTTCTACCTGACACCCAAAAGGTTTCTTCAAATGGTTCTTCTATGGTACAGTCAAAGAACCTCTTTAGGTTCTAGATCGTACAATTTTTTCAAAGAATGTTATGAATTATACAGGGAGAAACTCAGAGGGTCTTGAGCATTTGTCATCTCTCTTTCATCTTCAACTCACCACAACAATCAGCAATCAGCAAAGTGATTCAAGGAGGTAGGTAGTGCACGGCAACCCTATTGTTATTGAAGAGGCCTCATAGTATTGAAATGTTCTCTCTGTCTGTCTGTTCATCCTCCTGTCTCTCTGTCTGTCTGTTCACCCTTCTGTCTCTATGTCTGTTTGCTCAAAGTCTTTAATATCACCGTGGGTTCTCATATAATATAGATGAAGGGAGGTTGAGGCGGAGGGGAGTAGAGCAATATGCATGTGTGTGTCTGTGCGTGCGTGCACACGCAGTTGTGTAAAGTAATGAAGTAGAAATACGCACTGATGGGTGAACTTCTTTTGCTAGGCAGCAGGCAACGACATGCAAGCAGAGTTGAGCCAATCCTCACGTTTGGGCAAATCCAAGAGCCCTAAAGTGTAACCCCCCCACCACCCACCACCACTCAATCGCACAATCAAGTCCGTCATCGCTCTACCACCACCTCCTGATGAGGACAAACATCCTTGGCTGTATGTTTTCTTTTCTCTGAATGAAGGATTCATCCTACCGGATGAAATGTCTGTTATGTTTACCAAAAGTTCAGGAAATACTAGCGTTCAAGAACTCACAGTCAAATCTAAAAAAACACATTGATGTAGGCCTACTGTTAGCTTGCTAGCTAGCTAGAATAACATTAGCATGCTAGCTAATGATACTTATATTAGCATGCTATCTAACATTAGCTAACCAGACCATGTTTGCTTAATCCTATACCTAAATAGTTTAGTAACTAACATTACCTACTTTAGCTGGCTAAAATGTGCCCAGATTCAGAATCTTTGTTAATTAACGCAATCTAACTAAACTGACATGAGTTAACTAGTACATTCCAAATCTTGGCCCATTTGTGTCAGTTAACGTTAGTCTAGCCAAATACCTTTTTCTCTAAACACCCCATGTCAAGCTAAGTTAGCTAGCTAACATTAGGTTTCACATTTTAGCTAACACCCACTATTTTAGCTATACATTTTATTTTCTTAATTTTTTCTTTATTTAATTAGGCAAGTCAGTTAAGAACAAATTCTTATTTTCAATGACGGCCTAGGAACAGCGGGTTAACTGCCTTGTTCAGGGGCAGAACATCAGATTTCTACCTTGTCAGCTCGGGGATTCGATCTTGCAACCTTTCAGTTACTAGTCCAGCCACTAGGCTACCTGCCACCCCATGTGTTAGTTGATAAAGTTGTTCTTCTTACCTAGTTAATTACTGTAGACTTAAGCTATTGACATCACATACTAGCTAAATCAATTAACATTGTTTTTTCTCAAAGTAATATTAAATGCTCACAAAAAACTATCACTTAACTAATGTTGTTTATAGCTTTAAAATTAGGATCCTATACCTTAGGTATTTGGTGATGGTAGTTATCTAGCTAATTAACTATTGTAATTTTTTTATTATTATTTCAGAGAAAGCAGGTACACCATCTTAAGAAGTATGGAGAACTGACAGCAAACACACAGAAGAGAAAACATACCCCTGACACTCCCTCCACCATCAAGCAGAGCACATTACTGAAGGCAGTGTCTCAAAAACCCAGCTGTGGTGAAGTATGTGGTCCAAGGTCTCCAACCATTTGCTGTTGTAGAACAAAAACTGTTCAGAGAGTTAGTGCAGGATCTGCAGCCTAACTCAAAGATAATATCAAGGCCCACACTGCACTCCAGGATTGATGAAGCATCCAAGGAAATGAAGAAGAAGGTGACTGAGGCCATGAGAGGAGTTGAACACATCGCCATCACCACCGACTGTTGGTCTGCAAGAAGTTGCATTGGTGTTACAGCCCATTGGATAGACCCTGACAGTCTCAACAGATGCTCTGTATCCCTGGCCTGTAAACAGTTGAGAGCATCGCAAATCTTTGATGTGTTGTCAGGTGCCCTAAATGACATACATTCTGAGTTTGAAATCCAGAGTAAGATTGTAAGAAAAATAACAGACAATGGCTCTAACTTCTTGGAAGCTTTCCAAGTTTATGGAGCAGATGAAAATAACGAGGCAGTCGAAGCAGTGGGTGGTGGGGGTGAAGCAGCTCAGCCAGGACAGGACGATGGTGAAGAGGAACAATAGGAGATTGAAGAAGTGAAGTTTGTTGATGTGGCAACGATCCTGAATGAAGGTGATGGTTTTGAGTACCAGCTGCCAAAGCACCAGTGTTGTGCTTGCCACTTACTCAACTTAGTATCTAAAGGCAATTCCCTAAAAGCAACATCCAGCGAGGCTTACAAAAAAAGTGTCCTGTTCAACATTTGGCAAGTGCCAAGCACTTTGGAACAAACGCGGGAGATCCACACTTGCAGCCGAAACCATTGAAGATACTTGGAACCTCCAGCTGCTGCGTCTGAATGCTACAAGGTGGAACTCCTGGTTCATGGCTGTAGAAAGACCCCTGAGGATCGTCAAAGACAAAGGAGAGGCGGCCGTCAGAGGTCTCTGCACAGACTTCAAGGTTCCAATGTAAGTAAGGATTATGTATTATTTTATCGTTATGTAAGGTCTTGAATATGTCTAAATATGTTGACTAATAACTGTTTCCTGTTGTTAAATCAGGTGAAATGGTTAGTGGTCCCCTTTGTAGGATGGGAAACGCATTATTATTATTAGTGGGGGGTTTTCTCTAGTTCAATCCAGCTGAACTCCCCTGCCTCACAGAAGATGTTGCCACAATGAGCCCAGTCGTAAAGGTCATCAACATCTGCAGGCTGAAACCAATTTCCAGATGCGGTGGCTACTTCCAACTATCAACATGCTGATCACAACAGTTGACCAAATCAAGTTGTCCCTGAAGTACTGTAAGCCTCTGGATGTGCTACAACTGGGACTGAAGAAGCACTTCAGCCACACGTTTCAAGACTCTGAGCTGATCGCAGCTGCAATCCTTCTCCCCAAATTTCCATCAGCGTGGACAAAGGATGACACCATCAAAATGGGTAAGACAAAATGTGGCTAATTAACAATATTTTATTATTCATAAACAACTTTTGTATAGTGTACATTTTGACACTTAATAGATTTGAGAACCAGCCATTTGAACTACAATCCTGACTTTGCGGTTCAGTCCAATGGGTAACCTACTTAGCCCGGTTTATTGGTTTACAGTTGAAGTAGGAAGTTTACATACACCTTAGCCAAATACATTTAAACTCAGTTTTTCACAATTCCTGACATTTAATCCTAGTAAAAATTCCCGATCTTAGGTCAGTTAGGATCATCACTTTATTTTAAGAATGTGAAATGTCAGAATAATAGTAGAGAAAATGATTTATTTCTGCTTTTATTTCTTTCATCACATTTCCAGTGGGTCAGAAGTTTACATACACTCAATTAGTATTTGGTAGAATTGCCTTTAAATTGTTTAATTTGGGTCAAACATTTTGGGTAGCCTTCCACAAGCTTCCCACAATAAGTTGGGTGAATTTTGGTCCATTCCTCCTGACAGAGCTGGGGGTAACTGAGTCAGGTTTGTAGGCATCCTTGCTCGCACATGCTTTTTCAGTTTTGCACACACATTTTCTATAGGATTGAGGTCAGGGCTTTGTGATGGCCACTCAAATACCTTGACTTGTCCTTAAGCCATTTTGCCACAAATTTGGAAGTATGCTTGGGGTCATTGTCCAGTTGGAAGACCCATTTGCGACCAAGCTTTAACTTCCTGACTGTTGTCTTGAGATGTTGCGTCAATATATCCATATGATTTTCCCTCTTCATGATGCCATCTATTTTGTGAAGTGCATCAGTCCCTCCTACAGCAAAGCACCCCCACAACATGCTGCTGCTACCCCCGTGCTCACGGTTGGGATGGTGTTCTTCGGCTCGCAAGCATCCCCCTTTTTCCTCCAAACATATCGATGGTCATTATGGCCAAACAGTTCTATTTTTGTTTCATCAGACCAGAGGACAATTCTCCAAAAAGTACAATCTTTGTCCCCATGTGCAGTTGCAAACCGTAGTCTGGCTTTTTTATGGTGGTTTTGGAGCAGTGGCTTCTTCCTTGCTGAGTTGCCTTTCAGGTTATGTCGACATAGGACTCGTTTTACTGTGGATATAGATACTTTTGTACCCGTTTCCTCCAACATCTTCACAAGGTCCTTTGCTGTTGTTCTGGGATTTATTTGCACTTTTTGCACCAAGTACATTCATCTCTAGGAGACAGAACGCGTCTCCTTTCTGAGGGGTATGACGGCTGCGTGGTCTCATGGTGTTTATACTTGCGTACTACTGTTTGTACAGATGAACGTGGTACCTTCAGGCGTTTGGAAATTGCTCCCAAGGATGTACCAGACTTGTGGAGGTCTAAAATTATTTTGGCTGATTTCTTTAGATTTTCCCCTGATGTCAAGCAAAGAAGCACTGAGTTTGAAGGTAGGCCTTGAAATACATCCACAGGTACACCTCCAATTTACTCAAATGATGTCAACTATCCTATCAGAAGCTTCTAAAACCATGACATCATTTTCTGGAATTTTCCATGCTGTTTAAAGGCACAGTCAACTTAGTGTATGTATTCTTCTGACCCACTGGAATTGTGATGCAGTGAATTATAAGTTAAATAATCTGTCTGTAAACAATTGTTGGAAAAATTACTTCTGTCATGCACAAAGTAGATGTCCTAACCGACTTTCCAGAACTATATTTTGTTAACAAGAAATTTGTGGAGTGATTGAATAAGTTAAGTTAAGTTTTAATGACTCCAACCTAAGTGTATGTAAACTTTAGACTTCAACTGTATATAGATGGGGGATGGATTAATGTAGGCTCACTAAAAACATAACTGCATGATTTCTATTGTCATCTCCCTTGTATTTCAGGAATGAACTACATCAAGGACCACATGGAAGAATCCTTGCTGCAGCTAGGCGATGGCACAAGTTCACCAGATGATACTGTAAGAGTGTTACCTTTCAGAAAAACTCAAGCTCTAATCAAATAAAAGGTCTGGCTGTTTTGCTTTTTGGATTTGTGGCTCTTACGTTTCATACATTTACTTTTGAAACTTAAGGACATTTAATATCAGGTACTTTAAGACTTTTACTCAAGTAGTATTCTAATGGGTGACGTTTACTTGAGTCATTTTCCAGTAAGGTATCTTTACTGTTACTCAATTATGGCTTTTGGGTACTTTTTCCACCACTGTGCACACGTGCGTGCATGTGGGGGTGGTGGTGGTTGGGGTGGATTATGTTTTTAGAAGCTCTCCACAATGGTCAGAAGCATTCCACTTGGAGAAGAGCACATGGAAACAACCCCAGCAACACTTGGTCCCTCTATGCCGCTAGAAACGTGTTCAACATCCACTGAAGTAGCTAGAACATTTACTTGAGGGGGGGGGGGGGGGGGTATATAGCGATACATAAAATATATGATTATTGTGGTACTTGATAGGATGTTTCTCCAGGCATTGTAAATATCTGTTGACCTGTGCAGACCTACACACAACCTGTGTATCTCAAACATGCACAATTTGTATCTCAAGGTTGTTCGACATTCTATATTGCCAGAATAGAGTTGATTAGATATTTCTTTGTCTGTTTTAAGCAAATATTTGAATGGAAATAAATGCGCTGCAATAGGAAGAGCATATAGTGCCTTGCAAAAGTATTCGGCCCCCTTGAACTTTGCGACCTTTTGCCACATTTTAGGCTTCAAACAAAATATATAAAACTGTATTTTTTTGTGAAGAATCAACAACAAGTGGGACACAATCATGAAGTGGAACAACATTTATTGGATATTTCAAACTTTTTTAACAAATCAAAAACTGAAAAATTGGGCGTGCAAAATTATTCAGCCCCTTTACTTTCAGTGCAGCAAACTCTCTCCAGAAGTTCAGTGAGGATCTCTGAATGATCCAATGTTGACCTAAATGACTAATGATGATAAATACAATCCACCTGTGTGTAATCAAGTCTCTGTATAAATGCACCTGCACTGTGATAGTCTCAGAGGTCCGTTAAAAGCGCAGAGAGCATCATGAAGAACAAGGAACACACCAGGCAGGTCCGAGATACTGTTGTAAAGAAGTTTAAAGCCAGATTTGGATACAAAAAGATTTCCCAAGCTTTAAACATCCCAAGGAGCACTGTGCAAGCGATAATATTGAAATGGAAGGAGTATCAGACCACTGCAAATCTACCAAGACCTGGCCGTCCCTCTAAACTTTCAGCTCATACAAGGAGAAGACTGATCAGAGATGCAGCCAAGAGGCCCATGATCACTCTGGATGAACTGCAGAGATCTACAGCTGAGGTGGGAGACTCTGTCCATAGGACAACAATCAGTCGTATATTGCACAAATCTGGCCTTTATGGAAGAGTGGCAAGAAGAAAGCCATTTCTTAAAGATATCCATAAAAAGTGTTGTTTAAAGTTTGCCACAAGCCACCTGGGAGACACACCAAAGTGTGGAAGAAGGTGCTCTGGTCAGATGAAACCAAAATTGAACTTTTTGGCAACAATGCAAAACGTTATGTTTGGCGTAAAAGCAACACAGCTGAACACACCATCCCCACTGTCAAACATGGTGGTGGCAGCATCATGGTTTGGGCCTGCTTTTCTTCAGCAGGGACAGGGAAGATGGTTAAAATTGATGGGAAGATGGATGGAGCCAAATACAGGACCATTCTGGAAGAAAACCTGATGGAGTCTGCAAAAGACCTGAGACTGGGACGGAGATTTGTCTTCCAACAAGACAATGATCCAAAACATAAAGCAAAATCTACAATGGAATGGTTCAAAAATAAACATATCCAGGTGTTAGAATGGCCAAGTCAAAGTCCAGACCTGAATCCAATCGAGAATCTGTGGAAAGAACTGAAAACTGCTGTTCACAAATGCTCTCCATCCAACCTCACTGACCTCGAGCTGTTTTGCAAGGAGGAATGGGAAAAAATTTTAGTCTCTCGATGTGGAAAACTGATAGAGACATACCCCAAGCGACTTACAGCTGTAATCGCAGGAAAAGGTGGCGCTACAAAGTATTAACTTAAGGGGTCTGAATAATTTTGCACGCCCAATTTTTCAGTTTTTGATTTGTTAAAAAAGTTTGAAATATCCAATAAATGTCGTTCCACTTCATGATTGTGTCCCACTTGTTGTTGATTCTTCACAAAAAAATACAGTTTTATATCTTTATGTTTGAAGCCTGAAATGTGGCAAAAGGTCGCAAAGTTCAAGGGGGCCGAATACTTTCGCAAGGCACTGTAAATTCATGAAAAAAGCAAAAAAGAAATTACAGTTTAAGGACTTTTACTCCTCTGTTCCCCATAACTAACCTTCCACAGAGTTGCATTATTTTCCAGAGAGCGCATAGAGCCATGAGTTGATTATCCATTTTATACCATGGCTATAATTAACAAATTTGCCGCTAGAAACGTGTTCAACATCCACTGAAGTAGCTAAACAGACTTGCTAGTTTAGCTAACCAAATCATTGTCCTAGCTTGCTATTATGAAAATCGAATTCAACAATGGTTTCAATTAGACTTTTGCTTTCAAAAGCAGCTCAAACTTAAAACATGTATGAATGAACCATAGCCATTGAAATCTATGTGCAAATATACTGTGCGTAAAAGAGAATTATACAACAAGTGGGTCTACTCCTGAATGCTGATGCGTTAAAAATGCATTACAGCCAGTGTCTATTCCACACGTTACCATTGGCTAAATCTATGACGTTAAAATGCATATTTACTCTGTTCCATCTGACTGTGCAATCCCCAGTCTCATCAGCCAAGCCAGGCAATTTATAAACTTAATCTCCACTATTAAAAAGCATGCAGACATTATCTCACATTTCTTTTAAACTGACATTTAGTTTTCAACAGCATAGATTTGTATAAACCTTGCTGTCTGTCTCTCCGACCTTTGCAACATTGTTTCAATATTCAAATTCGATCTCCAGCTGTCCCATAGTAATGAACATGTCAGATGTCAGGCAGGCAGGCAGCGTTTCTCAGCCAGTCAAAATCATGAATCAGCTGTCATAATTTTTATGAATATGTACAAAGAAATGTCAATTGAAAAAAGGTCAAACGAAACAAAGTACAGCTAGTTTGCAGTCTTTCTAGCTTCAGTTTGAAGTGATTGTGTTAGCTGTGTTGTTAGCTAGCTCCTCTGAACAACAGTGTACTGACGAGTGAGCGCATTTTCTATATTGTTATGGATGTATCCAAATAAATGTCAGCAGAAAACGGCTTAAACAAATGCAAATGCTGCTACTTTGCTCTTATTCTGGCTGCACTTTTTAATGCAATGTTAAATTAGCCATAGTTGGCTGGCTAGCTAGCAAGCAAGGGATAAGAACATTGCCAGCCAGTATGCAATGGAACATTTAGAACGAACGACTGGGTCACGTCTATAGATTTTACATTTTTATTTATTTATTTCACCAGGTAGGCTAGTTGAGAACAAGTTCTTATTTACAACTGCGACCTGGCCAAGGTAAAGCATAGCAGTGTGAACAGACAACAACACAGAGTTACACATGGAGTAAACAATAAACAAGTCAATAACACAGAAAAAAAGAAAGAGTCTACATACATTGTGTGCAAAAGGCATGAGGAGGTAGGCGAATAATTACAAATTAGCAGATTAACACTGGAGATACAGAACAAAAATACTGAACGACTGAGTCACGTCTCTGACAACCGAACCGATAGAACGAACGAACTGAACTGGCTTGGGTATTATATCTTGAGGAAGGATGAAATAGTATGAATAAATTAATCAAAATAATGTTTTTAGTGAAAATATGTCAATCATTATTTGATTATGTTGATTTTGGTAACACATTGTATTGAAGTGATAATGCTCTTGAAGCCAGTGTTTGGAGGATATATTGGCACGGTTTGGCAACACCCATGCCAATATATCCTCCAAACACCGGCTTCTCTGGCATTATAACTTAAATAATGCACGCTCTAGAATGCCCTTCCTTCAAGCCAATCAGAAATTAGTATTCAACAACTCCATGGTATAAAGGTTTATAAATGATTCCCTCAACTGTCACAAAATGAAATCAAGTCACAAGTCGTGACCCCCCCCCCCCCTCCCCCAGAACAGAAAACACTCAGAGAATGTTCAACCAAAAACAGGGTGATCGAAGCTGAGCCTTCAGATCCGGATGGAGACGCTCCTCTAGCCAAACCAAACTGACTGATTTCAACTAAAGGGTGGCAGGGGAAGTGGAGACAGACAAGTATCTGATATCCCTGGCAATAGCATCCGACTTTACCTTCTCTCCCTGAACGAAATACCAGTGGAAACATTAGGTCCCAAGGTGAACATTCTGGCTATTGATCAGGAGAGCACAAAAAAAGAGTTGCTTGGATTAAGAGCTGCAAATTGCACGATATTCCCTATATAGTGCATATGGGCCTTAGTCAACAGCATTGCACTATATAGGGAATAGGGTGCCATTTGGGACGCAACCACAGAACAAACCTCCTGGCCACCTTATTTTAGAGCATTAGGCTAAGTCTCTGGCTAGCAGCCATCTGGAGAGCTATGTAAAAACACAATCCAATTTCTCTGATTACAGTGTAATTAGCGATGCAATCATAGTGGTTCAAGAACCGCAGTTATTTCCAAACGCCTGAGGTCATAAGATTTGGCGCGGATATGATGAAGCTTATTGGCCAGTAAACTCATACAGGCATGTCTACATCAGGAATGATTCCCAAACAGGCATGACCGACTGCCACAGCGTTCAACAGACTGATCACAGAGAGTAGATCATAAGCTATATAAAACATGAACTTAGAGCTAAATGGAGAGAGTGAGAAGGAAAGGGAAGAGTGGATCAAGGAAAATATCTAAGTTAGTTAGTTAGATAGTCCTTCTGCCCGTCCTCCCGTTCGTTAGTTAAATGATAGTGTTCTTTGACCACACATGTAGGTCACCTAGAACACATCCTCTACCTCAGGAACAAAGACCAAACTTTGATATCAAGGGAGGCTGGGTCAAGATAAAAAAATGCACCTCTTTTGCTATTTGTGGGTCCTGTAACACACAGCACATGTAGACCATTTTTAAAAGTGTGACACAGAGCATGGGCGCTTAACGCTGTCCTATCCTCACCTCTGGTCCTGCGGGTTTTGTGTGATTTAACAGCAGAGGGAGATTGTTTAGCCAATTGGTCATCATAGCGTGCTAAGAGAAAGAGAGAGAGAGAGATGCCACCTGCCAAGAGAAGACGGAGTGGAGTCTACAGAGCTCAGGCCTGGGGCAGGTAACATGGCCCATTGTAGTTCACACGCGATGGGACCTTTAGAGCAGTGCAGCTCTATGCTTGCTGCTAGACTCTGCAGAATGTGTGAAGTATTCTACACAGTGGCCAGCGGGTTGTCTCTAAAATGATGCTAGTGGAGTGGTGTGCAGCCCTCTGATAGATTTGTTTTTCTGTGATAGTGAATGGGTTTCACAGTCTGTATTGTTGGGACTGAGACTGCAGAAACTCTACAACATATAAAAGGATCCCATCTTGCCTGCCCTCTGTACTCTCACAACAAGTGAAGTTCTGTGTCTGAGGCTCAATCGTCAAGTTACATTGGTGCGGGTTTGCTAAGGGGTTTGACAGTCTATACTAAGTCACCAGTGCTAGCTAAACCTGCTAGGCAGTCCACTCAGAACAGTGACAGGTTGACTGTCCTGAAAACAGTGCAAACAGTGCAGTGTATATTATGGAGGAGCTGAGGCAGCCGGGGGGCTATGCATACTTTAATGAGTCCTTTCACGGCTGAGAGACCAAGTGGGACTAGAACACAAGCCAAGCATAACCACCTCAAAGGACCACACACAGACAGGGCAGGCATGACACGCTAACTACTAATTTATAATAGCCCTTTTTGGTCACACTGTTGATGAGAGGAGAATGTATAAACATAGTTTGGTAATGGGGCGGGAGTGTAAAAGGGTACTATTTGGGAATCTGTTCATAGCCATACAGGCTTTGTGGCTTGTTGCTTTCCCTATTGCTTTTGCCAGTCTGAGCATAACACCTAATGTATGTTAAAAGACCCATGACAATGTTTTAAATATATAGAATAGATTCGGCAAAATAATGTATTACGTTACTGTATGGAGAAAAAAATTGTATGGAAATTATTTTTTTTACAAGATCATAAAATGAGATCAGTATATGCCTGTCAAAGTGTGAGGAAATTAAATAACATTTTTACAACAAAGATATATCATCACTAAGGAGGCTACGACACTGGCTCAAACTCTCGTTGGATGTGGCAGGGCGTACAAACTATTATGGACTACAAAAGGAAGCACAGCCACGAGCTGCCCAGTGACACAAGCCTACCAGACGAGCTAAATTACTTATACGCACGCTTTGAGGCAAGCAACACTGAAGCATGCATGAGAACACCAGCTGTTCTGGACGACTGTGTGATCACTGTTTCCATAACTGAGTAAGACCTTTAAACAAGTCAACATTCACAAGGCCGCAGGGCCAGGCGGATTACCAGGACGTGTACTCCGAGCATGCGCTGACCAACTGGCAAGTGTAGCCATGAAGTGCTTTAAAAGGCTGGTCATGGCTCACATCAACACCATTATCCCAGAAACTCTATACCCAATCCAATTTGCATACCGCCCCAACAGATCCACAGATGATACAATCTCTATTGCACTCCACACTGCCCTTTCCCACCTGGACAAAAGGAAAATCTAAGTGAGAATGCTATTCATTGACTGTAGCTCAGCGTTCAACACCATAGTGCCCTCAAAGCTCATCGCTAAGCTAAGGACCCTGGGACTAAACACCTCACTCTGCAACTGGATCCTGGACTTCCTGATGGGCCGACCCCAGGTGGTAAGGGTAGCCTCTCAGCCTCCAGTATTTATGCTGCAGTAGTAGTTTATGTGTCGGGGGGCTAGGGTCAGTTTGTTATATCTGGAGTACTGGAGGCTGACCAGGCTATCTGGAGCCACCCCACATAGCCTGGTTCCTCTCTAGGTTTCTTCCTAGGTTTTGGCCTTTCTAGGGAGTTTTTCCTAGCCACCGTGCTTCTACACCTGCATTGCTTGCTGTTTGGGGTTTTAGGCTGGGTTTCTGTACAGCACTTTGAGATATCAGCTGATGTACGAAGGGCTATATAAATAAATTTGATTTGATTTTTGGTAAGGGTAGGTAAGAACACATCTGCCACGTTGATCCTGAACACAAGGGCCCCTCAGGACTGCATGCTCAGTCCCCTCCTGTACTCCCTGTTCACCCGTGACTGCATGGCCAAGCACTACTCCAACACCATCATTAAGTTTGGCGATGACACAACAGTGGTAGGCCTGATCTTCGACAACGATGAGACAGCTAATAGAGAGGAGGTCAGAGACCTGGCAGTGTGGTGCCAGGATAACAACCTCTCCATCAACATGAGGAAGACAAATGAGATAATCGTGGACTACAGGAAAAGGAGAGCCGAGCATGCCCCCATTCCCATCGACGGGCCTGTAGTGGAGCAGGTTGAAAGCTTTAAGTTCTTTGGTGTCCACATCACCAACAAACTATCATTGTCCAAACACACTTAGACAGTCGTGAATAGGGCACGACAACGCCTATTTGGCATGGGTCCTCAGATCCTCCAAAAGTTATACAGCTGCACCATCAAGAGCATTCTGACTGGTTGCATCACCGCCTGGATGGTAACTTCTCTGCCTCCGACTGCAAGGCACTACAACGGATAGTGCGTACAGCCCAGTACATTACTGGGGCCACGCGTCTTGCTATCCAGGACCTCTACACCAGGCGGTGTCAGAGGAAGGCCCTAAAATGGCCAAAGACTGCAGCCACACTAGTCGTAGACTGTTCACTCTGCTACCACATGGCAAGCGGTACCGGAGCGCCTAGTCTAGTGCCAGGCTCTTAACAGCTTCTACCTCCAAGCCATAAGACTCCTGGAACAGCTAATCAAATGGCTACCCGGACTATTTGTATGCATAGTCACTTTACCTCTACCTACATGTACATATTACCTCAATTACCTCGACTAAACTGTGCCCCTGCACATTGACTCTGTACCGGTACCCCTTGTATATAGCCTTGTTACTGTTATTTTATTGTTGCTCTTTAATTATTTGTTATTTTTCTATTTTATTTTTTTATTTTTTATTTTTTTACTTCAGATTATTTTAGTAAATACTTTCTTAACACTTATTTGTCTTAACAAGGAACCGCCCCTTTTTTTCAATTTTCACCTAAAATGACATACCCAAATCTAGCTGCCTGTAGCTCAGGCCCTGAAGCAAGGATATGCATATTCTTGGTACCATTTGAAAGGAAATGACTTTGAAGTTTGTGGAAATGTGAAAGGAATGTAGGAGAATATAACACAATAGATCTGGTAAAAGATAATAGAAGAAAAAGCCAACCGTTCTTTTGTATTTTTTTTGTACCATCATCTTTGAGAAATGCAAGAGAAAGGCCATAATATATTATTCCAGCCCAAGTGCAATTTAGATTTTGGCCACTAGATGACAGCAGTGTATGTGCAAAGTTTTAGACTGATCCATTGAACCATTGCATTTCTGTTCAAAATGTTGTATCAAGACTGCTCAAATGTTCCTTATTTGTTTATTAATAACTTAAAATTAAAACAGCATTGTTGGTTAAGGGCTTGTAAGCATTTCAACACCTGTTGTATATGGCGAATGTGAAAAATAACATTTGATTTGTGCCTTTCACCCTGCTCTCTTGTGTTTGTTCTACAGCAGTGTTGATAATGCTAACATAATACAACATTAACATGCCATCACTATCAAGGTCAACTCTGGTGTAGGGTGTAGGGGGGTGGATGGGCATGCACACACGCACACGCACACACACACGCCGCTAAACAGAACAAAATTATGTCTCAATTATGTCTGCAGAAAGACAGGAATGAACGTGTCTGTGAGCTCACGAAACTATAAGCAGAGACTCAATCTGTCGGTTTGAAACTGAGAGGCATTGACGGGGGTAATTTCTCCCTGCGTACATCAGAACACACACCAAGGGGGTCTTCGTTGCCCTGAAAACATACACAAATACTGCTTGAAACTGGTTTATTTCCTTACCCAGTGTGGGTTTATCTCCCCCACTAAGCCAGAACCTGACTCTAGATTTAACTAAAATAATACATTTAAAAGGGCCTGCCAAGATGTGATATGGACAGTGAAAGGTTGCTGTAGTCCTTACTGCATCTGGATCAGGAGACTGCTCCCCATCGTTCCCGTGGTGAACACTGGGTGGTCTGACTTGCCTTACTACAGACAATGGTACTGTTCTGGTGTGCATGTCCAAGATAAGTAACTGAACTGGGGATGTTGCTTAGCTGTTCCATTTGAGATACTCTCTAAGCTGCATATCCCCAGAGCACTGTGTCAGTGCAGACATTCACAAATAATTAGGAAAAACAAACACCTTTAGAGATAATTCCCCCCGTGAGAAATCAACATTTCCAGCCACAATGATGGAGGGATGTTGAGAATGAAAGATAGAGGAAGAGAAATGGTGAAGAGTCATTTTTATGTAAGTACACAGACTGTCCCTCCCTGTGGCAGGGTGGAGGGGGACAGGTGACTGTTCTGTCGATGACAGGAAAGGGCTGAGTGTCCTGGCACTGTTCTGACAGCTGGGACACCAGTGTCACCTTCCACAAGCCTCCGATTGACAAATCCAGACTAACATTACAGCCAAAGAGGAAAAACAAAACCCCAGCAATGGGGGCAGACAAACAGGCAACAAACACCCTCTCAACCCACCATTCCTGGTTCCTGGTGGGAGGACATTAGACTGGACTGATGACCATCGTAGTGGTGTATACTAGCATACTATGTGGTACCCAGGTAAATAGAAATAGGGTGCCATTTGGGACTCAGCACCAGTCTACATTTAAGATGCTACTCCTAGAGTTAAGAGCCTGTGGGACTGGCTGGGCCTGTTACATTTGGATTAATATCACCAGCATATTTAAATATTTAAAAAGTATTGCCAGGCCAAAGGTTTGTGCACACACTGATTAAATAAACGTTACATATCTCTATTACCTCCCGACCAGTTGAGGAGTGACTGTAATGTTAATGACATGGAGGTGCTACATTACATAGAATGCTATACAGATGTAAGATTTTAATTTGAGCCAGTTTGCTACAGCAGGAAGATAATCCTGCAGCAACAGGAAATGTGAATTATTATGGAGATTATAATTAATTAACATTTTTGTTGGGGTTTATACATTTTTCGTAAGGGAAAATCAAATCAAAAATTTCAGAGTGGAAATTGCAAAATTCAGAAGCCTTTTAAAATCTAAAATACACTACAAGTTTGACATTTCCCGCATTGCAGGAAAATTATTCTGCAACAGGGTGATCAAGTGAAGATCCTACATCTGTAGAATATGAGAATACTTCATAGGTGCTATATAGAATACTACTAAGAGACTACATTAGTGCTCCATAGGATACTCACTCCACTGTATCCTCCCAGCTGCACCAATGATGCTGGTCAAGTTCCTCCATGTCCAGTCTGAATTTCCCCAGGCAGAACTCCTCGATGGCGTACTCATAGGTCCCGCCACAAGCCATCACCGACACAGACTGGCATGCTGGGGAGTAGAGAGAGAACAGAGGGTCAGAACAGAGATGTACTGTAGACCAACACAGCATAACCCACTGAGAGAACAGAGAGAGAGAGAGAGAAGACAGGGTTAGAACAGAGATGTACTGTAGACCAACACAGCATAACCCACTGAGAGAACAGAGAGAGAGAGAGAGGACAGAGGGTCAGAACAGATATGTACTGTAGACAAACACAGCATAACCCACTGAGAGAACAGAGAGAGAGAGAGAGAGAGAGAGAGAGAGAGAGAGAGAGAGAGAGAGGACAGGGTCAGAACAAAGATGTACTGTAGACCAACACAGCATAACCCACTGAGAGAACAGAGAGAGAGAGAGAGAGAGAGAGAGAGAGAGAGAGAGAGAGAGAGAGAGAGAGAGAGGACAGAGGGTCAGAACAGAGATGTACTGTAGACCAACACAGCATAACCCACTGAGAGAACAGAGAGAGAGAGAGAGAAGACAGGGTTAGAACAGAGATGTACTGTAGACCAACACAGCATAACCCACTGAGAGAACAGAGAGAGAGAGAGAGGACAGAGGGTCAGAACAGATATGTACTGTAGACAAACACAGCATAACCCACTGAGAGAACAGAGAGAGAGAGAGAGAGAGAGAGAGAGAGAGAGAGAGAGAGAGGACAGGGTCAGAACAAAGATGTACTGTAGACCAACACAGCATAACCCACTGAGAGAACAGAGAGAGAGAGAGAGAGAGAGCGAGAGAGAGAGAGAGAGAGAGAGAGAGAGAGGACAGAGGGTCAGAACAGAGATGTACTGTAGACCAACACAGCATAACCCACTGAGAGAACAGAAAGAGAGAGAGAGGACAGAGGGTCAGAACAGAGATGTACTGTAGACAAACACAGCATAACCCACTGAGAGAACAGAGAGAGAGAGAGAGAGAGAGGACAGGGTCAGAACAAAGATGTACTGTAGACCAACACAGCATAACCCACTGAGAGAACAGAGAGAGAGAGAGAGAGAGAGAGAGGGAGAGGGAGAGAGAGAGAAGACAGGGTTAGAACAGAGATGTACTGTAGACCAACACAGCATAACCCACTGAGAGAACACAGAGAGAGAGAGAGGACAGAGGGTCAGAACAGATATGTACTGTAGACAAACACAGCATAACCCACTGAGAGAACAGAGAGAGAGAGAGAGAGAGAGAGAGAGAGAGAGAGAGGACAGGGTCAGAACAAAGATGTACTGTAGACCAACACAGCATAACCCACTGAGAGAACAGAGAGAGAGAGAGAGAGAGAGAGAGAGAGAGAGAGGACAGAGGGTCAGAACAGAGATGTACTGTAGACCAACACAGCATAACCCACTGAGAGAACAGAGAGAGAGAGAGAGAAGACAGGGTTAGAACAGAGATGTACTGTAGACCAACACAGCATAACCCACTGAGAGAACAGAGAGAGAGAGAGAGGACAGAGGGTCAGAACAGATATGTACTGTAGACAAACACAGCATAACCCACTGAGAGAACAGAGAGAGAGAGAGAGAGAGAGAGAGAGAGAGAGAGAGAGAGAGAGAGAGAGAGAGAGAGAGAGAGAGAGAGAGAGAGAGAGAGAGAGAGAGAGAGAGAGAGAGAGAGAGAGAGAGAGAGAGAGAGAGAGGACAGGGTCAGAACAAAGATGTACTGTAGACCAACACAGCATAACCCACTGAGAGAACAGAGAGAGAGAGAGAGAGAGAGAGCGAGAGAGAGAGAGAGAGAGAGAGAGAGAGAGAGGACAGAGGGTCAGAACAGAGATGTACTGTAGACCAACACAGCATAACCCACTGAGAGAACAGAAAGAGAGAGAGAGGACAGAGGGTCAGAACAGAGATGTACTGTAGACAAACACAGCATAACCCACTGAGAGAACAGAGAGAGAGAGAGAGAGAGAGGACAGGGTCAGAACAAAGATGTACTGTAGACCAACACAGCATAACCCACTGAGAGAACAGAGAGAGAGAGAGAGAGAGAGAGAGGGAGAGGGAGAGAGAGAGAGGACAGAGGGTCAGAACAGAGATGTACTGTAGACCAACACAGCATAACCCACTGAGAGAACAGAAAGAGAGAGAGAGGACAGAGGGTCAGAACAGAGATGTACTGTAGACCAACACAGCATAACCCACTGAGAGAACAGAGTACTGGCTCCAGAACAGAGAGAGAGAGAGAGAGAGAGGGAGAGAGAGAGAGAGAGGACAGAGGGTTAGAACAGAGATGTAGTGTAGAGACTCAGATAAATGTCTTGTTTTTTATTATCTTTAACTACATGGTAGTCTCACGCCATAGACTTCCAACTCAATAGCCTGGGGATGATCACATGGTACGGGTCTGAGCCAGTGTAACTCTCATTCACAGATGTTTCACATTGATGAGCAGAGGTATGGGGATCTATCAATTCTATATTAAGTAGAGGATACTGCTTAACATTTTATCTCTGAGATCCAACAGAGCTCTGGAAAGATCTCACCTGACAGTGCTGACAGGGTAAAACCTTATACCTGGAGTTCCTGTAGAAAATTCTCTGGCTTTGAGAAGCTTTCTAAGTGCTGTCTACACTACACCATGTGGTAGCAGTTTCTCACTGTTTGACAAGGCTGACTGGACTGGGAGATTGCTTTAAACTGTTAAAAGGGCACAAACACGCTCTCAACTCCAAGGAGCAGAGCATCACAGAGCATCACTGCCCCAGGGCTCAGAGCTGAGAAAAGCACTCCGTGTTAGAGATATCAAATCAGATCAAATGTATTTGTCACATGCGCCCGAATACAACAGTGCTGTGAAATGTGAAATGCTTACTTACAAGCCGTTAACCAACAACGCAGTTCAAGAAATAGAGTTAATAAAATATTTGCTAAATAAACTAAAGTGAAAAATTAAATTGAATTGATAGACTGTTCTGCAGTCTTAAGGCTTGGCGGTAGAAGCTGTTAAGGAGCCTTTTGGTCCAAGACTTGGAGCTACTGTACCGCTTGCCAAGTGGTAGCAGAGAGAACAGTCTATGACTAGGGTGGCTGGAGTCTTTTTTAAAAAAAATTTAAACTCTGTTTATTAAGTTTTACACAAACACACACACAGACAAGACAAAGCAATATAAATAATATACTCAACTAGAAAAAAATACAAATAAAAAAATAAAAATAGCTTTAAAGATACCATACTTTAGACAAGTTAAACACACCAGGCAGAAGGCTACAGAGGTTAAAGGGCAATCTATAGTACAGGGACAGAGCAAACACCTCACCATTGTTCCTGTAAACAGTCAAGGGATAAGGGTGGAGAAATGCAACCACTCACAGAGAGTTATGGCCACAGACCGACCATCCACTGGACCAAAAAAAAAGTTTACAATGCTTAAAAAAAATAAAAATAAAAGATTATTCATGTAGGCGTGAACAAAATGTAAAAATAACTGGGAAAAACAAGCTCACACTTCAGTCTCTGCCTGGGCAAGATGAACAAGGCATCTGCGGATCACAATCAATAAGCACATGGACCTTAATGCCCCCCCCAGCAAAAACACAGAGAGAAGCTCCTCCAACCCTTAAGTCACAGACTTATTTTAGTATTAATTGGAATGCCATCAGAGGATGGACTGTTTAAAGTAAGACCGGAATGGAGCCCAAGCCTCATCAAACAGTTTGGAGTTCCCACGTGAATTGAATTGAATTTTTTATAGTTTCAAAGAGCACAACACATCCCTCACCCAATATTTATAAGATGGGGGAGCTGCCATCTTCCAGTTCTGTAGTATTAGCCGTCTAGCTAAAAGAGTTGTATAAGCAACAGTGTCCGACTGGATTCTTGATAGTACCCATGGGCAGTACTCCAAAAAGGGCTGTAAGAGGAGACGGATCTATAACAGTGTCATATACATCAGAGAAACATTTAAATATTAATTCCCAGAAACCTGACAGTTTATGACAGCCCCAAAACATATGCAACAGTGTGGCTGGTTCCACTTTACATCTGACACAGGTAGGATCAAAATCAGAGAATATTCTCCCAAGTTTGGCCCCCGACCAGTGGATACGGTGAACCACCTTGAATTGAATGAGGCTGTGTCTAGTGCTAAAAGAGGACGAGTGCACCTTGTGCAGCACAGATTCCCAGGCGTCTTCCCCAAGTTCCTCCCCCAAATCCTTTTCCCATCGAGTCTTTAAAGGCACCAAAGAAGGGTTCTGTAAGTCATGAATGATTGCATATACATCTGAAATTGCGCCCCTAGGAAGCTTGTTCAGCTCCAAGATGCTCTCTATAGCTGTATTCGCAGGCCTATTGGGAAATCCAGGTGTGTTAGCCCTGACAAAGTTTCTAGTCTGGAGATAACGGAAAAAGTGGGATTGGGGGAGATTGAACTTTTCCTGCAGCTGAGAAAAAGAGGCAAATGTATCATCAAAGAATAATTGGGCTAGCGAGGAGAGGCCTAGTGAGTGCCAAATGCCAAAAGCCCCATCATTCAAAGATGGAGGAAATAAAATGTTCTGATTGATTGGGCCTGATAGAGAAAAGCCTCGGAGGCTAAAGGCTAAACGGAACTGATTCCAAATTTTAAGAGACTGCTTTACAATTGGGTTGACACACCTTTTGCCTAGGGACACTGGGAGAGACGAGCACAGCACAGAGGAAAGTGCTGCAGGTTTACACGATTCAGACTCCATCTGGACCCAGAGTGGTCTAGGGCCAGTAGGATCAGTCTGCAGCCAGTACAGAACGGCTCTGAAATTTGCAGCCCAGTAGTATGTCTGAAAATTTGGTAGAGCTAAACCCCCCAATGACCTAGGCTTCTGTAAATGTTTTCTACCAATCCGTGGTACCTTGCCATCCCAAATAAAATGCATGAATGTTTGATCCAGTGAAATAAAAAAATATTTTGGAATAAAAATGGGTAAACATTGAAATAAATATAAAAATTTGGGCAACACATTCATTTTAATGACATTAATCCTTCCGATAAGAGAAAGGGGTAGCGAATTCCAAAAAGTAAAAGATTGTTTCAATCTGTCTGCTAGAGCAACAAAGTTTTCCTGAAACAAATTTGAATATTTCCTTGTCACTTTACTCCCAAGTAAGTGAATTGATCCCGGACAATCCTAAACTGAGAACTTGTAAAAGAGCACTTTAAAGCAGCCTTGTTTACCGGAAAAAGCTCACTCTTGCCTAGATTCAGCTTGTACCCTGAGATTGATCCAAACTTTTTAAGAACAGATAGGGCACGTGGCAACGAGGTATCGGGGTTGGAGATAAATAAAAGGAGGTCGTCAGCATATAGCGAGACTTTCTGCTCCCAGCCCGCCCTGATTATGCCTTGAATGGCATCACTAGAGCGTAGTGCAATGGCGAGAGGCTCGATTGCCAAAGCAAACAACAAGGGGGAGAGTGGGCAACCCTGTCTGGATCCGCGGTGCAAGGGAAAATAGTCAGAGGACAAATTATTAGTCCATACCGAAGCCATGGGGGAAAAATAAAGAATCTTTATCCACGCAATGAATTTGGGGCCAAAGCCAAATCTATAAAGGGCAGCTGTTAGGTAATCCCACTCAACGCGGTCAAACGCTTTTTCGGCATCAAGTGAGACCACCACCTCCGGGTCCTCCGACGCTGGGGAGTACAGTATATTCATAAGGCGCCTAATATTGAAAAATAAATGCCTATTTCTCACAAAGCCAGTCTGGTCAGAGTGTATTACTTGGTGCAGTAAGCCTTCCATATGGATGGCTAAAAGCTTAGCTAGGATTTTGTAATCACAGTTTAAAAGCGAGATTGGGCGATAGGATCCACATTCCAGGGGTCTTTGTTTTTCTTTAGTAGTAATGAAATTGAAGCCTGATAAAGACTAGGCGGTAGCTTTGAAGTATTGAGGCACTCTGCAAATAGTCGAGACAAGAATGGGCAAAGCAGACCAGAAAACGTCCTGTAAAATTCGGTTGGAAAACCGTCCGGACCCGGTGATTTACCACTTTTCATTGCGGACACTGCTGTTGCAATCTCCTCAAGCGTAAATTCTTCTTCTAGACAGTCATGGGAGTCTGTATCAATTGAAGGCATATTCAAGCCATTAAAGAAGGAGTCAATCAGCAAGGGGTCTTGAGGGATTCAGAGGTGTATAGCGCAGAGTAAAATTGTTTAAATTGATCATTGATCTCTTTATGTATAACTGTGGTGGCACCAGACGGGGTCCTTATTTGTGGGATTAAACGTGAGGCCTCAGATTTACGGATCTGATGCGCAAGGAGTTTACTGGCCTTGTTGCCTTGTTCATAGACTTTGTATCGAGCTCGCAAGAGTAACTGTTCAGCTTGCCTGGTAGAAAGCTCATCAAATTCAGATTGGAGTAGTTGGCGCTCTTTATGCAGATCAGAGGAAGGATCCGTAGCATACTTCTCATCCAATGTGGCTATGGACTCGCTCAGGTCCCGAAGTCGCTGGGAGCGAACTCTGTTTTGGTTGGCTGTATAAGAAATAATATGGCCACGTAGGTATGCTTTGAGAGACTCCCATATGGTAGAGCAGGACATACCTGGTGTTGAATTAGTTTCTAGGAATAAGGTGATTTCAGAAGAAATGAAATTGACAAACTCCTTATCTGAGAGTAAAATGGGGTTGAGACGCCATTGATAACACATAGGAGGTCGCTGGGGAAACTCTAGTTCAAGCACTAATGGTGAATGGTCAGAGATAACAATACTCTCGTAAGTACCCTGCCGAAGGTTAGGCACATTATTTCGGCCCCTCTGGGCATTCCCGTTATTCAACCCTGTCATCAGAGCATAGAATGGAAAAGCAATGAGCGCCCAAAACCCCCAGAATAACTTGTCTCAGAGTAATAATGTACGGTGGTAAATGTTTGGAAAAAGTACAGAAAAATAAACAGAAAAAAAAACTAAAAAGACAGAATGACAACATTAGAACTGAACAATTCAACCTGCCCCCCCACCCCCTCCCCCCATCCCAGACAATACCTCCCCAAACGAGGTACAAGCCTAAATAGAACATGTTCTCTTCGCACAGTATGTCTGTGAGAGTGCGGTCTTAAACCTAAACCCACAGTCCCGCTCTTTCAAGTCGCGTTTTGTTAGTGGATCAAGCAGCAAAAAGAAAGATTTGTATGTATTTTTTCAAATAAAAAAAAGGCGAATCCCTTGTGCAAACGGAATGACAAAGGCACCACTTGTAGATGTATATAATTGTATTCCCAGTCTTATAACAGGCATTGAGAGAGAAAATATATCAAATGTATAAAGGCTCTCAGCCAAAAATCTAATTTGAAGTAAGGAAATCGTAGTAAGACAATCAAAAATAATAGTAATTATAATAGTAGTCTAGTTGAAGCTGAGACAGCTTAAAACCAATACCAAAAAACTACGTGTGCACAACAATGAACGTTTGCTGGGCATAAATGCTCAAAACTTTTAAAATTAAAGTGAGGCCCCAAAAACCGTGTAGCCTCGGGAGACATTTACTGTTTACTGGGTCAATGCAAATGGATGCAGTAAACAAATAACCATATTTTGAGTCACTGAGACAATGTGTAAACAAACTAAATAGGTGAGCGAGATAAGGCACGCACACTAGATAATCAAAACATTAGATCACATCAAATAAGCCTGAATAGTTTCACTAACTATACAAGACTAGCCTGTTATATCTAAACATAATTGTACCACAAGTGGGTTACTTACTATCCACAGTACGAAAGCAACAGTTGCTGAACTGTGAGCATATTCAAGACTTCTTGATGTGACGTTGAATGTGAGCCATAGCCTCATCCGGAGATTCAAATGTGTAGTCTTTACCCTCATGAGATATCCATAAACAAAGAGGGGAATCGCAGTCCATACTTCACACTTGGATGGTCCCGAAGTACTCGTTTGGTCTGTCCGAAAGCTGTGCGCTGCCTGGAAACAGTGGGGGAGTAGTCCTGGTAGATGGAGAAGCTCTGTCCTTGAAAGCACAGAGTGGTATTGCGGGCTCGTCGGAGGATCTCCATCTTCTCATGAAAAAAGTGCACTCGAAGAATTATGTCACGGGGCCTCTCCCCATCCCGGGGCTTTGAGCGCAGCGACCGGTGGGCTCGATCAATCAGGGGCTTTTCATCTAAGGCAAGAACATCCTTCAGCAGCCCTGAAACGAAATCCGTGGCGCGATGCATTTCCGCGGACTCTGGGACCGATACAAGTCTCAGATTATAGCGGCGAGAGAATCCCTCTAAACTCACACAGCTCTCCTTCACCTTTTTCAAATCCGCAGCTAGGCATTTAACTTCAGCCTCCAGGGATGTAGTTAAATCGGAGACATTAGTAGCGAAGGTCTCCAGTGCTGCAATCGTTGTAGTGTGTGACGCAGTTGTTGTTTTGAGTAATGTGATTGCTGGCACAGTCTCGTTCCGCAGGATGGTTAAATCGGCTTTTAAAGTATCAGAAACCTCCTGTATTCTGGCCTCAATCGTAGCAACCACCTGTGTTTTCATTTCAACTATCTCAGAGCGTAGTAGTTTGATGGCCTCGAGAATGTTCATTTCATCGCTGCCAGGCCAAGCCGCGCCCCCAGGTAAAGTGTGCGTCCCCAGGCCCTCAGACTCAGGAGAGGGCGGTGATGAGAGCGGGTCTTGTAGGCCGGGTTTTCTCAAAGTCATGCTTTTGGCCTTATGTTTGGTCAACATGCTGACATTCGGAAGCAAAGTAGTCTTGGTTTTTACGGAAAGGGATCACCAAATTAATATTTGAAAATAAATACGGTTCTGCTGCAGAATTCACATAAACTTTAAGAATACCACGGGAGCAAACGGAAAACACGTCAGTCGCACATGGCGTCCCCTACCATCCCCCCGGTGTCTGGAGTCTTTGACAATTTTTGGGCCTTCCTCTGACACAGCCTGGTATAGAGGTCTTGGATGGCAGGAAACTTGGCCCCAGTGATGTACTGTGCCGTACGCACTACCCTCTGTAGCGCCTTACGGTCGGAAGCTGAGCAGTTTCCATTGCAGGAGGTGATGCAACCGGTCAGGATGCTCTCGTTGGTGCAGCTATAGAACTTTTGGAGGATCTGAGGACCCATGCCAAATCTTTTCAGTCTTCTGAGGGGGAAAAGGTGTTGTTTTGCCCTCTTCAAAACTGTCTTGGTATGTTTGGACCATGATAGTTTGTTGGTGATGTGGACACCAAGGAACTTGAAACTCTCGTCCCGCTCCACTACTGCCCAAAGTTAATGGGGTCCTGTTCGGCCCTCCTTTTTCTGTAATCCACGGTCATCTCCTTTGTCTTGCTCACATTGAAGGAGAGGTTGTTGTCCTGGCACTACACAGCCAGGTCTCTGACCTCCTCCCTATATGCGGTCTCATCGTTGTCGGTTGTGCCGTCAGCAAACTTAATGATGGTGTTGGAGTCATTCTTGGCCTCGCAGTTGTGGATGACAGGGAGTACAGGAGGGGAGTAAGGTAGGGGAGGAATTTACAAATTGGCCAGTTCAGGGTCAGCCCAAACTGAACTTCTGAGAGGAGTAGAAACAAAGGGAGGAATCATAGGGCAAAAAGATGGCTTTTGGCTAAAAATATTAATTAGGTCTCCCATTTACTCCTTCATGACACACTGGCCAGTTCACAGAAGACTTTGTCTCTCGCTCTCTCCCTTAGGTTAATGCCAAGAGTGTGCAAGGCTGTCATCAAGGCAAAAGGTGGCTACTTTGAAGAATCTCAAATATTACATTTATTTAACACTTTTTTGGTTACTACATGATTCCATATGTGTTATTTGATAGTTTTGATGTCTTCACTATTAATCTGCAATGTAGAAATTAGTACAAATAAAGAAAAACCCTTGAATGAGTAGGTGTGTCCAAACTGTAAGTAAAATTCAGTATGGAAACGCCTTTATGAGCAAATATTAATATAATAGCCATCATATCAAAGTAAACTTGGAGTCACACGATGATATGCTGTGCGGTCCTCGGGAAACCATGCAGTTTATTAGGCTACAGATGAAATCATTTATGATGAACTTCACAGGGTGGTGAAAGTGCACGAAGCTCCTTTCCAATAAATATTGAGGGTCTGATTCTGGTGACATGCTGATCAATATTTGACTGCCGTTTGACAAATAAAAAATATTTTTACTCTTATGGATAATTATCTCATCATGTAGACTAGCCTACCCGCATAGCCTACCCGCACTGTATCTGCGAGCTGTTGGCTAGAGCGCAGGTACCAAGACCAGAGTAGACACATTTGCTATTTAACACAAAATGCGATGGAAACGCATTGAACTTTAGATTTTTATTCAGTACATGACAACTTAAGCGAATAAGTACATTTTGTGTGAACTACACTGCATACAAATTTGTTCCTGTAAATTCCTGCAGCTAATGGTGAAAAGCATTGACAGAAGATGGAGGTACAGAGAGCAGTGCGCGGAGCTGGTATAGCATAGTCTGTACAGAAGAAAGGAATAAGAAAGAAAAATTGAGGGTGAGTAAGAGTGGAGAGAGCGAACAACAGACTTATCTAATTAACTCTGACAGAATGGGATTACCTTTTCAAATGGCTTTTGACGGTTTGACTCGCCAGCCAACTCTATTATCACATCTTTTTTTTCTCTCTCTCCCTCTGTCTTCTTCCTCCCATCTCGCCCTTCTCTCTCTCTCTCGCTCCCTTCCTTCCTTCCTTCCTCCCTCTCTCTCTACCCGTCTCTAGCTACAGGGCTTTCAGAAAGTATTCACACCCCTTGACTTATTCCACATTTTGTTGTGCTATAGCCGGAATTCAAAATGGATTCAATATATTTTTTTCTCCACCCATCTACACACAATACCCCATAATGACAAAGTGAACTCACTGAATGGATATTCTAGGAAGAACAGTGCTCTACAGATGTAGGATTTTAATTTAAGCCAGTTTTCTACAGCAGGAAAATCATTCTGCAGCAACATACAACTTTAATTATTAAGTGGATTATAATTAATGGAATTTTTTTCAGGGTTGATACATTTTTTGTTATGGCAAATAAAGTCTGACATTTTAAAGTGGAAATTACAAACTTTAGAAGCCTTTTTAAATCTTGAATTCACTGCAAGTTTGAAAGAACACATCTGTAAGAACACATTGAACATCTGTCTGTGGAAGGCATGGCCATGAGAGAGACAAAAGGTCTTCTTTCTTCACCTCTCACTTTTATATAAGAACAGACCCTGCTGGCAGCTAACTTACACTGTAGTGTAGTGTAAGACTCAGAAATTGGTGAATCAGGAGTGTGTTACATCTGTATCTGGCAACAAATATCAAATCTCATCCATCCTCTTCCTCTGACCCAGACCTTTTGATTTCTTAAAAGCGTATTGCATACTCAAAGGCTTCAGAGTGCCCACCGCATATAGAGGCCCTAGAATTGATCAAAAACTATTGAGTGCTACGCTCCTTCCATTTTATCTGTGTTGGTACTTTGCCAAAGGAGGATGCATGCCGACGAAATAAAAATATAAAAACAGGAAAATATTTTTTCTCATAAAAAGATCCAAGCTGGGATTTGTGAGAGCGGCTTGAGGAGAGATTGGAGAAAGAAGAAACGGAGGAGCAACGAAGAAAGAACATCTGATTCACTCATACACAAAATATTAGAGTAGAAGAAAAGTTTTTGGAATAAAACTGATCATAGCCAACATTGTTCATTTCCACTCAGTCTCTTCAAGGAAAATGTCCTGCGCTGTTTTCAATTGGGTGGCAGATAAGCTTCATACGTAAACATTTCATTCACAATCAAACCCTTCTGTGCACAATCAACCCAATCTGTCCCAATCTGTCCCAATCTGCCTTTACTAATTGATGGAGATGACACGCGTTGTTGAAATACAAACATTTGGTGGAAGTAGGCAAAGCACAAACTTAGATTGTCAAGTGAATTTTGCCTGACTTTCAGCAGCTTGGAAAACATTTACTGTATCACCGGAAAGAAACTCCTGCACTAAGATTAGGGGAAAAGTCAGAGCACTTAAAACATTTTCTGTGAACATTCCCTGTCCATAAGTAGTTCAACTTACAATGTCCACAGCTGTGTAGATCAATCAATTAATCAAAAACTTTAAAGCCATCCACACTTGTGTTAAATGGTATTCAGAATTCCCCTAAAAACACTTTAAAGTTACCAGAACGTCTATCACTCTCAGTCCTTAGGGGGGTTTATAACACTGGCATGATGATAGGGATAGAGTGTAGGCTTAGAGTAAGGTAATATTACGCACAGTAACAACAGCCTGCGCATACTTTATGCAGAAGTTGTCTGACTGTCAGTGTGTCCTGTCTCTTCTACATCACCCTGAGGCTGCCCAGGGATAATAGGACCTGGACATTGCAGTAAGGTGCACAGAGACCCAGGTGCTTAGAATGTGTAACCTGAACCTGAAGAGGAGAGCCCCCCTGCATCTCAAATGGCACCCTATTCCCTACATAATGCACTACTTTTGGGCACTGGTCAAATTGGGACGCATTCCAGCTATAACTCTGTCCTTAATATGACTGGGACTTTAATGAATCCTTGAGGGCAACATAATGTTCCTGGGTCTTTGAATGTGTTGCGCTCCAGAGAGTCATTTTTGCCTGCGGTGAGTTTCTCAGACATATTGTGCACTAACACTGGAGAGGAGCTAGGAGAGAGATGTTAAGTCTGGTTCTCTCTCTTCAACCAGTGCTTCCTGAAGTGCCATAAGAGGGTTGTGAAATGACCGAAAACAGCTGGGCTGGCCAATCAGTGCAGATGGATGACTCTTTTTACTGCACTGATAAAGCCGTAGAACGTTTTCAGTAGTGCATTACCCTTACGGAAAAAAACATGCATTTTAACATATATTAAGTGTTCCAAAAATACATGTTTTCATGTGATCACGTGATCTTATGTGAAGTTAATGTGATATGTGTCAACATCTTAAGCAACATGTGATGACATGAAAATATGATCATGTGTGAAGTGTTCCTGAAACACGTTTTCACATGATTTCACATTACATTTCCAGAGGTGGGACCAAGTCACTATTTTAAGAGTCAAAAGTTGAGTCCCAAGTAAAACGGGTCGAGTCTCAAGTCAAGTCCAAATTGTGCATTCTAAGAGCAAGTCAAGTTTAAAAAAAATCTAGACATGCAAAGACTTGTTCAACTGCAAATCTTTGTCTATTTATTGAGGCTACGAGACAAGTCATTTGAATAACAACGCCAACCAAATCAAATCTGTCTAACAAGAGCTAAACCAGGTACATATACAGTGCCTTGCGAAAGTATTCGGCCCCCTTGAACTTTGTGACCTTTTGCCACATTTCAGGCTTCAAACATAAATATATAAAACTGTATTTTTTTTGTGAAGAATCAACAACAAGTGGGACACAATCATGAAGTGGAACAACATTTATTGGATATTTCAAACTTTTTTTAACAAATCAAAAACTGAAAAATTGGGCGTGCAAAATTATTCAGCCCCTTTACTTTCAGTGCAGCAAACTCTCTCCAGAAGTTCAGTGAGGATCTCTGAATGATCCAATGTTGACCTAAATGACTAATGATGATAAATACAATCCACCTGTGTGTAATCAAGTCTCCATATAAATGCACCTGCACTGTGATAGACTCAGAGGTCCGTTAAAAGCGCAGAGAGCATCATGAAGAACAAGGAACACACCAGGCAGGTTCGAGATACTGTTGTGAAGAAGTTTAAAGCCGGATTTGGATACAAAAAGATTTCCCAAGCTTTAAACATCCCAAGGAGCACTGTGCAAGCGATAATATTGAAATGGAAGGAGTATCAGACCACTGTAAATCTACCAAGACCTGGCCGTCCCTCTAGGACAACAATCAGTCGTATATTGCACAAATCTGGCCTTTATGGAAGAGTGGCAAGAAGAAAGCCATTTCTTAAAGATATCCATAAAAAGTGTCGTTTAAAGTTTGCCACAAGCCACCTGGGAGACACACCAAACATGTGGAAGAAGGTGCTCTGGTCAGATGAAACCAAAATTGAACTTTTTGGCAACAATGCAAAACGTTATGTTTGGCGTAAAAGCAACACAGCTGAACACACCATCCCCACTGTCAAACATGGTGGTGGCAGCATCATGGTTTGGGCCTGCTTTTCTTCAGCAGGGACAGGGAAGATGGTTAAAATTGATGGGAAGATGGATGGAGCCAAATACAGGACCATTCTGGAAGAAAACCTGATGGAGTCTGCAAAAGACCTGAGACTGGGACGGAGATTTGTCTTCCAACAAGACAATGATCCAAAACATAAAGCAAAATCTACAATGGAATGGTTCAAAAATAAACATATCCAGGTGTTAGAATGGCCAAGTCAAAGTCCAGACCTGAATCCAATCGAGAATCTGTGGAAAGAACTGAAAACTGCTGTTCACAAATGCTCTCCATCCAACCTCACTGAGCTCAAGCTGTTTTGCAAGGAGGAATGGGAAAACATTTCAGTCTCTCGATGT
The DNA here is from genome assembly GCF_045791955.1 of Oncorhynchus clarkii lewisi. NCBI lineage: Eukaryota > Metazoa > Chordata > Actinopteri > Salmoniformes > Salmonidae > Oncorhynchus > Oncorhynchus clarkii. The sequence goes on along the minus strand of NC_092149.1, from coordinate 59,475,293 downwards.
GCAAAACTGATAGAGACATACCCCAAGCGACTTACAGCTGTAATCGCAGCAAAAGGTGGCGCTACAAAGTATTAACTTAAGGGGGCTGAATAATTTTGCACGCCCAATTTTTCAGTTTTTTAAATGTTAAAAAAGTTTGAAATATCCAATAAATGTTGTTCCACTTCATGATTGTGTCCCACTTGTTGTTGATTCTTCACAAAAAAATACAGTTTTATATATTTATGTTTGAAGCCTGAAATGTGGCAAAAGGTCACAAAGATTTTTCTTAAAAATCATACAATGTGATTTTCTGCATTTTTGTTTTAGATTCCGTCTCTCACAGTTGAAGTGTACCTATGATAAAAAATGACAGACCTCTATATGCTTTGTAAGTAGGAAAACCTGCTAAATCGGCAGTGTATCAAATACTTGTTCTCCCCACTGTACACATATAAATTGAAATATGACATTTACATAAATATTCAGACCCTTTACTCAGTACTTTGTTGAGGCACTTTTGGCAGCAATTACAGCCTCGAGTCTTCTTGGGTATAAGGCTACAAACTTGGCACATCTGTACTTGGACAATTTCTCCCATTCTTCTCTGCAGATCCTCTCAAGCTCTGTCAGGTTGGATGGGGAACGTTGCTACACAGCTATTTTCAGGTCTCTCCAGAGATGTTTGATCGGGTTCAAGTTCTGGCTCTGTCTAGGTCCCACAAGGACATTGAGTCCCCAAGCCACTCCTGCGTTGTCCTGGCTGTGTGCTTAGGGTTGTTGTCCTGTTGGAAGTTGAACCTTTGCCCCAGTCTGAGGTCTTGAGCGCTATGGAGCAGGTTTACATCAAGGATCTCTCTGTACTTTGCTTCTGTAATCTTTCCCTCGATCCTGACTAGTCTCCCATTCCCTGCCGCTGAAAAACATCCCCACAGCATGATGCTGCCACCACCATGCTTCACCATAGGGATGGTGCCAGGTTTCCTCCAGATGTGATGCTTGGCATTCAGGCCAAAGAGTCTACCTTGGTTTCATCAGACCAGAGAATCTTGTTTCTCCTCGTCTGAAAGTCCTTTAGGTGCCTTTTGGCAAACTCCAAGTGGGCTGTCATGTGCCTTTTACTAAGGAGTGGCTTCCGTCTGGCCACTCTACCATAAAGGCCTGATTGTCCCCCTGGAAGGTTCTCCCATCTCCACAGAGGAACTCTGAAGCTCTGTCAGAGTGACCATCAGGTTCTTGGTAGGCCCTTCTCCCCCGATTACTCAGTTTGGCTGGGTGGCCAGCTCTAGGAAGAGTCTTGGTGGTTCCAAACTTCTTCCATTTAAGAATGATGGAGGCCACTGTGTTCTTAGGGACCTTCAATACTACAGACTTTTTTGGTACCCTTCCCCAGATCTCTGCCTCGACACAATCCTGTCCCGTAGCTCTATGGACAATTCCTTCGACCTCATGGCTTGGTTTTTGCTCTGACAAGCACTGTCAACTGTGGGACCTTTTATAGACAAATGTGTGCCTTTCCAAAACATGTCCAATCAATTGAATTTACCACAGGTGGACTCCAATCTAATTGTAGAAACATTTCAAGGATAATCAATGGAAACAGGATGCTCCCGAGTTCAATTTTGAGTCTCTTAGCAAAGGGGTTGAATACCTAAGTGATGGTATTTCAGTTGTTTAATATACATTTGCTAACATTTTGAAAAACCTATTTTAGCTTTGTCATTATGGTGTATTATGTGTAGATTAAAGAGGAAAACATTTAATTTAATCCATTTTAGAATAAGGCTGTAACGTAACAAAATGTGGAAAAGGGAAGTGGTCTGAATACTATCCGAATGCACAGTATTGGAAATATTCCCCACTATATCCCATTAAGAACTGCTTTACTTCCAAACAGACAGATGGGTCTGATGGGAACACCACTTCTGACTTAGAATTCATTTTTACATCCTTATATTTTATACAACCAGTCAGAGACATTGAATAAGAGCAAGAGTAAGAGGGAGAGTATCTCTGGCTTGCTTCAAAATAAAAAATTGATCCCTAAAAACTCTTACTATTAGTAGGCCAACATCTATTATTCATCAGGACTGCAATGTGTGGGATGCACATGAAATCATGTCTTTTTACCTCTCTCTCTCGCAGGGCTCTTTAACAGTTACATAAAGCACACAAACAAGCCAGTGGATTTAAAAAAGCGCAGAAAGCATGTACAGTACACAGGGCTGAAATGTACAGTACAGGATATTCACTGTTGCAAAGGGAGACACGCTTCAATCAAATCAAATCAAAGTGTATTGGTCACATACACATGGTTAGCAGGATGTTAATGCAAGTGTAGCGAAATGCTTGTGCTTCTAGTGCCGACAATATCTAACAAGTAATCTAACAAATTCACAACAACTACCTTATACACACAAATGTAAAAGGGATGAATAAGAATATGTACATATAAGTATATGGATGAGCAACAGCCGTGCAGCATTGGCAAGACGCAGTAGATTGTATAGAATACAGTATATACATATGAGATGAGTAATGTAGGATATGTAAACATTATTAAAGTGTCGTTATTTAAGGTGACTAGTGATACCTTTATCAAGTCCATTTATTAAAGTGGTCAGAGATTTGAGTCTGTATGTTGACAGCAGCCTCTCTATGTTAGTGATGGCTGTTTAACAGTCTGATGGCCTTGAGATAGAAGCTGTTTTTCAGTCTCTCGGTCCCAGCTTTGATTCACCTGTACTGACCACACTACCCTCTGGAGAGCCTTGCGGTTGTGGGTGGTGCAGTTGCCGTACCAGGCAGTGATACAGCGCAACAGGAAGCTCTTGATTGTGCATCTGTAAAAGTTTGTGTGTGTTTTAGGTGACAAGCCAAATTTCTTCAGCCTCCTGAGGTTTAAGAGGCGCTGTTGCGCCTTCACCATGTTGTCTGTGTGGGTGGACCATTTCAGTGTGTCTGTGACGTGTACGCTGAGGAACTTAAAACTTTCCACCTTCTCCACTACTGTCCCGTTGATGTGGATGGGGGCATGCTCCCTCTGCTGTTTCCTCTGCTGAAGTCCACGATCATCTCCTTTGTTTTATTGACATTGAGTGAGAGGTTATTTCCTGACACCACACGCTGAGGGCCCTCACCTCCTCCCTGTAGGCTGTTTCGTCATTGTTGGTAATCAAACCTACCACTGTAGTGTCGTCTGCAAAGTTGATGATTGAGTTGTAAGCGTGCATGGCCACACAGTCATGGGTGAACAGGGAGTACAGGAGAGGGCTGAGAACGCACCCTTGTGGGGCCCCAGTGTTGAGGATCAGTGGGGTGAAGATATTGTTTCCTACCTTCACCACCTGGGGGCGACCCGTCAGAAAGTCCAGGACCCAGTTGCACAGGGCGGGGTCAAGACCCAGGGCCTCGAGCTTAACGATGAGTTTGGAGGGTACTATGGTGTTAAATGGTGAGCTTTAGTCAATGAACAGCATTCTTACATAGGTATTCCTCTTGTCCAGATGGGATAGGGCAGTGTGCAGTGTGATAGCTGATAGGGAATAGCTGCACTGTTTGTATTCGATCATGTTTCCAGTCGCCTTGCCATGATTAAAAGTTGTGGATTGCACATTGAGTTTTGCACAAATGCTGCCATCAATCCACGGTTTTCTGGTTAGGAAAGGTTTTAATAGTAACAGTGGGTACGACATCTTCGATGCACTTTCTAATAAACTCGTTCACTCGTTTATCGTCCTGCTTTTGACACCGCTCCGTCTGCCTCTCCTGCGACGACCGCGTTGTTTTGGGTCGGCATCTGGGATAAGATCCCATGTCCAGGGTTGATGTCCGAACAAATGATCCGCTTCGGGAAAGACGTGTTCCTGGTCGTAATGTTGGTAAGTTGACGTCGCATTTACATCCAATAGTTTTTCCCGGCTGTATGTAATAAAACTTTATATTTTCTGGGCTAACAATCTAAGAAATAATACATAAATACATCAAACAAATAACTGCATAGTTTCCTAAGAACCTGAAGCGAGGCGACCATCTCTGTCGGCACTTTAAACATCCACTGTGTTTGAATGGAGAGACACTGTCACACCAGACAAGTACCATGCTCAGAGTGAGTTTAAATGTGTTTACAGTGTTAAACATTTAAACGGAATGTCAATTTAGAAAAATAATCCAAATATTTACATGAATGGACACTTCACACAGTCACAAGTGTCCTACAGAATATACAACCACTATAACTGGTTCCCCTATGAACAAGCTATTACTCATTAGCAACCCAGCGGAGCCAGACCAGCTCAGACCAAAATTACTCAGAGAGATGCCTTGCAGAGCACCATGATCTTGTATTTTTCTTCAAAACCTGTTGTTTATAGAAAGGACTAGTTATCTGTTCAACTTCATGTATTCTGGACTGTCCAAATTCTTTATTTAGGCGTAAAGGAGATTCAAACTCATGTCTGCATCACACAAACTGAGTATAGTATATTGTTCACAATTCCATCGGTCTATTTCTACTCAATACGATATTGAGAAATGGTAAAGTGGTTTTGTTCAGTGGGTTGAGATGAGGGAAAAGCCTGTCGCTTCGACTCAATAAGAACACAAGTATTTCCCTTCCATTTGCATCTTTATCTCAACCTTCACAGAAATGAATTGGTCCTTGTTTTACCCATTACATTCAGCAACAAGCCACCACAATTGCGATGAAGGAAAAAGAGTTCTATGCATAACACAATGTGCTCCGACTCATCAAGATACCATCACATTGGTTTTTGTCACCTTGACAAGCAATCATGCTCTGGGGGTAAGTAACATCCAAACAATTGGTGGAAGAACTGTCACCGGTGTTGATATCCCCGTCACCACCACCTCACCACACATCCTGTGTGTGCTAGAGCAAATAGAGTCTGCCAGACACAGGTAGAGGAATATTGTTTACTCTGTGCAATATTGATCTACTCATCTCAACATTACACAATGCATAAACATTAAAACTATTATATTATGACATAATTGAATTAGGAATACTCAGGGGGAAAAACAGTAGTCTGACTGACAGCATGATATGGCTACGGAAGCCCTGAAGCCCAAGGCAAAACAATCTTCTAAAATTCACTCTTGGATTTATCTTGTTTGAACGACTTAGTATCTGATTCAAATGACTTAGTAAACACAAGCCACAAGCTTTTGGGCATAATCTGCCTAGAATATTTCATTTCCATTAACACTATTCTTTTAATTAGGCCTATTCAGTTGTAATTATTATATCTAGATTATATTCTACTTTCTAACATTAGGATATGGAGTTTCTATTTTCAACGACTTGTATTAACGGATGTTTTAGGCAGGCAATACATAGGCTACTGTAAAATGTATTTTTGTTTTTCTTGGAACACCATAATATATATGCATTTAAGCTAAAATATCAGAAATAAATCAGAAATAATAAAGGCCATAGCTTCTTTTCATAAATAAAAGTGATGAAAGAAGATCAAACTGCATACGTGAAAATGTTTGCACACAGAAGCCCCAACAAGCTTCATATGTGCCTGGGAAATGTGCTCTACAAATTAAATATTATTATAAAGACAGAAAATACACAAGTAAAAGCTTAGATAAATACCATACTATTAGTGGGAATATAGCCATAACAGGATAATTGAATTCGAAAAGCCAAACATTTTAAAATACATTGAGACTGCAGTGTGTGGATGCTATTTCTCTAAAAATCTATTACATTTAAGTAGGGACTGGCAATAGGACAGTGTCACAAGGCTACATAGTCATAGGCCTACACTTCACACCTGCTGGAGGGAATTCACAGCTGTCCTTGACTGTAACTCTCGACCCGCTCCACTACAGCCCTGTCAATGTTAATGGGGGCCTGTTCGGACCTCCTTTTCCTGTAGTCCACGATCAGCTCTTTGGTCTTGCTCACATTGAGGGAGAGGTTGTTGTCCTGGCACCACACTGCCAGGTCTCTGACCTCCTCCCTACAGGTTGTCTCATCGTTGTCGGTGATCAGGCCAACCACTGTTGTGTCGTCAGCAAACTTAATGATGGTGTTGGAGTCGTGCTTGGCCACTCAGTCGTGGGTGAACAGGGAGTACAGGAGGGCACTAAGCACGCACCCCTGAGGGGCCCCAGTGTTGAGGATCAGCGTGGCAGATGTGTTGTTACCTACCCACACCAGCTGGGAGTAGCCTTTCAGGAAGTCCAGGATCCAGTTGCAGAGGGAGGTATTTAGTCCCAGGGTCCTTAGCTTAGTGATGAGCTTTGTGGGCACTCTGGTGTTGAACGCTGGGCTGTAGTCAATGAACAGGATTACACCTTTGTAATGTGATGAGTAGATTGGATAGTCATAATTTAGGCTAATAATATAACTCCATCACCGTTGACAAAAAAGACCATTCAACAGAGTCTGAATTACACCATGACATTTAGGGCTCTCCAAAAAAGATTATGGGCCTAATAATAAAGATGTCAATTAAATGGTCAAAATGAATGCCCTTTTACTGTGCCATGAATACAACCAGTCGTGATATTTTCATCTCATTGTCAAACAAATCACTTCAAAAAGTAGGCTACCTGTGCATGTTTGTCCACTCCAAAATTAATTCCAGCATCCAAACAGCATGTATACATACACATGCCATTTGATGAATGGAAATAGACATCTGTTACAAAACACCAAGAAGTGTTCTTAATGACATTCAGACATCCTTTTTTGTTGCATGAAAAGTCGGGACACCTGAAATGTGGCTGTCCCGGGAAAAAATGGAATGGTCACCCTAACACACATGGTCAACTTTACTAGACTAGACTACAATGTGTATTACCATCAACTTCAAAGAGACGAACCCGTAATGTGATGTAGTGGTAAAAAAAAAATGGTGTGTAAACTCTGATTGCCATCGCAGTAAAAAAAACATAGCGCTCCCTATTCAATGCCTTTTTCTGAAAAAGGTGGGTAAACTGTGTTTACTTGCTTTAACCCTCCACTAAGAAAACACCACTGCTGGTAGGCTACTCTCTCAGCCGAGGCAATTTTACACACATGAACAGCCGAGGCAATTTTACACACATGAATACATGCAGGACGGGTAGCCTACATTTCAGGTGTCCCGACATTTTAATATGAGTTGAATCAAAACATGTTTTACACCCTAGTTCATGAGTTGTCAAATAATTCCTGAGTTAATGCTTGGAGTCTTCACAAATCGTGTGACATAAAACACTACCTTTATTTCTTTACATTAATGACATTTATGACAGTGTTATTTGTAATTATTAAGCATTTAACAATTGAATTAAAACATTGAACTTAAACCTTGTACGAATCATGAATCTTGGAGATCTCGGAAAATGCAATGTTAGTGTAACTATGCCTAGGTAAAATTTAAGTATGTTTCGCCATGAAAACAGTTCTCATGGGCACACAAATCCTCTGCCTTTACCAAATCGAATGCTTCTAACCGGATGCTAAAAACTCTAATCGAAAGAGTCACCTTATAGGCCTACTGTCATTAATGTATAGATTACTTGTTGGATGGATTGGATGCACATTGGTGTCTAGCTGTAGGCTTGTTGTCTAGTGATATTGTCGACCATTATCAGCTAATCCTGGAATTAAAATAAATATTGATAGAAAATTAAAGCTAAATAAATGGTCTACTATTTCTGCCAACGGAGGGCACACAAGTACCCACGCGCACCTGAAAAGCAATGCAATCAGCGCTCTAAACAGCTAATTGACAAAAGCAAGCAATGATAAATCAACGGATAAATTTAATGCATTGGAAAAAATGCTAATTTTATCAAGGACGCATGGCAAACAAATGGCTAAAATGTGGAAGTACGAAGGAAAATCTATGAGTAAAGGAGCTCAGCTGAGGCCAAAATTCAGCAGTTGGACAGCGCCCACCAGATACTGTAGAAAGAAATGGTTTAAACCATGACAGAGAGGTGAGGGTTGGTTTCATTTGGAAGCTTTTATCTTCACATTTACCACTATAAAAACAGATTTACCATTACATAAAAAAAAAATAGGATGGTTAAATTAGCATTATTTAGAGACCCCCCCATTCCCCCAAGTTTGACTTTCATTGTATTTGGGGGAGCTAACGTCTTATTCAGGGAAGCTGAGCCCCCCCGCTAGCTCCCCCGTAATTCACACCTTGCCGTTCAGTGCATGGCTGAGCACAAATAGCGTAGAGTAGGCCTAAGCTATAGGCTAGCCTCTATTAGATATGTTTCTTCTTTCTTTGCACAAGAAAAAATGTGTCTTTTATCGCCATGCTTTTGACACCATCGATCACCACATTCTTTTGGAGAGATTAGAAACCCTAATTGGTCTACACGTACAAGGTCTTACCTGGTTTAGATCTTATCTGTCTGAAAGATATCAGTGGATGTTTTGTCTGTGGATGTTTTGTCCTCTGACAAATCAATTGTAGGTTTTGGCGTTCCTCAAGGTTCCATTTTTCATTGTTTTCACTATATATTCTACCTCTTGGTGATGTCATTCGAAAACACAATGTCAGCTTTCACTGCTATGTGGACAACACATTTCGATGAAACATGGTGAAGCTCCAAAATTGCCCTCCCTGGATGTATGCGTTTCAGACATAAGGAAGTGGATGGAGACAAATGTTTTACTTTTAAACTCGAACAAAACAGAGATGCCAGTTCTAGGTCCCAAGAAACAAAGAGATCTGCTGTTGGATCTGACAATTCATCTTGATGGTTGTACAGTCGTCTCAAATAAAACTGTGAAGGACCTCTGCGTCTCTGGACCCTGATCTCTCTTTTGACGAACATATCAAGAATATTTCAAGGACAGCTTTTTTCCATCTTCGTAACGTTGCAAAACTCCAAAACGTTTTGTCCAAGAATTATGCAGAAAAGCTCATTTTAGATTAGACTACTGAAATACTCTACTCTCCAGCTATGTGGATAACGCACTAAATAAACTTAAGTTAGTGCTAAACATGGCTGTTAGAAAAAACGTGATCATATTACTCCAGTGCTAGCCGCTCTACATTGGATTCCTGTTAAGGCTTGGGCTGATTTCAAGGTTTTACTGCTAACCTACAAAGCATTACATGGGCTTGCTCCTACCCATCTCTCTGATTTGGTCCTGCCGTACATACCTACACATACGCTACGGTCACAAGACGCAGGCCTCCTTACTGTCCCTAGAATTTCTAAGCAAACAGCTGGAGGCTTTCTCCTATAGAGAGATCGGTAATGCCTCGGCGATGTTATACCCACAGCAACGATTAAAACATTCCCAAACCAGAAACCGTGGATTGATGGCAGCATTCGAGCGAAACTGAAAGCACAAACAACTGCTTTTAACCAGGGCAAGGTGACCGGAAACATGACCGAATACAAACAGTGTAGCTATTCCCTCCGCAAGGCAATCAAACAAGCTAAGTGTCAGTATAGAGACAAAGTAGAGTCGCAATTCAACGGCTCAGACACAAGAGGTATGTGGCAGGGTCTACAGTCAATCACGTATTACAAAAAGAAAACCAGCCCCGTCACGGACCAGGATGTCTTGCTCCCAGACAGACTAAATAACTTTTTTGCTCGCTTTGAGGACAATACAGTGCCACTGACATGGCCCGCTACCAAAACCTGCGGGCTCTCCTTCACTGCAGCCAATGTGAGTAAAACATTTAAACGTGTTAACCCTCGCAACCACACTGCACACTGCCCTAACCCATCTGGACAAGAGGAATACCTATGTAAGAATGCTGTTCATCGACTACAGCTCAGCATTTAACACCATAGTACCCTCCAAACTTGTCATCAAGCTCGAGACCCATCTCCACCCCTCAACACTGGGGCCCCACAAGGGTGCGTTCTGAGCCCTCTCCTGTACTCCCTGTTCACCCATGACTGCGTGGCCATGCACGCCTCCAACTCAATCATCAAGTTTGCGGACGACACTACAGTGGTAGGCTTGATTACCAACAACGACGAGACGGCCTACAGGGAGGAGGTGAGGGCCCTCGGAGTGTGGTGTCAGGAAAATAACCTCACACTCAACGTCAACAAAACAAAAGGAGATGATTGTGGACTTCAGGAAACAGCAGAGGGAGCACCCGCCTATCCACATCGACGGGACAGTAGTGGAGAGAGTAGTAAGTTTCAAGTTCCTCGGCATACACATCACGGACAAACTGAATTGGTCCACCCACACAGACAGCGTTGTGAAGAAGGCGAAGGAGCGCCTCTTCAACCTCAGGAGGCTTAAGAAATTTGGCTTGTCACCAAAAGCACTCACAAACTTCTACAGATGCACAATCGAGAGCATCCTGTCGGGCTGTATCACCGCCTGGTACAGCAACTGCTCCGCCCACAACCTTAAGGCTCTCCAGATGGTAGTGAGGTCTGCACTAAGCATCACTGGGGGCAAACTACCTGCCCTCCAGGACACCTACACCACCCGATGTCACAGGAAGGCCATAAAGATCATCAAGGACAACAACCACCCGAGCCACTGCCTGTTCACCACTCTATCATCCAGAAGGCAAGGTCAGTACAGGTGCATCAAAGCAGGGACCAGGAGACTGAAAAACAGCTTCTATCTCAAGGCCATCTTAAACAGTGTTAAACAGCCAACACTAACATTGAGTGACTGCTGCCAACATACTGACTCAACTCCAGCCACTTTAATAATGGAAATTGATGGAATTGATGTAAAAAATGTATCACTAGCCACTTTAAACAATGTCACTTAATATAATGTTTACATACCCTACATACAGTGCCTTGCGAAAGTATTCGGCCCCCTTGAACTTTGCGACCTTTGCCACATTTCAGGCTTCAAACATAAAGATATAAAACTGTATTTTTTTGTGAAGAATCAACAACAAGTGGGACACAATCATGAAGTGGAACAACATTTATTGGATATTTCTAAATTTTTTAACAAATCAAAAACTGAAAAATTGGGCGTGCAAAATTATTCAGCCCCTTTACTTTCAGTGCAGCAAACTCTCTCCAGAAGTTCAGTGAGGATCTCTGAATGATCCAATGTTGACCTAAATGACTAATGATGATAAATACAATCCACCTGTGTGTAATCAAGTCTCTGTATAAATGCACCTGCACTGTGATAGTCTCAGAGGTCCGTTAAAAGCACAGAGAGCATCATGAAGAACAAGGAACACACCAGGCAGGTCCGAGATACTGTTGTGAAGAAGTTTAAAGCCAGATTTGGATACAAAAAGATTTCCCAAGCTTTAAACATCCCAAGGAGCACTGTGCAAGCGATAATATTGAAATGGAAGGAGTATCAGACCACTGCAAATCTACCAAGACCTGGCCGTCCCTCTAAACTTTCAGCTCATACAAGGAGAAGACTGATCAGAGATGCAGCCAAGAGGCCCATGATCACTCTGGATGAACTGCAGAGATCTACAGCTGAGGTGGGAGACTCTGTCCACAGGACAACAATCAGTCGTATATTGCACAAATCTGGCCTTTATGGAAGAGTGGCAAGAAGAAAGCCATTTCTTAAAGATATCCATAAAAAGTGTTGTTTAAAGTTTGCCACAAGCCACCTGGGAGACACACCAAAGTGTGGAAGAAGGTGCTCTGGTCAGATGAAACCAAAATTGAACTTTTTGGCAACAATGCAAAACGTTATGTTTGGCGTAAAAGCAACACGGCTGAACACACCATCCCCACTGTCAAACATGGTGGTGGCAGCATCATGGTTTGGGCCTGCTTTTCTTCAGCAGGGACAGGGAAGATGGTTAAAATTGATGGGAAGATGGATGGAGCCAAATACAGGACCATTCTGGAAGAAAACCTGATGGAGTCTGCAAAAGACCTGAGACTGGGACGGAGATTTGTCTTCCAACAAGACAATGATCCAAAACATAAAGCAAAATCTACAATGGAATGGTTCAAAAATAAACATATCCAGGTGTTAGAATGGCCAAGTCAAAGTCCAGACCTGAATCCAATCGAGAATCTGTAGAAAGAACTGAAAACTGCTGTTCACAAATGCTCTCCATCCAACCTCACTGAGCTCGAGCTGTTTTGCAAGGAGGAATGGGAAAAAATTTCAGTCTCTCGATGTGCAAAACTGATAGAGACATACCCCAAGCGACTAACAGCTGTAATCGCAGCAAAAGGTGGCGCTACAAAGTATTAACTTAAGGGGGCTGAATAATTTTGCACGCCCAAGTTTTCAGTTTTTGATTTGTTAAAAAAGTTTGAAATATCCAATAAATGTCGTTCCACTTCATGATTGTGTCCCACTTGTTGTTGATTCTTCACAAAAAAATACAGTTTTATATCTTTATGTTTGAAGCCTGAAATGTGGCAAAAGGTTGCAAAGTTCAAGGGGGCCGAATACTTTCGCAAGGCACTGTAACTCATCTCATATGTATATGTATATACTGTACTCTATATCATCTACTGCATCTTGCCATCTTTATGTAATACATGTATCACTAGCCACTTTAAACTATGCCACTTTATGTTTATATACCCTACATTGCTCATATGTATCTAATATGTATATACTGTACTCTATACCATCTACTGCATCTTGCCTATGACGTTCTGTACCATCACTCAGTCATACTTTTACACTTGTGTGTATAAGGTAGTAGTTGTGGAATTGTTAGGTTAGATTACTCGTTAGTTATTACTGCCTTGTCGGAACTGGAAGCACAAGCATTTCGCTACACTCGCATTAACATCTGCTAACCATGTGTATGTGACAAATAAATTTGATTTGATTTAGAGCTCCATTTTATGGAATGATCTACCTATCCATATGAGAGATGCAGACTCGGTCTCAACCTTTTAGTCTTTACTGAAGACTCATCTCTCCAGTAGGTGCTATGATTGAGTGTAGTCTGGCCCAGAGGTGTGAAGGTGAACGGCAAGGCACTGGAGCAACGAACTGCCCTTGCTGCCTCTGCCTGGCCGTGCTACCTGGTCTCTCCACTGGGATTCTCTGCCTCTGACCCTATTACAGGGGCTGAGTCACTGGCTTACTAGTGCTCTTCCATGCCATCACTTGAAGGGGTGCGTCACTTGAGTGGGTTGAGTCACTGACGTGATCTTCCTGTCTGGTTTTGCACCCTCTCGGACTTGTGCGGTGGAGGAGATCTTCGTGGGCTATTTTCAGCCTTGTCTCAGGGTAGGTAGTAAGTTGGTTGTGTGCTGATATCCCTCTAATGGTGTGGGGGGCTTGCTTTGGCAAAGTGGGTGGTTTTATATCCTGCCTGGTTGGCCCTGTCCGGAGGAGCCACAGTGTCCCCCTGCCCACCCTTGTCTCAGCCTCCAGTATCTATGCTGCAATAGTCTATGTCTATGTGCCAGGGGAATAGGGTCAGTTTGTTATATCTGGTGTAATTCTCCTGTTTTATCTGGTGTCCTGTGTGAATTTAAGTATGCTACCTCTAATTCTCTCTCTCTCCCCCTCTCCCTCCCGGAGGACCTAAGCCATAGGATCATGCCTCAGGACTACTTTGCCTCAGGACTCCTGGCTGTCCCCAGTGCACCTGGTCCTTCTGCTGCTCCAGTTTAAACTGTTCTACCTGCGACTAGGGAACCCTGACCTGTTCACCGGACGTGCTACCTCATCCCAGACCTGCTGTTTTCGACTCGCTCTCTCTCTCTCTATCACACCTGCTGTCTCGACCTCTGAATCTTCATTTTCTACAACCACTGTGATTATTATTTGACCCTGCTGGACATCTATAAACATTTGAACATCTTGAAGAACAATCTGGCCTTAAATGGGCATGTGCTCTTATAATCTCCACCCCGCACAGCCAGAAGAGGACTGGCCATTCCTGTGCCTGTCTCCAATTTACACGTGACACCAAATCATTCAAAATAGACTACTAAAGCATGATCTTATTTTTGTATAGACAGGATTTGGCTATATAATTTTGGCAAATATTTAAATTTATAGTTAGGGAACGTGATATCATAAGGGAATTGCTTAGTCCGCACTTAACAGTAGAACTAGTTATCTCACACGCTCTTGCAGAAAAGTAGCCTGTGTGAGCTCTAACAGTAGCTTAAATGTACAGTTAAAGTATCAATCACCAATAAATGAATGAACTTCAGAGATAATAGGCTGATTTATGATGTTAACAACATGCTTTTATTAGCCTACCAGAATCGCCTACAAAGAGGTTTGTGATAGGCCTTCAATTAAAAGGTTAAACTTTGTATAGCCTACAGTTCACATTAACAGGAAAAAATAAATTTAAGATGACATAATGAAGAGTCAACTTTCCTGAAGACACTTTGTTTAATCATTGAAGTGTTGGCTAATGGTTTACTGAAATGTAAGGAAGCTATCTGATTTTCAATAGCGCCGATGAGAAATGCCTAATTTGATAAGGGTGAACCGTGCGTAATGGATGGATTTGGCAGACGGGTTGTAACATAAATCCTCCCATTGCCATGATCAACTTGCTGTGGCATGCAGTTTTATAGCCTCATGCAGTAGTAGCAGTTATAATAAATAATATTTGCATTTATTTATCTAGGCAAGTCAGTTAAGAACAAATTCTTATTTACAATGCCTGTCTACCCCGTTCAAACCCTAACCCAGAAGACACTGGGCCAATTGTGCACCGCCCTATGGCACTCACAATCACGGCTAGTTGTGATACAGCCTGGAATTGAACCAGGTTCTGTAGTGGTGTCGCCTCTAGCACTGAGATGCAGTGCCTTAGACCGCTGCGCCACTCGGGAGCCCTATTAAACTATTACTACCTTAAAATTCTGAGCAGGCTGACACGGGCCGATTAGGCTATTTCAAATACTTCAAGCTATAGTCAAAAGTCACCTACAGGACAAAAGATTCTGAGGTGCACACAGATTATTTGGACAATGTTGTGTGGAGTTATGAGCAAGAAGAAGTTTAAGTAATGTCTAACTGTGTCTTTGGTAAATAAGTGTCACAATACACAGGAACATATTTATCAATAAGGGCATTTGAAGCTGAGCAGAGATCTTCATGCCTTCTGCCTAATCTGATATCGCAAATGACCGGCATAGAGCGGTTTAAATACACCAATAATGTATATAATGTATAAGTTTTCTTTTGGTGATATCGCCATTTTGCATGCCCTTGATGACAGTCTGTTTGATTACAGCCAAAAGCTGTTTTGTGGGGTTTGTAGTTAGTCTCTTATAGAACTTCTGATCAATCAGTTGCCTGAGTACTTCAGTATTATAGACAGCGTAGTCATGTACAGTAACAGCGCCTCCCTTGTATGCTAGGAGGACGACTACAGATGTGTTATTTGGGAGATTTAAGGGTTTGTTTCTCAGTGCGGGTAGCGTTATTCCTGACATTTTCGATTGCCTTTAACTTGTATATGTCTATGTAGTACTATACGTATCCACAACTGAGTCAATAAGCGCAGGTATAATGAACATAGATGGAACCCTAAACACACTGTGTGTGCAGAGGGGTTGCAATCTCTAAAGTTTCAGATGCAACGTGCATATGAATTGTCGAAACGCTTTGCAGTTTGTGCGTCCTGATATTTAGGTTGATTTGCTCCTATATGGATTATTTTGTATATATTTTCTGTAAATAGTTCACTAAGGTTTATTGCACTGTACTGGCAGTCTACTTGTTTTCTTTCTCCAATTCCACCCCAAAACAGCACAATACACATTTAAAAATCTGCTCAATTAGCACTGATCCTCGATCCACACTCGCCCACTTACATGCTCTGGTATTCAACAGCCCTGCTTTGGTCTATCAAAGAACTGTCAATCATATCAATGGATGGAATCAGTGAATGAATGGTTGCTTGGTCTGACAAGCTGCGTAACAAATTAGGCCATATTAGACTAAATAACAATTATCTTGTTTAAAAGACATAGCATCTCGTTAAAACAGCTTAGTATTTCGCTTGAACGGCATAGTTAAAAAGTATTCAAACTCGATACTAAGTCATTTGAATGAGATACTGTCTTTCAAATGAGGTAATTCCAAGAGTCAAATGGCAAACATGACTGCTTGAGAGCTGCCATTTATATGCGAGAAAATACATTCTAATCCATTTTAATTGGTTTTACATTTTATAGGCCTGCCGTTATGAAGAGGTCATAAAAACTGCACAATGACGAAGTTAATGACCCCATTAATGCCTCTCTCTCTCCCTCTCTCTCACACACAGCACAAATTAGATCTCTGTGATGTCTACCCTATGTGTTATGGTAATTAACGTGGCACTGATCTGTCACCTCTCTGTGCATTGCTGATGATAGATCACTGACCTCCATTACACCTTCCACATCCCCAATATGCCTGCAGCAGCAAGCAGTTAAACAGACTGCTTGCCCCTCTCTCTCTCGCCATTCTAATTGCGCACAATTTGTTGGGGGATGGACAATGGACACCCGACTACCTATGCATGCAACCCACCCACAGCCTCTACAAAGCTTCTGTGCCCATTTCAGAGAAGTGAGCAGGTAGCCTATATAATAATGTTGTGACTACTGCAACATTTTACGATGACACTTGGAAGTGATTAAATTCATAACTCAGCATCAGGCAAATGTAATTGTTTCAACACGACAGTGGCAGACGTTTGACTGAACAGAAGCCTGCAGCCACTCTCTGCTGTACACAATAGATTAAGATTCAGAGTACAAAAATAAAAGAGCTGTCAGTCTGAGATTTGCTTTCTGGGCTGCAACATGCTACACTACATGATGAGTACAGAGAGACAGACTGAGAAATGGGGTTGTTCCCACCACTGGATGAGACACCCCACGACACAAACACACAACAGAGAGAGACACAGAGGAGAAGGAGAGGTGGATGACGGTGGAAGAATACAATTACACAATGTTCCCGGTCCCTAGCTGCCAGGAGCCCTGTCTGTGCTCCTCTTTAAAGATCTCTTTGCAACATTCACAGACACATATATCCATAAGCTTTGGAGTCCTGCGAGAAATTAGGCATTCATTTTCAGTACATTTTTATGGTCCCTACATGAATACACCTACACATTAATTAAGATGACACTACAATTTGCTCACACAAGGCACTTTTGAGGGGTGGGTGCCAGATCAATTCAAGGTAGAGTGACTCACAAAGCTTTGTTGAAAATTCAGCTTGCTGTGCATGGTGGACAGAACACTGAATTACCCTGACTGACAGAACATTTGTGTTCATGTTTCCTGCCTAGTACAACCCAGGGAGAAATAAATACACCTGTATTGTTCCCATGTCCAGGTGTCTGGATAAACACTTGGGGGCAATAGACTAGAGCAGTGTTTCCCAACTCCGGTCCTCGAATAGCCCCAACAGCACACATATTTGTTGTAGCCCCGGACAAAAACACCTGATTCAACTTGTCAAGGGCTTGATGATTTGTTGACAAGTTGAATCAGGTGTGCTTGTCCGGGGCCACAACAAAAATATGTACTGTTGGGAGTACTCGGGGAATGGAGTTTGGAAAAACTAGACTGGAAACCAGTCAAGTGGATCAGATATCTCGCTCTGGGCTTTGAGAAGGATCTCTTTTCTCACCCGACACAGTTACCGGAGAAGAGAGTAGACAGCGGTGCAGAGAAGAGATAAGGCTATGCTAGGCTACACAAAGTAAGTCAGGCTACAGCTCAATCACACCAGGGTGGAGTACACTTACTTGAGACACTGCAGACTATAACATGGGGAGTAGCAGTAGCCAGAGGTGCAGTGATAAGATAAGGATGGCGTGCATCCAAAATGGCACCCTATTGCCTACATTGTGGGGCCCTGGGAAAAATAAGTGACCTATATAGGGAATAGAGTACCATTTCAGATGCAACGCAGGCTACATATTGGACCTTACAGGGAGAAGCAGCTTTAAGCAGCATAATGTCTAATGGATTTGGTCCATTGGCCACCCTGGCAACCCTCATGAATGATCCTCTCTTAGCACCGTGTTAAGAAGCAGCGTTGGGCACATTCAGCTCCACACAAACACAAGCACCAGAGAGAGAGAGAGATCCAGAGAGAGAGAGAAACTCTGTGACAAACAGAGATACACTACATAGCCAAAAGTTTATAGACACCTGCTCATCGAACATCTCATTACAAAATCATGGGCATTCATATGGAGTTGGTCCCCCCCTTGCTGCTATAACAGCCTCCACTCTTCTGGGAAGTCTTTCCACTAGACGTTGGAACATTGCTGCGGGGACTTGCTTCCATTCAGCCACAAGCATTAATGAGGTCAGGCACTGATGTTGGGCGATTAGGCCTGGCTCGCAGTCGGCGTTCCAATTCATCCCAAAGGTGTTCGATGGGGTTGAGGTCAGGGCTCTGCTCAGGCCAGTTAAGCTCTTCCACACCGATCTCGACAAACCATTTCTGTATGGACCTCGCTTTGTGCATGGGGGCATTGTCATGCTGAAACAGGAAAAGGCCTTCCCCAAACCGTTGCCACAAATTTGGAAGCACAGAATCGTCTAGAATATAATTGTATGCTGTAGCATTAAGATTTCCCTTCAGTGGAACTAAGGGGCCTCGCCCGAACCATGAAAAACAGCCCCAGACCATTATTACTCCTACACTAAACTTCACATTTGGCACTATGCATTTGGGCAGGTAGCGTTCTCCTGGCATCTGCCAAAACCAGATTCGAACATCGCACTGCCAGATGTTGAAGTGTGATTCATCACTCCAGAGAACGCGTTTCCACTGCTCCAGAGTCCAATGGCGGTGAGCTTTACACCACTCCAGCCGACGCTTGGCGTTGCGCATGGTGATTTTAGGCTTGTGTGCGGCTGCTCGGGCATGTAAACCCATTTCATGAAGCCCGACGAACAGTCCATGTGCTGATGTTGCTGCCAGAGGCAGTTTGGAATTCGGTAGTGAGTGTTGAAACAGATGACAGACGATTTTTACTCACTACACGCTTCAGCAATTGGCGGTGCCGTTTTGTGAGCTTGTGTGTCCTACCACTTCATGGCTGAGCTGTAGATGTTTCCACTTCACAATAACAGCACTTACAGTTGATTGGGGCAGCTCTAGCAGGTACAGAAATTTGACTGACTTGTTAGAAAGGTGGCATCCTATGACTGTGCCACTTTGAAAGTCACTGAACTCTTCAGTAAGTCCATTCTACTGCCAATGTTTGTCTATGGAGATTGCATGGCTGTGTGCTCGATTTTATACACCTGTCAGAAATGGGTGTGGCTGAAAAATCAGAATCCACTAATTTGAATGGGTGTCCACATCCTTTTGGCCATGTAGTGCATATATATATCAGTACCAGTCAAAAGTTGACACACCTACTCATTCAAGGCTTTTTCTTTATTTTTACTATTTTCTACATTGTAGAATAATAGTGTAGACCTCAAAATGTTGAAATAGCACATTAGAATCATGTACTAATCAAAAGTGTTAAGCAAATTATAATATATTTTATATTTGAGATTCTTCAAAGTAACCACCCTCTGCCTTGATGACAGCTTTGCACACTCTTTGCATTCTCTCAACCAGCATCATGAGGTAGTCACCTGGAAGCTAATTTGTGGAATTTCTTTCCTTCTTACTGCATTTGAGCCAATCAGTTGTGTTGTGACAAAGGCAGGGGTGGTATACAGAAGATGGCCCTATTTGGCCTAATATTTGACCAAGTCCAAATTATGGCAAAAACAGCTCAAATAAGCAAGGAGAAATGACAGTCCATCATTATTTTAAAACATGAAGGTCAGAAAAGTTAGAGAACTTTGAAAGTTTCTTCAAGTGCAGTCACAAAAACCATCAAGCCCTATGATGAAACTGGCTCTCATGAGGACCGCCACAAGAAAGGAAGACCCAGAGTTACCTCTGCTGCAGAGGATAAGGTCATTAGAGTTACCTGCCTCAGAAATTGCAGCCCAAATAAATGCTTCACAGAGTTCAAGTAACAGACACATCTCAACATCAACTGTTCAGAGGAGACTGTGCGAATCAAGCCTTCGTGGTCAAATTGCTGCAAAGAAACCACTACTAAAGGACTCCAATAATAAGAAGACTTGCTTGGGCCAAGAAAAATTAGCAAGGGACATTAGACCTGTGGAAATCTGTCCTCTAGTCTGATGAGCCCAAATGTGAGATTTTTGGTTCCAAGTGTCTTTGTGAGACGCAGAGTAGGTGAACGGATGATCTCTGCATGTGTGGTTCCCACTGTGAAGCATGGAGGAGGTGGTGTGATGATGCTTTGCTGGTGACACTGTCATTGATTTATTTAGAATTCAAGGCACACTTAACCAGCATGGCTCCCATAGCATTCTGCAGCGATATGGCATTCCATCTGGTTTGTGCTTAGTGGGAAGCTGTTTGAGAGAATGCCAAAATTGTGCAAAGCTGTCATAAAGGCAAAGGGTGGTTAGTTTGAAGAATCTAAATTGTTTGAACACTTTTGGTTACTACATGATTCCATATGTTATTTCATAGTTTGATGTCTTCACTAATATTCTACAATATAGAAAATAGTAAAACATAAAGAAAAAATGTTGAATGAGTAGGTGTGTCCAAACTTTTGAGAGAGAAATCCTGCCTCTCCTTGTTTTCTGTCCTCAATAAATGAACAGTGTGCTGCAGCAGCGCTGGGCAGACAGGAGAATGAGTGAGCCCAGATCTGCATAATGAATAATAAGCTAATGCAGGGAGCTGCCAAGCCCACTGAACGATGCTCTGCTGTGTACCAAATGGCACCCTATTACCTATAGTGCACGCACTACTTTTGAACAGGGCCCATAGGGGGATAAAATATTCACCAGCCGCTAAGCTTACACCTGTCCCTTAAAGCAGCTAAATTATAGTCACAAGCCCCATCCTGAATCTTTCAGGAGTTCCAATGAGACTTCAGTGAACAGGTTTTCATTGCTACCTGTCGTACTCAGCCATTGGCACCTGTTTCAATGTTTTTTTGCGTGTGACACTCATTCATAGCGGTATTTTACCGGCATAAACTACAGTTCACTCAAATGTTAACTCAGTGAGAATTTACAAAGACAGTCAACCTTCATGTGCCAAGGTACTCAACTTTATATCAATTATAACAGTACAGGAAAAAACTGACCTGAGCAATCAGGTAAAAGCAGAACAAAGTCACAAATTGACAGTTGTGTCTGTGTGTACGCATACTTTGGTGAGCTGTGTGCACTCTCTTAATACGCAGCACGCAGCTCACTTGGATCAGAGAGCAAGCGGTACCCAATGAGTCGGCCAGCTAAGTGCTTGAAGCAGTGCTGCTATATGCACACACAGGGGGCTTCAGAGAGAGTTGAAGCATGGCTTCAACGGGAAACAGCCAAGCAGCCAGGCTCCACAACTACACTTCATTACGGTTAAGGCCCAGATATGTGGCTGGCTGCTCACTGAATGACTGGACTCTGAAAGTATTGTCCTAACTCTCTCTCCCAAACAGCTGTGACCAGTAGGGCAACTGTGAAGAGATATAGCATGTGTCCCTATTCCCTATGTAGTGCACTGGTCAAAAGTAGCGCACTATAACTAGGGATAGGGAGTCATTTAGGCTGCAGATATGCTGTATCTAAATACAGAGGTGGTGATGGAAGAGAGGAGTCTCTTTTCGTTACTTCTCTACCTGGGCGACTTTGGGTCACTAATGAGAAGCCATTGGCTGTCTGTCTGCAGCGAACAGTGCTGCTGTGCTTTTTGTTATATAAGGTCAAATGTGATTTATAACACAGGCATTAAAGCCAATGGGCTGTAAAATCAGCTTTGCTGCTCACTGAGTGAGTGAAATAAATAATGCTGCTGTTATTGTGGGGCCCCACAATCTTAAAATATGGACTTATCGATATGGAAGACTAACCATACAAAGAGTTGTAGATAGTCATTTTTAAAGAGAAAGGCAGGTATTGATCATGTTACACTTGAGCTCAACTACATAAAAGGCATGGTTTTGTTTCTGATCCCTCCACACATACTTTAGCTTACGCCAGATGAATCCCATCAGTCCAATGACAAGTGGGTGGACCTGTCTCACGAGTCCAACTGGATGTGAGAACAAAGCAAAGCTGCCAACTGTAAAGTTATAAACAAGCAAAACATCAATCTCCACTTGTTCATCCTGCCTACCTCGGTCCCCGCCTCCACCATTTCTCATTATTCTCTCCCGTTAAGAGGAATTCTCTTTGCCAAACAGGGAGATTTATTCAGTTTCTAGCACGTCATCTGATTCCTTCTCCCAGGAATAATGATGTATGCCTTGTTGGAGTGGGGCAAAGTGTGTCCAAAACAAATGTAAAGAACCCCACACTAGTGGATACAGAAGACTGACTTAAACTGTATGTCCATGCGTGTTAGGTAGAGGGCCAGAGAGAGTAGCGGGGAGCCCACTTGCTTCTCCTGTGAGGGTAATAAATCTAAGAGAGACTCAGCGGTGACTGCCACACAAAGCCAGCTCTGAAAGGGAGGAGAGGAACACTTGACATTTCTCTTCCCTGCTGTCATCATCCCCATGGGGTCATGGTTTTATTCCCTACCAGCGGTAGACGCTCTGTCTCCTAAGCTACTTAGCCTTACCCCCTTCTCCTCCCTCTTCCTTCTCATCCTCCTGCTCCAATGTTCCACTCCAAGTCCATACCTCAGCCTTGTCAGCATCTCTGATTGAACGCTTGATAAACTCAGTGATGTCACGTAATGATGAAAAACAGGATTCAAAAGGTCTGAGTTCCAATGGAACAGAACTGAGAAATAACAGAAGACACGGCTTTGCAACATGCCAACATGCATATAAACATAGTTCAATTTGAGATTTTAGTCCTTGCCAGAGCATAACCTCAAATGGGAAAGAATGCTGGTGTGCCTCATGGGGAGAAAGCAGCACAATCTGGGTTTACAGATTAATTAAACTGTTTCTTATTTGAAGTGTTTGCGTCACCCAAGAATGCTAGTTCTAATCCAGCAACGGCCCTCAGTTACTCATTATTCAGGAGCAGAAGCCCTTTTGGTATTTCTACATTTTTAATTACAACCACACTGTAGCTAAAATATAAGCATGGATCAAACTGAGTTCAGGACAGATAACACAAACAATAAAAAAAAACATACTGCTAACTTCCATTTTTCAAGGAGAGTGGAATTCCTCCCTCAGGTAATTGTTTAAGCTTTATTTAGACAACAGGGGAATGATAGAGACCGAGACAGGCCATTCAAATACTCTGAGCTTGTTTTTAATATGATTTTCTTGGGATGTTCAGCCAGGACTCTGAGTACAGTAGTGTGTGGACACAGCATTTAGCACAAAATGTCATGTGTATTGATTGAGGTTCTGTAATGAACAAAACACTAGGGAGGAATGTTTTGTCATGAAACGTTCCCATTTCTACACACTCAGTCCTGAGAGTTTAAATGAGACTCGTCGTGTGTGGACACAGCATTTAACACAAAAGGTCATGGGTATTGATTGAGGTTCTATAATGAACAAAACACAAGGGAAGAATGTTTTGGCATGAGACTTCCCATTTCTACACACTCAGTCCTGAGAGTTTAAATGAGACTTGTGAGACAGGCCTCATTTAAAGGTAGGAGCTGTGGTATGGGTCATATCACAGTGGCCTACTGCAGTTATAACTGTCACACACAACTAAACATTACGGACCATTACAGTACCATATGAGGCATACACAGTTGTCAAAATTTATTTTTGCTTTGGGGGAGGGTTGTGTGTGTTTTTTAATGGGGCACAGGGGAAAGTAGTGAGTTTTTTCCCTGGTTTACATTCACTCTTTTGTTGGTTTTACTACATACATTTCTTCCATCCTAGACAAATTGTCTCATCTGCTTGCATGCACCTCCCCTATATCAAAGTGTTTCGGTACTTCCCATACTTCCCATACGCATAACGCTTTTCCGTGTGCTAACTTTCACTATATCACAGGTGAATATAGTCTACCAGCCGATATAACTGTCTATCCTGCCCTCCATCCACCATTCATAGTGACAATAGGGGTAGGTGGTTTGTTTGTCCAGATCTGCAATATACTAACTAGCAATCATATCACACATAAAAGCATTCAAAGCTGCATCCATTTTCTATATGAATCCACAAGAACGTTGCGCATGGGTAGCCTAGTGGTTAGAGCGTTGGACTAGTAACCGGAAGGTTGCAAGTTCAAATCCCCCAGCTGACAAGGTACATATCTGTCGTTCTGCCCCTGAACAGGCAGTTAACCCACTGTTCCTAGGCCGTCATTGAAAATAAGAATTTATTCTTAACTGACTTGCCTAGTTAAATAAAGGTAAAATTAAATTTAAAAAACCGTTGCGCATGAAAGAACAGTGAAGACATGAGACACTCAGCTCAAAAAGCTTCCCTTTTGATCTTGTTTAGGGACAATTATCCTACCTAGACTAGAACACCACAATGCAATAAATAATTATATTATTGTTTTCAAGTGAGTACAAAATTATACTCCAGGCAGCAGTGAAAATGTCATTTGAATAACGGCGCAAAAGGCCCGTGATTTGAATGTTCAATTCCACTTGGACTGGTTGTGGGTCTACTCTCGACAGTTTATAAGGTCTATAAATAAAGTAACAGAAATCATAAGGAATAAGGTTTTAAAGTGTCTGACCCATATCTAGGAGCTATAAGAAAGCTCAGGAAATATTTCGGTTTTTGGACCTGATTTTTTTGTTGGCACATTTGTATGGATTGCCTTCAGACAAGTCTTTGTGAGAGTCATAGAGCAAAACGTAGAACACCATCGTTTTCATGAGAGTCTCGTCTTTCCATAGTGGGCTCATATTAGTTAGTAGAACATACCGTTCGTATGCTACAGTTTTCGTGAGAAGTTTTCGAAAGAAGAACGATTTTCGGGATGTCTCCTGGGATGCGGTCCAAACATTTAAAAGACACACCCTCGTCCACTTACCCTCGACTATTGCCCTTGGGGGAATCCCCGTCGCCATCTTGGAGGGTGGTCCAAATGATTAGCCAAGCAAGGGAAATTTGCATTGTAAGCCCCTCAGCCCTCGTTTTTAGTTGGCTTTGCGAGTGTACAATTATGTTCACTCCGGGGCCTGAAACTCCCCATACTTCAATTCACAACGAATGTACATCCGCTAAGAAAAGTCAGCGAAAACATAAAAACAACATAAATGGAGAAGTCAACATACAAGTGTAAATAAAAACAAATAAGTTAGAAATTGTGCTACTTATGCACAAACACGTGTTGTAAAAAGTTTATCCGTTTTTGTTTGGTTATCTTTTGGAAATTGTAGAAATATAACTTTTTCCTTCTTCAGAAGTTTCAGCTAGGCAAGCTAACGTTAGTTAATTTGCTAGTTATCATACAGTAGGCGTATATTAATAATGATATATTTAATATCAGTAAACATCATAATTGACTGTGGCGCATATTAAGCACCTACAAGCTATCAGTGGCTGAAAAACAATCATCGCAGGATGAACAAGTGACGAATTTCCGGCAAACGGAGGTCCATATAAAAATCATTCCTTCCTCCCTTGCCCTGCAAGTGTATACCCGTCAGAAGTCATGATACGCCTTCAGAAGTGTCCACTTAATTTGAGGGCTGAGGGGATAGGGTGTGTGTTAAGTGTTTGGACCGCAGACGGGTCTGACAAACAGCGCTGTAGCTCAGCGCTCAGATTTAGATGCATACCATACAAAAAACAACACATATCTCTAGCTTAAACACTGATGATTTAAAAAATTGGGATTTAATTTTTTTTTTAAATTAGATTGACGCACCGATGCATCAATAGACTTCTTGTATTTTTTATTTGGTACATGAAAATTTAACAGCAAAAGCTATTTATGCTCAGACTTATCTGCAACAAGTCAATTAGATGGAAACATAAGTCTGATGGGAAAATGCGCATTTTAGAATATTCAAATGAAAATCTGTCACCAATTGGATGGAAACCTAGCTATAGACACCCTAAAGACTCTTGCAAGCTCCACACATCTAAAGAATAAGCTACACTCTTAGAAGAAAAGGTGCTATCTAGAACCTTAAAGGGTTCTTCGGCTGTCCCCATAGAAGAAACCTTTGTTGCAGGTTTTTTATTTTACCTAGTTGAGAACAAGTTCTCATTTGCAACTGCGACCTGGCCAAGATAAAGCAAAGCAGTTCGACACATGCAACAACACAGAGTTACACATGGAAAAAACAAACATACAATCAATAATACAGCAGAAAAATCTATATACAGCATGTGGAAATGAGGTAGGATAAGAGAGGTAAGGCAATAAATAGGCCATGGTGGCAAAGTAATTACAATATAGCAATTAAACACTGGAATGGTAGGATGTGCACAAGATGAATGTGCAAGTAGAGATACTGGGGTGCAAAGGAGCAAGATAAATAAATACAGTATGGGGATAAGATAGATTGGATGGGCTATTTACAGATGAGATATGTACAGGTGCAGTGATCTGTGAGCTGCTCTGACAGCTGGTGCTTAAAGCTAGTGAGGGAGGTAACAGTCTCCAGCTTCAGTGATTTTTGCAGTTCATTCCCGTCATTGGCAGCAGAGAACTGGAAGGAGAGGCAGCCAAAGGAAGAATTGGCTTTGGGGGTGACCAATGAGATATACCTGCTGGAGCGTGTGCTACGGGTGGGTGCTGCTATGGTGACCAGTGAGCTGAAATAAGGCAAGCTTTACCTAGCAGAGACTTGTAGATGACCTGGAGCCAGTGGGTTTGGTGATGAGTATGAAGCGAGGGCCAGCAAATGAAATCATACAGGTCACAGTGGTGGGTAGTATATGGGGCTTTGATGACATAACAGATGGCACTGTGATAGACTGCATTCAGTTTGCTGAGTAGAGTGTTAGAGGCTATTTTGTAAATGACATTGCTGAAGTCGAGGATCAGTAGGATGGTCAGTTTTACGAGGGTATGTTTGGCAGCATGAGTGAAGGATGCTTTGTTGTGAAATAGGAAGCCGATTCTAGATTTTAAGATGTTTAATGTGAGTCTGGAAGGAGAGTTTACAGTCTAACCAGAGACCTAGGTATTTGTAGCTGTCCACATATTCTAAGTCAGAACTGTCTAGTGATGCTGGACGGGCGGGCGGGTGGGTGCGGGCAGCGATCTGTTGAAGAGCATGCATTTAGTTTTACTTGCATTTAAGAGCAGTTGGAGGCCACGGAAGGAGAGTTGTATGGCATTGAAGCTCATCTGGAGGTTAGTTAACCCAGTGTCCAACGAAGGGCCGGCGGTATACAGAATGGTGTCGTCTGCGTAGAGGTGGATCAAATAATCACCAGCAGCGAGAACGACATCATTGATGTACACAGAGAAAAGAGTTGGCCCGAGAATTGAACCCTGTAGCACCCCCATAGAGACTGCCAGAGATCCGGACAACAGGCCCTCCGATTTGACATACTGAACTCTATCGGAGAAGTAGTTGATGAACCAAGCGAGGCAATCATTTGAGAA